>NC_135237.1:323429185-323737310 GCF_051348905.1 Ranitomeya variabilis | reverse complement strand
TGTGAAGCAATGGAAGTCGGAGCTGTCCCAGAGGGTCGCATCGGAAGAACCGCGGTCCGAGCCGCTGCCGACTCCAGTGTCCTCGTCAATGGAACGGACTGGCATCGGTGGAACCACATCAGACGCAGGTATGGAAAGCGTCCCTGCCTCACCGACCGATCCTGCTCCCGTGACCGCTCCCCGTCCCGGCAATGACCGATTCCTCGCCGTTGAGTTGGTAGTGATAACCCCCGACACTATGGAGAAGCTGGTGCCTCCGTTACCGACAACTATGGGGAAACCACTAGATGTGAGCTCAGAGGGGGTGATCTTCCAATGGGATACCCCAAGGATTGGACCAGACGGGGCCAGACAGGAGGGCCTCAGCATTGCTGTGCTCACCTGGGAACAATATAAACAATGCTTAATTCTACACTGGAAAAACCGAAAAGAGACAGAACAAAGTGACCCACCAAAAGTACAAGAACCAAAGGCTGAACGCGATAAGAAAAACTTGGTAAAACAGGGGACTGTACTAGCCTTTCACCCGAAACGGGGTTGGGGCTCTATACAGGAACCGGGACTGCCGACTGAAGTCTTCTTTACCAGTTACAACGTGAAGACCCCATCCCGCAACAGATGCGACAACCAATTTCTACGTAAAGGGGACCAGGTGACCTACAGTCGCCATCAGAGTGCGCAAGGGTGGTGCGCTCGGAACATCCAAAGATGCGAGCCTGCAGTGGCGCCACTGTCATGTCGGACGCTGTTCAGACCAGGTCGTTCGACAGACAGCGGTAATTCCACTTTTGACCACTATGTGCTCATTGGCGTCAGCTAGATTTTATCTAGCTGTTCCGGGGTTAATTTACCTTATGCTCGGATTGGAAGCTGGGCCATGCCCATTGCCTTTAAATAGTTCTCCTGAACATTGGGCGTCGCCGATTATAGCTTCTGTCTTGTGCGTTGTTATCTTGGTCTGGAGTGGAGAGCTGGTAGTTGGAGATTCGTTGCTGGTGGTGTATTTTCCTTTGTCTTATTTACTCCTTCTTATATTTGTATTTATTTTGCCCTGCACATTTATAGTGTATTCCTGAGTGACTACGGTGTGGTGTATATTTTCCTTTATCCTTGTCTGTGCTAACTGTGGGTATTGGTGCATAACCTCTTCACTGGGTGGTGGGCGGAGGTTTCAGCCTAGGGTTGAAACAGGAGACAGGGTGAGGGTCGAGGCCTGGACATGCACACCATCAGTGTAAACTCCATGTAGAGGGTCAGTCAGGATTTCCCTAGTCTGAGGGAAATTGCAGGGGCCCGGGTTATTAGCTCTTGCCCACCTAGTCTCCCCGTGACATTATAATCGGCCCAACAACAACAACAAAAAAAAGGGGTTTCTTTTTTTTTGTTTTGTCATGGATCCCATGACTTCCATAACCCGCCAGTTGGAGGCGCTGTCCCTGCAGGTCACTGAGTTGAGGGGGGCAGTACAGCAAAAGGGACTTGCAGTATCTAATGTGCAAGCTGGAGCGACAGGAAGAGTTGCTGAGCCTAAATTTCCTTTGCCTGAAAAATTTGCTGGGGAACGCAGTAAATTTGTTTCTTTTTGTGAAGCTTGCAAACTATATTTCCGTATGCGCCTGATCTCTTCGGGTAATGAGGCTCAGCATGTGGGCCTGGTGTTGTCATTGTTAAGTGGGGATCCCCAAGCATGGGCGTTTTCTTTGCCATCTGATTCTGCTGCATTTGACTCTGTGGAGAGTTTTTTTTCCTCTCTTGGAAAAATTTATGATGAACCTGACAGAATGGCTCTAGCAGAATCTAAGATACGCACTATTCGCCAGGGGGAGCGAGTTGCAGAGGATTACTGTTCTGAATTTCATCGCTGGGCGATCGATACACAATGGAATGATCCAGCATTGCGGAGTCAGTTTATACATGGGATTTCTGGAAGGGTTAAAAAAGCCCTTCTGATGTACGAGACTCCTGCTTCTCTAGATTCCGCTATGAGTCTGGTTGTCCGCATTGATCGCCGTTTGCGTCAGGGGGAGCATGAGACACCGCCTATGGGAGAGGGTTTAGGTTCACGTAAGGTTGCTGCAGGTGAGCCCACAGAGCCTATGCAAATCACAGGGGTGTCACATGTGAAGCGTCGAGCCCCTGAGCTCAGGAAGCAGGGAGCCTGTTTTTACTGCGGTAAAACTGGTCATTTTATTAACATCTGTCCTCTGCTGTCTAAGAAAAACGCAACGGCGGAAAACTTCTAAGCTCAGAGGGTGTGGAGGAAACCAATCTGAGCTTATGTATATCCTCCATGGTGGTTTCTCAATGCATGATCCCTGCTAAGGTTTTTATCGCTGGCAGTGAGCTGCCAATAACTGTTTTTGTGGATAGTGGTTCAGCCACAAATCTCATTGATGAGGAGTTTGCACGCACAGCAGGTTTTAGGATTGAAAAACTGCCTCATCCTATCAGCGTGGTCACCATCAATGCTGCTCCTCTCTCTCAGGGGGAGATTACTGAATTTGTGGCTGAGGTGAAACTCCACATTGGGGGTCTACATTCCGAGCGGGTTACATGTAAGGTGCTCAGAAATCTTCCTGCTCAGGTGGTTTTGGGTTTTCCTTGGTTGTCTATGCACAACCCGGTAATTAACTGGAAAACTCAGGACATAATTCAGTGGAGCGAGTTCTGCCAGGAGAATTGCCTGGCCACATGTGTGGCTGTGGTGACTTCAAGCGTTTCGGAGTCACTTCTGGATTTTGTGGATGTGTTCTCTGAGAAGGGTTGTTCAGAGTTGCCGCCACATCGTCCCTATGACTGTTCTATCAGGTTTAAACCAGGGGCCAAATTGCCTAAAGCAAGGACGTTTAACATCTCCGGTCCGGAGAGACAAGCGTTAAAAGATTACATTGCTGAAAGTTTGAGCAAAGGGCATATCAGGCCGTCATCCTCGCCTGTGGCAGCAGGGTTCTTCTTCGTGAAGAAGAAAGATGGCGGATTACGCCCATGTTTGGATTTCAGGGAGTTGAACCAGATTACGGTTCGTGATCCATACCCTATGCCACTGATACCAGATTTGTTCAACCAGGCGGCAGGTGCTAAGTGGTTTACCAAGCTTGACCTCAGGGGGGCGTACAACCTCATAAGAGTCCGTCAAGGTGATGAGTGGAAGACGGCTTTTAATACCCCTGAGGGTCATTTTGAAAATTTGGTGATGCCATTTGGGTTGACTAACGCACCTGCAGTGTTCCAACATTTCATCAGTGATGTGTTCTCGCATGTTTTGGGGAAATTCATTATCGTGTACCTAGATGACATTTTCATATATTCTTGCGACCGTGATGCTCATTTAGATCATGTCAGGCAGGTGTTACAGCTTCTCAGAGAGAATAAGCTGTATGCTAAACTTGAGAAATGTGTATTTTCTGTTCAAGAGTTGCCTTTCTTGGGTTATATTGTGTCTGCTTCTGGTTTTAAAATGGACGCCGCTAAGGTGCAAGCGGTGCTGCATTGGGAACATCCTGATAACCTGAAAGCACTTCAGCGGTTCCTTGGGTTTTCTAACTACTATAGGAAATTTATCAAGGATTTTTCCATCATTGCTAAACCGCTAACTGACATGACTAAAAAGGGTACCAATTTCTCCGTTGGGCCTGAGGCTGCTGTGCGCGCATTTGAATTTCTTAAGAACAGTTTTGTTTCAGCCCCCATTCTTGTGCAGCTAGACGTATCAAAACCTTTTATTGTGGAAGTCGATGCATCTGAGGTTGGTGTGGGGGCGGTACTATCTCAAGGCTCATCTTTGTGTGGTTTGCGTCCGTGCGCCTATTTCTCCAAGAAACTGTCGTCCGCCGAACGTAATTACGATATCGGCAACAGGGAGTTGTTGGCAATTAAGTTGGCCTTTGAGGAATGGCGACACTTCTTGGAGGGGTCGGTACATCAGGTTACTGTTATTAACGATCATAAGAATCTGCTGTATTTGGAGTCAGCCAAGCGTCTGTCCCCCAGGCAGGCTCGCTGGGCATTGTTTTTCACGCGGTTCAATTTTGTTGTCACTTACAGACCGGGTTCTAAAAACACTAAGGCGGATGCTCTGTCCAGGTGTTTTCCGGGGGGAGAACCTCGGGAGGATCCAGTACCCATCCTCCAAAAGGGTGTTGTGGTTTCGGCTCTCACTACCGAGGTTGAGGCTGAGATTGCCGAGGCTCAGGAGGAGGTACCATCAGAGCTTCCCATCAACAAATCTTTTGTACCGCTTCATCTCCGCTTAAAGGTTTTGGTGGAGCATCATGATGCTGTCCTGGCTGGCCACCCAGGGGTTAGAGGTACCTTGGAGTTGGTGTCACGTCGGTTTTGGTGGCCCAAGATCCGACAGGACGTGGTCTCATACGTGTCAGCTTGTACCACGTGCGCTAGGGCTAAGACGCCCCGCTCCCGTCCTATTGGCACACTACTTCCTCTTGAGGTACCTAGTAAGCCAAGGACGGAAATCTCCATGGATTTCATCACTGATTTGCCCTCATCAGCTGGGAACACGGTCATCTTGGTGATTGTTGATCGGTTTTCAAAAATGTCGCACTTTGTGTCTTTGCCTTCGTTGCCTAACGCTAAGACTCTGGCTCAGGTATTTGTGCAGGAGGTGGTCAGACTTCATGGGGTTCCGTCTGACATCGTGTCTGATAGGGGGTCTCAGTTTGTGGCAAAATTTTGGAAAGCATTTTGCTCACGGCTGGGGATCAAGTTGTCTCATTCTTCGGCGTTTCATCCTCAGTCAAATGGTCAGACTGAGCGTATGAACCAAAATTTGGAACAGTACCTACGCTGCTTTGTCTCTGATAACCTGGAGGAGTGGTCTACCTTTCTTTCTTTATACCCCAAAGGAATATTTACTGACAACTCAATAAATGATTTTAATCAAATTCATTTTATTTATATTAAAAGGACATTACACAACAATTATCATTATTTTATTAAAAAGTTTTTACCGTTCAAATAACTGAATATATCTTAAAATATATAAAAAAATATATATATAAATATATAGTCTGTATGTGGGGGGCTGTGGTACATAAAAATCGACTGGCAAAAAGAGTGACAATAAACCTTGGAGGATATTTATTATTGTTTACTTCAATACATCATATAGATTCATTCACTACATATCTGTTAATATTCACCTTGGTTATTAATTATTACTTATTATTTTCTATATTGTATATCTTTTATATTTATTTATATATTTATTTGATTTTTCCAATTGTATATCAATTAGGTGCTTGTATTTGTATTATTCATATATAGATTTTGTCTCCAATTCTTCTGTATATTTTATTATATGTGCACATTATGGCCGGTTTATGACTGTGCTTTTAATATTTAAATAACCTAGATTGTGATTGCATTAGCACTTTATTTGGTTTATTGTCACTCTTTTTGCCAGTCGATTTTTATGTACCACAGCCCCCCACATACAGACTATATATTTATATATATATTTTTTTATATATTTTAAGATATATTCAGTTATTTGAACGGTAAAAACTTTTTAATAAAATAATGATAATTGTTGTGTAATGTCCTTTTAATATAAATAAAATGAATTTGATTAAAATCATTTATTGAGTTGTCAGTAAATATTCCTTTGGGGTATATGTTTGTTGCGCAGTATTTACTGGATAGATTATATTTTGAGAATTGTTTGGTATTTCTTTTCTATATAGGATTTTTTTACCTTTCTTTCTTTGGCTGAGTTTGCCATCAATAATCACCACCAGGAGTCGTCTGGGGAGTCTCCATTTTTTTGTGTTTACGGGCTACATCCTCAATTTTGTACTTTGAGTCAGAGGGGCTCTTCCGGCGTTACGGAGGAGGACCAGTTAGGAGGACAATTGTCATCAGTCTGGAGGAGAGTTAAACAGCGCCTGTTGAGTGTGCATGCTAGGTACAAACGTGTGGCTGACAGTAGGCGTGTGCCAGGTCCGGACTTGAGTGTGGATGACTGGGTGTGGTTATCCACAAAAAACTCAAAATACCGTCCCTTAAATTGGGTACACGGTTTATTGGTCCATTTAGGGTCACCGCCGTCATTAACCCAGTAGCGTACCGATTGGAGCTCCCTACGGTGTATTAGATACACAACGTGTTCCACAGGTCTCTTCTAAAGAAGGTGGTGGGTTCTGTGGACGCGGCGCCTATGCCATCTCCAGTCTTGGTGGATGGTAATTTGGAATTTGAAGTCTCCAAGGTGGTTGACTCTCGTGTAGTGCGCCGCACTTTACAGTACTTGGTACACTGGCGTGGTTATGGGCCTGAGGAGCGGTCCTGGGTACCAGCCTCGGACATTCATGTGGATCGGCTGGTCAGGTTTTTTCATAGTCGTCATCCGGACAAGCTGGGTCCTATAAGCCGTGAGGGCCCTGGGGTCCCTCGTAGAAGGCGGGGTACTGTCATGTCGGACTCTGTTCAGACCAGGTCGTTCGACAGACAGCGGTAATTCCGCTTTTGACCACTATGTGCTCATTGGCGTCGGCTAGATTTTATCTAGCTGTTCCGGGGTTAATTTACCTTATGCTTGGATTGGAAGCTGGCCCATGCCCATTGCCTTTAAATAGTTCTCCTGAACATTGGGCGTCGCCGATTATAGCTTCTGTCTTGTGCATTGTTATCTCGGTCTGGAGTGGAGAGCTGGTAGTTGGAGATTCGTTGCTGGTGGTGTATTTTCCTTTGTCTTATTTACTCCTTCCTATATTTGTATTTATTTTGCCCTGCACATTTATAGTGTATTCCTGAGTGACTGCGGCGTGGTGTATATTTTCCTTTATCTTTGTCTGTGCTAACTGTGGGTATTGGTGCATAACCTCTTCACTGGGTGGTGGGCGGAGGTTTCAGCCTAGGGTTGAAACAGGAGACAGGGTGAGGTTCGAGGCCTGGACATGCACACCATCAGTGTAAACTCCAGGTAGAGGGTCAGCCAGGATTTCCCTAGTCTGAGGGAAATTGCAGGGGCCCGGGTTATTAGCTCTTGCCCACCTAGTCTCCCCGTGACAGCCACCTGTTGTCCTGCCTATGACTAACTCTGACCTGACAAATTCTACTACTATCACTACTGTGTGCATTATTGCCGCTACTGAACTTGCTACCAAAACTGACATTCGAATTCAGACCCCTGGTGACCTGGCCGCACCTGAGAGAAGAACCGCTGATACTGACACCGCATCGGATGAGGACACGGAATCGAAGCTTTCCCGGTCAGGAAGCGTCCGCTACCGACTGATGCCTTGCAACTTACTATGAGAATAAACCTCGGAACTACGAAAATGTAAATTGTTAACTGTTTGTTTTCCTGCTGTTTTGCTGCTTTAAACCCGACCAGGGTTAGTTCTTAAAGGGGTCCCTTTGTTGACCCGGGATCCCTATTGTTTTATGTTTGCACAAGTTCATCATTGTTCTAAAGCCTGCCGAATCATGGACGGTGAATGATTCACAAACTGTTGCTGTATATAGTTTGCACCTTCTTAAAGGTGCCCCCCCTACTGGTTTTACAAAAAGAAGAGCTTTTTGAAGAGACTGTTCCTGATTACAGCGCAGAAGTTCTTGCTTTAACCAGACTTGCAACTTGAGAGGTTGCACTACCTTAGAAGAAACTTGGTTTCCCTCTTAAAGGGAATGTTTAATTGTTGCACTTAGCTTAACCCATAATGTGCCTTAAGTAGTTAGACCGTAATAATGTTTTACATAGTAGTAGTATGTAGTTAGAAGAATAGTGATAAGAAATAGGAATGTTGATAATGTTATTTGAATAAAACTGAAGTTAAAGTGATTACCAGAACTGATTATAGAGAGCCAAGGAAAGATGCAGTAGGCCCGTGGGGGGTAGACAATAGAGTCCTGCATACGAGAAAGAGAGCTCAGGAAAATGTTGATTTGCACTTTTAGTCTTATAGTATGCCTTTAGTGGGTCCAGTATACGCCCTTAAAGGAGAAGTTAAATTATTGTTCCAGAAAAGTGTAGATAGTAGATAGTATGCCCGGCTGGGTAGTGATAGTTATTTATAGTTAGTTAATTATAAGTGTGATTTAAAATCTTAAGCACAATGTAAATATGTTTCTGTTTGTAACGTTCAAGTGTCCTCACCTCCCATAAAGGGAAGCACTGTTATTTTTAATTGTTTACAGCATTTTAAAATGTTGTATGTCTTTTGCTAACATGTATTGTTGTTCTTCTTTTCCCAGTCCGGGAGTACTGGATTTAACGGGGGGGGGGAGTGCAGCGCCCCAGAGTCCTGGTCATGCAGTATTGTCGCTCTGCCGCTAAGGGGAGTGATGGTACGTCTGATTGTACTAAAGGAGTTCACCTGACCAGGTATCACAGTCACACATTACACTTCACACTCCGGCCACCAGGGGGAGCAAAAGGTTCTATGTATTAGGCCACTCCTCACACGCTGGTAAAACTGGGGGTTGGATAGGAAGTTAGAAAGAAAGCTGACTGGGTTTTGCCCAGGCAACATCCAGTGATAGAGGGTGTTGCGCGGAAAGATTCAGGGGGGTCCCTGTCAGGGGTGGGATCCTGACAGAGGCCTAGCAAGAGACAGATCGTTACGGAGCCGCGCCTGCACTTCATTGCGGCGGTATCTTAAGAAAGGACAAGAAGCGAAGTATATTGTGGAGAAGTGAGAAACGAGATCACAGCAACAAAGGAGATAATACCGGGAGGAGTCGTGCCCTAAGATCGTGGCAACATCCTTCTGAGGCGCGTAGCCGGTGGTCGGAACACCGAGGGAATACTGGCTCTACGCTTTACTTCAATCACGGCAGGGCAGTTGACTTTAGGTTGGCTGTCTCACCTTTTCACCTAAGCAGACAACGGAGGCAAATTGTGGGAGAGTGGCGTCTCTAGGGTCCCTATAAAATAGCTCCAGGCCTACCCCCGTCATACGGGTGCGTCCTATCCAAACTGGGGGACGGAGAGAGAGAACATCAGAAACAAATACAAGAGTTGTGAGGACTATCCCGTGGTGCTCAGCAGGGAGGTACTACAACACACAGGCGCAAGTAGGAAGGCTACTGATTTCCACCTGCAAAGGGAACTCTGGATGTGCCTTCGGACCGGCCGGTCTCAGCAAGCCCTGTTAGCAGTGCTCTGGATTGTGGATGCCGAAGTCTACAGTAAAAGGTAAAGAGACTGCAACCTTGTGTCCTCGTTATTTACCGCGACCTAAACCACCACCACCTACACCTTTAATTGGACGCCCCTTAGCAGGGCCACGGACCGGGTCGGGCCACCATGACATCCCCAGAGCTGAGACAGAGGGACCTGGTACCGAGTACCCCATTGCCCTGTGTCTGGGGGCGCTCCAAACTTTGTGTCTAGTGTGTGCTGGTGTGTATGTATCATGTGTCCTGTGTGTGACTGGTGTTTATGTATCCTGTGACTGGTCTGTATGTATCATGGATCCAGTGTGCGATTGGTGTATGTATCCTGCGTCCAGTGTGTGACTAGTGTGTATGTATCCTGTGTCTAGTGTGTGACTGGTGTGTATGTATCCTGTGTCTAGTGTGTGACTGGTATGTATGTGTCATGTGTCTAGCTTGTGACTGGTGTGTATATATCCTGTGTCTAGTGTGTGGCTGGTGTATATGTATCATGTGTCTAGTGTGTGACTTGTGGGTATGTGTCATGTGACTGGTGTGTATGTATCCTGTGTCTAACGAGTGACTGATGTGTATGTGTCATATGTCTAGTGTCTGTATGTGGCACATGTCTAATTAATACATTCTTTTTGTAGTTATAGAATAGAATTGTTCTCGGCAGCACTTGTCTTGTTAACCCAAAATAAGGATATTTTTAAATCAAGCGTAAAAATTATTGCACCCAACAAATGAGCGTGTTGCTGGTTTGTCTGGTGATTGGACAGATATATAGTTGGAAAAAAAATCCCTCATTATCAGCTTGACTAGATGGAAGCTAAGGGAAGACTCTGCAGCTAGTACCCCTTAGCATGGTGGGTCCCAAGAATGATTTTCCCTGATGAGCCCAAACTACTGCAATCCGATGCTGGTTGAAGGTATGGCTTTTGGGCCGCAATTCTTCCATGAAGACTACTTCTCACCAGGCGTCTCCGAACAGTAGATGTGTATAGCTGAGTCTCTGGTTGCTGCCAGTTCTGAGCTGGTTCTGAAATGGCACTGCTGAACATCTTCCAATTTTGACGGGAAGTAATCATGGTGTGTCTTTCATCTGCTGTCCTAAGTTTTATTGGTCAACCACTGCAACTACAGTCCTTAACGTGCCCATTTGTTTGTGCTTTTTTAAAAAAAAATCTTGAATAGCAAACCTACAAACCTGAGTCTACTTTGCAATCTTTTCCTGGAAGAGACCTTACTGATGCTTTATAACTACCTTGTCTCTTGTTGCTGTGCTAATTCTTGCCATGGTTTGTGACCTGTGATATAAAACTATCTTCTATAACCTCACATTTTTGCAGCAGAGTTTGGATGCTTCTCACCCAGTTTTTAACTTCTAACACAAGGGTTTCAGTTTTGGTTAAATAATTTATTTCAGCCTACGCACAGACACCTAACTATAATCCTACCAAATCTTTTACTTTGTGCAAGTGAACCTAAAAGAGTGTATGCTGTTTTGAAGGCAAAGGGTGGTCACAGCAAATATTAATTTGATGTACGTTTCTCTTTTGTGCATTCACTTTGCATTTTGCTACATTATAAAAATAAGCAATTGACAACTTTATTTTTCTAAGCATTATTACTTTGCAGCATTTTTTTCAAACCTACCTATAACCTTTGCACAGTATGTACTGTATGTATCAGGGTAAACAATGAAGACATGGTAAGTATTTGAGCAACGTCTATGTTCCGCTGATTTGTGGTGGTGCTAGTCCGACCTACACTAATCAAGCACTGATTGCCTATTCGGAAAAAAAAACCCTTTCGACATTCATTCCATACTCTTATAACCAATTCTGCTTTGTTTGCTTTTTTACTGTCATCTTCTTCAAAAGGGAGCTGTTCTGTAAGTAGGCATTTACCTTAGATTAAAAGCACTTCATATTGACGAATGGAGCAGCTTTCACACCCATGACAAATTTTTCTTTACTCTTTTCAGAGCAGAGTGAGTATAAAAAACTCAATTTGATAGTGGTGACAGAAAGTCAATCCCTGCTTACAATCACATGGAAGAATTTAGGACTTACCATCCATATCTATAATATAACGCTGGGAGCGTCACTCTGTCCGAAGCCTCTATAGACTGCGCAAGCGCACGCGCCGGCGCAGTCTAGGCCCCACAGAGCGACGCTCCCAGGAGATCGCGGTATGCGTAAACACTGAACGCTCACCGCGATCTCCAACGGAGAAGCAGGGACCGCCAGGAGGGTGAGTATGATATATTTACCTGTCCCGTTCCTCCGTTGCGCGCTGCCCCTCCGTCCTCCGGTCCACATCCTCTGCCTGTGACGTTCACAGTTCAGAGGGCGCGATGACGCGCTTAATGCGCGCCGCCCTCTGACTGAACAGTCACAGGCAGAGGACCCGGAAGACAGACCGGCGCGCAGCGCTGGATCAGGGCCAGGTAACTATAGCAAGTGCCGGGGGCCTGAGCTAGCGGCGACTCCGGCACCTGACCCCCACAGCGCGCCGGTGTCCCCGCCTGCTCAGGCCCCCAGCACCGCCGCGCACAGCCTGAGCCACCGCACCCAGCACAGCCTGAGCCACCGCACCCAGCACGGCCTGAGCCACCGCAGCCAGCACCGCCTGAGCCACCGCAGCCAGCACCGCCTGAGCCACCGCAGCCAGCACCGCCTGAGCCACCGCAGCCAGCACGGCCTGAGCCACCGCAGCCAGCACGGCCTGAGCCACCGCAGCCAGCACGGCCTGAGCCACCGCAGCCAGCACCGCCTGAGCCACCGCAGCCAGCACCGCCTGAGCCACCGCACCCAGCACGGCCTGAGCCACCGCACCCAGCACGGCCTGAGCCACCGCACCCAGCACAGCCGCCCACAGCCACGCACAGCCGCCGCACCCAGCACAGCCTGAGCCACCGCACAGCCTGAGCCACCGCACCCAGCACAGCCGCCGCACCCAGCACAGCCACGCACAGCCGCCTGCACTCAGCACCGCCACGCACAGCTGCCCGCGCTCAGCTCCGCCACGCAAAGCCACCCACGCACAGCACAGCCACATACAGCCGCCCGCACTCAGCACAGCCGCCTGCACTTAGCACAGCCGCCCGCACTGATGGGGGCGCAGGATGGAGCAGCACATGATAGGGTGGAGCAGCACATGACAGGATGGGGGCGCAGGATGGAGCAGCACAGCCACCGCACCCAGCACAGCCACCGCACCCAGCACAGCCACCGCACCCAGCACAGCCGCCCGCACCCAGCACAGCCTGAGCCACCGCACCCAGCACAGCCACGCACAGCTGCCGCACCCAGCACAGCCACCGCACCCAGCACAGCCACGCCCACCCAGCACGGTCACGCACAGCCGCCTGCACTCAGCACAGCCACGCACAGCCGCCCGCACTCAGCACCGCCACGCACAGCCGCCCGCACTCAGCACCGCCACGCACAGCCGCCCGCACTCAGCACCGCCACGCACAGCCGCCCGCACTCAGCACCGCCACGCACAGCCGCCCACGCACAGCATAGCCACGCACAGCCGCCGCACCCAGCATAGCCACGCACAGCCGCCGCACCCAGCATAGCCACGCACAGCCGCCGCACCCAGCACCGCCACAAACAGCCGCCGCACCCAGCACAGCCACGCACAGCCGCCCACACCCAGCACAGCCACGCACAGCCGGCCACACCCAGCACAGCCGCCCGCACCCAGCACAGCCTGAGCCGCCGCACCCAGCACAGCCGCCGCACCCAGCACAGCCACCGCACCCAGCACAGCCACGCCCACCCAGCACAGCCACGCACAGCCGCCCGCACCCAGCACAGCCGCCCGCACTCAGCACCGCCACGCACAGCCGCCCGCACTCAGCACCGCCACGCACAGCCGCCCATGCACAGCACAGCCACATACAGCCGCCGCACCCAGCATAGCCACGCACAGCCGCCCGCACCCAGCACCGCCACGCACAGCCGCCGCACCCAGCACAGCCACGCACAGCCGCCCGCACCCAGCACAGCTGCCCGCACCCAGCACAGCCGCCTGCACTCAGCACAGCCACGCACAGCCGCCTGCACTCAGCACCGCCACTCACAGCTGCCCGCACTCAGCACCGCCACGCACAGCCGCCCACGCATAGCACAGCCACATACAGCCGCCCGCACTTAGCACAGCCGCCCGCACTGATGGGGTGCAGGATGGAGCAGCACATGATAGGGTGGAGCAGCACATGACAGGATGGGGGCGCAGGATGGAGCAGCACAGCCACCGCACCCAGCACAGCCACCGCACCCAGCACAGCCACCGCACCCAGCACAGCCACCGCACCCAGCACAGCCACCGCACCCAGCACAGCCACCGCACCCAGCACAGCCACGCACAGCCGCCCGCACCCAGCACAGCCACGCACAGCCGCCCGCACTCAGTACCGCCACGCACAGCCGCCCGCACCCAGCACAGCCACCTGCACCCAGCACAGCCACGCCCAGCCGCCCGCACCCAGCACAGCCACGCCCAGCCGCCCACGCACAGCACAGCCACATACAGCCGCCCGCACTCAGCACAGCTGCCCGCACTCAGCACAGCCGCCCGCACTGATGGGGGCGCAGGATGGGAGCACATGACAGGATGGGGATGCAGGATGGAGTAGCACATACCAGGATGGAGACCATATACCAATATAAATGCTCGCCACCCGGGCGTAGAACGGGTTCAATAGCTAGTTATATGTAACATTACAAGCACAAGAATTGTATGGCTGGATTTCAGGAGTATTCATATGCTTTTACAGAAGACTTACACGAATATACTAGACAGTGTGTAAGAAGCACAGACAGCTTATGTATAAAACATAAATATGCTCCCAGAATACCAATAGTTCAAATGAATGAGCTTTAATTTACTCCAGACACATATTTGGCAGTTTTATGCAAAGCTTCTCATGTCTTCCTTGAAGTCAGAAGAAATTTACCTTGTTTTTCAAAAGCAGTATTTGAAGCCAGAACACGAAATCAAGTAAAGAAAGAAACGTTCAGTTAACAGTAAATTATATGTAGAGAAGTAAAGGGCCATGATTTCCTAGCACAACATATCAAATTTACCTACCTATATTTTTTCTTTAGCCAGTAAATTGAAAAGTAGGACAAAAATGGCAAAGCAGGCAACATATACCGTACTATCTTTTTAAAATAAATCCATACTTACTTTAATATGTTAGATTGCCATCCTTTGAAATGCAGTAGTCTCTCTACTACTTTCCTTTTGACCTTTTAAAATCTTTTGTTGCACTCTACCGATTTGTCTTTCAGCGCCCTACTCCCTACTATTGGTGACATCACCCGCGCTAGTACAAAACACTGATGACTATTTAAATAGTAGAACTACAGATGTGGTAAGCCTTCTCCCCACACATTTATTTAGAGAGTTGCTTTTAACTTTTTATTTAGAAAGCAAATGAACAATAAAAAAACATCTTTACGAAGGTTTACATAGTCTTTAAGATACAAAAGAGCATAGTAGAACCAAAAACACTCAGTTTCAAAAAAATCACAGTAATCTGCAAGTGCTAGTAGAAAGATGTAAAAAAAAACCAGGGTGTTTGGTTGATACGTTTTTTGCAAAAAATGTATACTAAGTTGCTCCACCAAAACGTCAAAGTATACCCATATAGAGCAGTCCTAACTGATGTATGCAATCCCTATCTGATGTAATTAAAAACCTGATCATCTGTATATTACCTGTGTGAACAGGGTTCAGAGAGGAAATGTCCATGTGGACACGCTGAGTGGAACAGCTTTTGTGCAGATAGCCCACAAAGGAGTGGTGGGTAACTCCCCAGTCTTGTAGACACAAGAGAACAATTATGGAAACAGGAACACATGGGCTACTTGCACAGTGAACAAGTCTGTAGGAACATGTTCACACACCACCAAGAAACTTGAAGACACAAAAGAGCATAGTAAAACCAAAAACACTCAGTTTCAAAAAAATCACAGTAATCTGCAAGTGCTAGTAGAAAGATGTAAAAAAACAGGGTATTTGGTTGATACGTTTTTTGCAAAAAATGTATACTAAGCTGCTCCACCAAATAGTCTTTAAGTATGAATTAAACAGCGATATGGGTCTTAACATGGACATGTGTTTCTTTTTTATTATGACATGTTACTATGAATACAGCAATACTTGTTTGAATCTTTGCTGTACAGTGAAGGAAATAAGTATTTGATCCCTTGCTGATTATGTAAGTTTTTCCACTGACAAAGACATGAACAGTCTATAATTTTAAGGGTAGCTTAATTTTAACATTGAGAGATAGAATATCAAAAATAAAATCCAGAAAATCACATTGTATAAATTATATAAATTTATTTGCATTTTGCAGTGAGAAATAGGTATTTGATCCCTCTGGCAAACAAGACTCAATACTTGGTGGCAAAACCCTTGTTGGCAAGCACAGCATTCAGACATTTTTAAGTTGATGATGAGGTTTGCGCATGTGGCGCCCCAGGGTCCTGGTCGTCACAGTAATGTCGCTTTCCTCACGGGGAGAGTGATGCTACGTTTGGAGGCAAGAAAGGATAACTGTAACCAGACACCACAAACATGCAACATGTTTACACTCCAGGCCACCAGGGGGAGCTTTTGATCCTATCTACTAGGTGACTCCTATATATATTTAACTGGTAGTCTTTCGGGAAAGTTAGTGAATTCCAGACATCAGTCTGAGGAGGACAGAGGGTTTACGGAGCTGTGCATGCCACAGAGTTCCAGCTCCCGGAAAGAGACATTTAGAAGGCAGAATTGATTGCAGTGAGCATGCAGGAGAGGAAGCACAGGAGAGGATACCATTAGGGGACCAGCCCCGAGCCCCTACATCAGAGACCAGCAGGACAGCTAATTGCATGTTACCTGTCCGACCCAACACCCAGGAGGCATGGTAACACCCCACAGAGCCGGGTCATCTAAGAGACCCTATAAACAGGCTTAAGTCACCAGTCATACGGGTTATGTTCTATCCTATCCGGGGGACAGAGAGAAAGAGATAACATCTGTGAGGACCTTACGTGAAGCTTCTAGAAGTAAGGGACTACACCACTACAGCGCAAGGGAAGGCTTCTATTTTTCACCTGGATAAGGGGACTCTGGACTTGCCTCCAAACTGGCTGGACCCTACCTGCCCTGTGATCCAGTGCCCTGGACTGTGGCTGCTGAAGTTTTCAGTAAACGAGGTAAAGAGACTGCAAACCCGTGTCCTCGTTCCTTACTGCACCTCTCACCATTCTACCACCTTCACACTGGGAAGCCCTGGGGACATACTTCACCTGTGGGAAGTTATGCCATAACATCACCCCAGAGGACCCCTTAACCCCTTCATGACCAAGCCTATTTTGGCTTTAATGACCTTGCCATTTTTTGCAATTCTGACCAGTGTCCCGTTATGAGGTAATAACTCAGGAACGCTTCAACGGATCCTTGCGGTTCTGAGATTGTTTTTTCGTGACATATTGGGCTTCATGTAAGTGGTAAATTTAGGTCGATAATTTCTGAGTTTATTTGTGAAAAAAACGGAAATTTGGCGAAAAATTTGAAAATTTTGCAATTTTCACATTTTGAATTTTTATTCTGTTAAACCAGAGAGTTATGTGACACAAAATAGTTAATAAATAACATTTCCCACATGTCTACTTTACATCAGCACAATTTTGGAAACAAATTTTTATTTTGCTAGGAAGTTATAAGGGTTAAAATTTGACCAGTGATTTCTCATTTTTACAACAAAATTTACAAAACCATTTTTTTTAGGGACCACCTCACATTTGAAGTCAGTTTGAGGGTTCTATATGGCTGAAAATACCCAAAAGTGACACCATTCTAAAAACTGCACCCCTCAAGGTGCTCAAAACCACATTCAAGAAGTTTATTAACCCTTCAGGTGTTTCACAGCAGCAGAAGCAACATGGAGGGGAAAAATTAACATTTAACTTTTTAGTCACAAAAATGATCTTTTCGCAACAATTTTTTTATTTTCCCAAGGGTAAAAGGAGAAACTGGACCACGAATGTTGTTGTCCAATTTGTCCTGAGTACGCTGATACCTCATATGTGGGGGTAAACCACTGTTTGGGCACACGGCAGGGCTCGGAAGGGAAGGAGCGCCATTTGACTTTTTGAATGAAAAATTGGCTCCAATCTTTAGCGGACACCATGTCGCGTTTGGAGAGCCCCCGTATGCCTAAACATTGGAGCTCCCCCACAAGTGACCCCATTTTGGAAACTAGACCCCCCAAGGAAGTTATCTAGAAGCATAGTGAGCACTTTAAACCCCCAGGTGCTTCACAAATTAATCCGTAAAAATGAAAAAGTAATTTTTTTTCACACAAAATTTCTTTTAGCCTCAATTTTTTCATTTTCACATGGGCAACAGGATAAAATGGATCCTAAAATTGGTTGGGCAATTTCTCCTGAGTACGCCAATACCTCATATGTGGGGGTAAACTACTGTTTGGGCACATGGTAAGGCTCGGAAGGGAAGGAGCACCATTTGACTTTTTGAATGAAAAATTATCTCCATAGTTAGCGGACACCATGTCAGGTTTGGAGAGGCCCTGTGTGCCTAAACATTGGAGCTCCCCCACAAGTGACCCCATTTTGGAAACTAGACCCCCCAAGGAACTTATCTAGATGCATAGTGAGCACTTTAAACCCTCAGGTGCTTCACAAATTGATCCGTAAAAATGAAAAAGTACTTTTTTTTCACACAAAATTTCTTTTAGCCTCAATTTTTTCATTTTCACATGGGCAACAGGATAAAATGGATCCTAAAATTGGTTGGGCAATTTCTCCTGAGTACGCCAATACCTCATATGTGGGGGTAAACTACTGTTTGGGCACATGGTAAGGCTCGGAAGGGAAGGAGCGCCATTTGACTTTTTGAATGAAAAATTATCTCCATAGTTAGCGGACACCATGTCAGGTTTGGAGAGGCCCTGTGTGCCTAAACATTGGAGCTCCCCCACAAGTGACCCCATTTTGGAAACTAGACCCCCCAAGGAACTTATCTAGATGCATAGTGAGCACTTTAAACCCCCAGGTGCTTCACAAATTGATCCGTAAAAATGAAAAAGTACTTTTTTTTCACACAAAATTTCATTTAGCCTCAATTTTTTCATTTTCACATGGGCAACAGGATAAAATGGATCCAAAAATTTGTTGGGCAATTTCTCCTGAGTACGCCGATACCTCATATGTGGGGGTAAACCATTGTTTGGGTGCACGGCAAGGCTCGGAAGGGAAGGCGCGCCATTTGACTTTTTGAATGGAAAATTAGCTCCAATCGTTAGTGGACACCATGTCGCGTTTGGAGAGCCCCTGTGTGCCTAAACATTGGAGCTCCCCTACAAGTGACCCCATTTTGGAAACTAGACCCCCCAAGAAACTAATCTAGATGCATAGTGAGCACTTAAAACCCCCAGGTGCTTCACAGAAGTTTATAACGCAGAGCCATGAAAATAAAAAAATTATTTTTCTTTCCTCAAAAATGATTTTTAGCCCGGAGTTTTTTATTTTCCCAAGGATAATAGGAGAAATTGGACCCCAAATGTTGTTGTCCAGTTTGTCCTGAGTACGATGATACCCCATATGTGGGGGTAAACCACTGTTTGGGCGCACGGCAGGGCTCAGAAGGGAAGGCATGCCATTTGGCTTTTTGAATGGAAAATTAGCTTCAATCATTAGCGGACACCATGTCGCGTTTGGAGAGCCCCTGTGTGCCTAAACATTGGAGCTCCTGCACAAGTGACCCCATTTTGGAAACTAGACCTCCCAAGGAACTAATCTAGATGTGTGGTGAGCACTTTGAACCCCCAAGTGCTTCACAGAAGTTTATAACGCAGAGCCATGAAAATAAAAAATTATTTTTCTTTCCTCAAAAATGATTTTTAACCCACAATTTTTTATTTTCCCAAGGGTAACAGGAGAAATTGGACCCCAAAAGTTGTTGTCCAGTTTCTCCTGAGTACGCTGATACCCCATATGTGGGGGTAAACCACTGTTTGGGCACATGCCAGGGCTCGGAAGGGAAGTAGTGACGATTTGGAATGCAGACTTTGATGGAATGGTCTGCGGGAATCATGTTACGTTTGCAGAGCCCCTGATGTGCCTAAACAGTAGAAACCCCCCACAAGTGACCCCATTTTGGAAACTAGACCCCCCAAGGAACTTATCTAGATGTGTGGTGAGCACGTTCAACCCCCAAGTGCTTCACAGAAGTTTACAACGCAGAGCCATGAAAATAAAAAAATCATTTTTCTTTCCTCAAAAAAGATGTTTTAGCAAGCAATTGTTTATTTTCACAAGGGTAACAGGAGAAATTGGACCCCAATATTTGTTGCCCAGTTTGTTGTGAGTATGCTGATACCTCATATGTGGGGGTAAACCACTGTTTGGGCGCACGTCAGGGCTCGGAAGGGAAGTAGTGACATTTGAAATGCAGACTTTGATGGAATGGTCTTCGGGCGTCACGTTGCATTTGCAGAGCCCCTGATGTGCCTAAACAGTAGAAACCCCCCCTAAGTGACCCCATTTTGGAAACTAGACCCCCCAAAGAACTTATCTAGATGTGTGGTGAGCATGTTCAACCCCCAAGTGCTTCACAGAAGTTTACAATGCAGAGCCGTGAAAATTAAAAATCATTTTTCTGTCCTCCAAAAAAGATGTTTTAGCAAGCAATTTTTTTTTCACAAGGGTAGCAGGAGAAATTGGACCCCAATATTTGTTGCCCAGTTTGTTGTGAGTATGCTGGTACCCCATATGTGGGGGTAAACCACTGTTTGGGCGCACGTCAGGGCTTGGAAGGGAAGTAGTGACGTTTGAAATGCAGACTTTGATGGAATGGTCTGCGGGCGTCACGTTGCATTTGCAGAGCCCCTGATGTGCCTAAACAGTAGAAACACCCCACAAGTGACCCCATTTTGGAAACTAGACCCCAAAAGGATCTTATCTAGATGTGTGGTGAGCACTTTCAACCCCCAAGTGCTTCACATAAGTTTATAACGTAGAGCCATGAAAATAAAAAATAATTGTTCTTTCCTCAAAAATTATGTTTTAGCAAGTAATTTTTAATTTTTGCAAGGGTAACAGGAGAAATTGGACCCCAATAGTTGTTGCCCAGTTTGTCCTGAGTACGCTGGTATCCCATATGTGGGGGTAAACCACTGTTTGGGCGCACGTCGGGGCTTGGAAGGGAGGGCGCACCATTTGACTTTTTGAACGCAAGATTGGCTGGAATCAATGGTGGCGCCATGTTGCGTTTGGAGACCTGTTGTGATTCGGTTCGTGGGCTCCCCCGGTGGTCTCTTGTGGTACTGGTGTCCTGTAAGCTTTGCCTTCTCAGTTCACCTGTTCCTGTCAGGATGTGGGAGTATCCTATTTAACCTTGCTCCTCAGTCATTCTAATGCTGGCCATCAATGTATCCAGAGTGATTCTGTTGCATGTTCCTGCTCCCAGTTTTCTGCTCAGCTAAGTTGGACACTTTAGTCCTTAAGTCTATTTTTGTATGTTTTGTCCAGTTTGCACTTATGTGAATCTCTGCAGCTGGAAGCTCTTGTTGGGCTGAAATTACCACTCCAGTGGCATGAGTTGTCACATGAGTTAAGGTAATTTCAGGATGGTGTTTTGAAGGGTTTTGCAGCTGACCGCGAAGTCCTCTGTTGTATCTTTCTGCTATTTAGTTAGCGGGCCTCTCTGTGCTAAATCTGCTTTCATACTACGTGTGTCTTTTCATCTGCTCTCACCGTTATTATATGTGGGGGGCTGCTATCTCCTGTGGGGACATTCTCTGGAGGCAAGCCAGGACTGTGTTTTCTTCTACCAGGGGTAGTTAGTTCTCCGGCTGGCGCGCGGCATCTAGAGACAACGCAGGAATGCCCCCTGGCTACTTCTAGTGTGGTGTGTAGGTTTAGCATCGCGGTCAGCTCTAGTTTCCATCACCCGAGAGCTTGTCCGTTTATTCTATGCTTCTGATGTTTCCTTGCCATTGGAAACCATAACAGTATGGCCAGCCCAAATGTTTAATCTATAGGCTGAAGCAGGAGAGAAAAGGAACTGTGTGAAACCTTTTTTTTTTTTTTTTTTTTTTTTCCTCTGAAGTTGCACTCCAGCTCTAATTGCAGTCTCCTGTTTTCCTCTCCTCTTAACCCCTGAATGGCTCAGACTTTATCTGTTGAAATATGGATCCCCAGAGTCTGGCTACCAATTTGTATAATCTTGCCTCTAAAGTTCAGAATATACAAGATTTTTTGTTACATGCTCCTCGGTCTGAACCTCAAATTCCTATACCGGAGTTTTTTTCTGGAGATCGATCTTGTTTTCTAAATTTTAAATACAATTGTAAATTGTTTCTTTCACTGAGATCTCATTCTGCTGGAGATCCTGCCCAGCAAGTAAAAATTGTTATTTCTTTACTGCGGGGTGACCCCCAAAATTGGGCATTTTCATTGGCACCAGGGGATCCTGCGTTGCTCAATGTGGATGCGTTTTTTCTGGCTTTGGGGTTGCTTTATGAGGAACCAAATTTGGAGATTCAGGCTGAGAAAGCCCTAATAGCCCTCTCTCAGGGGCAAGATGAAGCCGAAATATATTGCCAAAAATTTCGAAAATGGTCTGTGCTTACTCAGTGGAATGAGTGCGCTCTGGCGGCAATTTTCAGAGAAGGTCTCTCTGATGCTGTAAAAGACGTCATGGTGGGGTTTCCTGCGCCTACTGGTCTGAATGAGTCCATGACAATGGCAATTCAGATTGATCGGTGTTTACGGGAACGCAAACCTGTGCACCAGTTGGCGGTGTCTTCTGAAGAGGCACCACAGAGTATGCAATGTGATAGCTTTCTGTCCAGAAGCGAACGACAGATTTATAGGCGCAAAAATCATTTGTGCTTCTATTGTGGAAATTCTACTCATGTTATATCAGCATGCTCTAAACGAACAAAGAAAGTTGATAAATCCTCTGCTATTGGCACTTTGCAGTCCAAGTTTATTTTGTCTGTAACTCTAATTTGTTCGTTATCTTCTATTGTTGTGGATGCGTATGTGGATTCTGGCGCCGCTTTGAGTCTTATGGATTGGTCCTTTGCCAGGCGCTGTGGGTTTGATCTAGAGCCTCTGGAAGTTCCTATACCTTTAAAGGGTATTGATTCTACACCATTGGCTAGTAATAAACCACAATACTGGACACAAGTGACTATGCGTATGACTCCAGACCATCAAGAGGTGATTCGCTTCCTTGTACTGTATAATCTACATGATGTGTTGGTGCTGGGATTGCCAGGGTTGCAAACTCATAACCCAGTCCTTGACTGGAAAACAATGTCTGTACTAAGCTGGGGATGTCAGGGAAATCATGGGGACACATCTTTGGTCTCCATTGCTTCATCTATTCCCTCTGAAATTCCTGAGTTTTTGTCTGATTATCGTGAGGTTTTTGAGGAATCTACTCTTAATTCTCTTCCTCCTCACAGAGATTGCGATTGCGCCATAGATTTGATCCCTGGCAGTAAATTTCCTAAGGGTCGTCTATTCAATCTGTCTGTACCTGAACATGCTGCCATGCGAGAGTATATTAGGGAGTCCTTGGAAAAGGGACATATTCGTCCTTCTTCGTCTCCTCTTGGAGCGGGGTTCTTTTTCGTAGCTAAAAGCGATGGTTCTTTGAGACCTTGTATTGATTATAGACTCTTGAATAAGATCACAGTCAAGTATCAGTATCCTTTGCCATTGCTGACAGATTTATTTGCTCGCATTGAGGGGGCGAAGTGGTTCTCTAAGATTGATCTTCGCGGTGCGTATAATTTGGTGCGAATTAAGCAGGGGGATGAGTGGAAAACCGCATTTAATACGCCCGAGGGCCATTTTGAGTATTTGGTGATGCCTTTTGGTCTGTCTAATGCCCCTTCGGTCTTTCAGTCTTTTATGCACAATATTTTCCGTGAATATCTGGATAAATTTATGATTGTGTATTTGGACGATATCTTGATTTTTTCGGATGACTGGGAATCTCATGTTCAACAAGTTAGGAGGGTTTTTCAGGTTTTGCGGACCAATTCTCTGTTTGTTAAAGGTTCAAAGTGTGTTTTTGGGGTTCAGAAGATTTCTTTTTTGGGGTACATTTTTTCCCCCTCTTCTATTGAGATGGATCCTGTGAAGGTTCGGGCTATTTGTGACTGGACGCAACCGACTTCTCTTAAGGGCCTTCAGAAATTTTTGGGCTTTGCTAACTTTTATCGTCGATTCATAACTGGTTTTTCTAGCGTTGTCAGGCCTTTGACTGATTTGACTAAAAAGGGTGCTGATGTTGCAGATTGGTCTCCTGCTGCTGTGGAGGCCTTTCGGGAGCTTAAGCGCCGTTTTTCTTCTGCTCCGGTGTTGTGCCAGCCTGATGTTTCTCTTCCTTTTCAGGTGGAAGTTGATGCTTCCGAGATCGGAGCGGGGGCGGTTTTGTCGCAGAAAAGTTCAGATTGTTCAGTGATGAGACCTTGTGCGTTCTTTTCTCGAAAATTTTCGCCCGCCGAGCGAAATTATGACGTCGGTAATCGGGAGCTTTTGGCGATGAAGTGGGCATTCGAGGAGTGGCGTCATTGGCTTGAGGGTGCTAAACATCAGGTGGTGGTCTTGACTGATCACAATAATTTGATTCATCTTGAGTCGGCCAGATGTCTGAATCCTAGACAGGCGCGCTGGTCGTTGTTTTTCTCCCGGTTTAATTTTGTGGTTTCGTATCTGCCAGGTACTAAGAATGTGAAGGCGGATGCCCTTTCTAGGAGTTTTGAACCTGATTCCCCTGGTAATTCTAAACCTACGGGTATACTTAAGGATGGGGTGATATTGTCTGCTGTCTTCCCAGACCTGCGACGTGCTTTACAAGAGTTTCAGGCGGATCGGCCTGATCGTTGTCCGCCTGGTAGATTGTTTGTGCCGGATGAGTGGACCAATAGAGTCATCTCGGAGGTTCATTCTTCTGCGTTGGCAGGTCATCCGGGAATTTTTGGTACCAGAGATTTGGTGGCTAGGTCCTTCTGGTGGCCTTCCCTGTCTCGGGACGTGCGTACTTTTGTGCAGTCTTGCGATGTTTGTGCTCGGGCCAAGCCTTGTTGTTCTCGGGCTAGTGGGTTGTTGTTGCCCTTGCCTGTTCCTAAGAGGCCTTGGACGCACATCTCTATGGATTTTATTTCTGATCTCCCTGTTTCTCAGAAGATGTCCGTCATTTGGGTGGTGTGTGACCGCTTTTCTAAGATGGTTCATTTGGTGCCCTTGCCCAAGCTGCCTTCCTCATCTGAGTTGGTGCCCCTGTTTTTTCAGAATGTGGTTCGGCTGCATGGTATTCCGGAGAATATCGTTTCCGACAGGGGATCCCAGTTTGTGTCCAGATTTTGGCGGGCGTTTTGTGCCAGGATGGGCATTTATTTGTCTTTTTCGTCTGCATTTCATCCCCAGACAAATGGCCAGACGGAACGTACTAATCAGACCTTGGAGACTTATTTGAGGTGTTTCGTGTCTGCTGATCAGGATGACTGGGTCTCCTTTTTGCCGTTGGCTGAGTTTGCCCTTAATAATCGGGCCAGTTCTGCCACTTTGGTCTCCCCTTTCTTTTGCAACTCAGGGTTCCATCCTCGTTTTTCATCTGGTCAGGTGGAGTCTTCGGATTGTCCTGGAGTGGATACCATGGTGGATAGGTTGCATCGTATTTGGGGGCAGGTGGTGGACAATTTGGAGTTGTCCCAGGAGACGACTCAACGTTTTGCTAATCGCCATCGTCGTGTTGGTCCTCGTCTTCGTGTTGGGGACTTGGTGTGGTTGTCCTCCCGTTTTGTCCCTATTAGGGTCTCTTCTCCTTAGTTTAAGCCTCGGTTCATCGGTCCTTATAAGATTTTGGAAATTCTTAACCCTGTGTCTTTTCGTTTGGACCTCCCAGCATCCTTTGCTATCCATAATGTCTTCCATCGGTCATTATTGCGGAGGTATGAGGTACCACTTGTGCCTTCTGTTGAGCCTCCTGCTCCTGTGCTGGTTGAGGGTGAATTGGAGTACGTGGTGGAGAAAATCTTGGACTCCCGTGTTTCCAGACGGAGACTTCAATATCTGGTGAAATGGAAGGGCTACGGTCAAGAGGATAATTCTTGGGTTACAGCTTCTGATGTTCATGCTTCTGATTTGGTCCGTGCCTTTCATAGGGCTCATCCAGATCGCCCTGGTGGTTCTTGTGAGGGTTCGGTGCCCCCTCCTTAAGGGGGGGGTACTGTTGTGATTCGGTTCGTGGGCTCCCCTGGTGGTCTCTTGTGGTACTGGTGTCCTGTAAGCTTTGCCTTCTCAGTTCACCTGTTCCTATCAGGATGTGGGAGTATCCTATTTAACCTTGCTCCTCAGTCATTCTAATGCTGGCCATCAATGTATCCAGAGTGATTCTGTTGCATGTTCCTGCTCCCAGTTTTCTGCTCAGCTAAGTTGGACACTTTAGTCCTTAAGTCTATTTTTGTATGTTTTGTCCAGTTTGCACTTATGTGAATCTCTGCAGCTGGAAGCTCTTGTTGGGCTGAAATTACCACTCCAGTGGCATGAGTTGTCACATGAGTTAAGGTAATTTCAGGATGGTGTTTTGAAGGGTTTTGCAGCTGACCGCGAAGTCCTCTGTTGTATCTTTCTGCTATTTAGTTAGCGGGCCTCTCTGTGCTAAATCTGCTTTCATACTACGTGTGTCTTTTCATCTGCTCTCACCGTTATTATATGTGGGGGGCTGCTATCTCCTGTGGGGACATTCTCTGGAGGCAAGCCAGGACTGTGTTTTCTTCTACCAGGGGTAGTTAGTTCTCCGGCTGGCGTGCGGCATCTAGAGACAACGCAGGAATGCCCCCTGGCTACTTCTAGTGTGGTGTGTAGGTTTAGCATCGCGGTCAGCTCTAGTTTCCATCACCCGAGAACTTGTCCGTTTATTCTATGCTTCTGATGTTTCCTTGCCATTGGAAACCATAACAGAGACCCCTGATGTGCCTAAACAGTGGAAACCCCTCAATTCTAACTTCAACACTAACCCCAACACACCCCTAACCCTAATCCCAACTGTAGCCATAACCCTAATCACAACCCTAACCCCAACACACCCCTAACCACAACTCTAACCCCAACACACCCCTAACCCTAAATCCAACCCTAACCCTAATCCTAACCCTAATCCCAACCCTACCCACAACTGTAACCCCAACACAACCCTAACCCTATCCTTAACCCTAACCACAAGCCTAATCTTAACCCTATTTCCAACCCTAGCCCTAATTCCAACCCTAAGGGTACCGTCTCACATAACGATTTACCAACGTTCACGACCAGCAATACGACCTGGCCGTGATCGTTGGAAAGTCGTTGTGTGGTCACTGGGGAGCTGTCGCACAGACCGCTCTCCAGCGACCAACGATGCCAAGGTCCCGGGTAACCAGGGTAAACATCGGGTTACTAAGCGCAGGGCCGCGCTTAGTAACCCGATGTTTACCGTGGTTACCAGCGTAAAAGTAAAAAAAAAAAACCGTACATACTCACATTTCGGTGTCCTTCAGGTCCCTTGCCGTCTGCTTCCCGCTCTGACTGAGTGCCGCCGTACAGTGAGAGCAGAGCGCAGCGGTGACGTCACTGCTGTGCTGTGCTCTCACTTTCCGGCCGGCAGACAGTCAGAGCGGGAAGCAGACGGCAAGGGACCTGAAGGACACCGAAATGTGAGTATGTACGGTTTTATTTTTTTTACTTTTACGCTGGTAACCACGGTAAACATCGGGTTACTAAGCGCGGCCCTGCGCTTAGTAACCCGATGTTTACCCTGGTTACAAGCGAACGCATCGCTGGATCGCTGTCACAACGATCCAGCGATGACAGCGGGAGATCCAGCGACGAAAGAAAGTTCCAAACGATCTGCTACGACGTACGATTCTCAGCAGGGTCCCTGATCGCTGCTGCTTGTCAGACACAGCGATATCGTATGGATATCGCTGGAACGTCACGGATCGTACCGTCGTAGCGATCAAAGTGCCACTGTGAGACGGTACCCTAACTCTAATTCCAACCCTAACCCTAAGGCCATGTGCCCACGTTGCGGATTCGTGTGAGATTTTTCCGCACGATTTTTCAAAAATCCGCAGGTAAAAGGCACTGCGTTTTACCTGCAGATTTACAGCAGATTTCCAGTGTTTTTTTGTGCGGATTTCACCTGCGGATTCCTATTGAGGAACAGGTGTAAAACGCTGCGGAATCCGCACAAAGAATTGACATGCTGCAGAAAATACAACGCAGCGTTTCTGCACGGAATTTTCCGCACCCTGGGCACAGCGGATTTGGTTTTCCATAGGTGTACATGGTACTGTAAACCTGATGGAAAACTGCAACGAATTCGCAGCGGCCAATCCGCTGCGGATCCGCAGCCAAATCCGCTGCGGATCCGCTGCGGATCTGCGGCCAATCCGCTGCGGATCCGCAGCCAAATCCGCACATGCCATAACCCTAACCCTACCCCTAACCCTAACCCTACCCGTAACCCTAACCCTACCCCTAACCCTACCCCTAGTTCTAACCCTAACCCTAGTTCTAACCCTAAGCCTAGTGGAAAACGAAAAAAAAAAAAAAAAATTCTTTATTTTATTATTCTCCCTACCTATGGGGGTGATAAAGGGGGGGGGGGTATTTATTATTTTTTTTATTTTGATCGCTGTGATAGAACCTACCACAGCGATCAAAATGTACTTGTAAGGAATCTGCCGGCTGGCAGATTCGGCGGGCGCACTGAGCATGCGCCCGCCATATTGGAAGATGGCGGCGCCCAGCGAGGAGACGTACGGACACCGGGAGGATCGGTAAGTATGAAGGGGTGGTGGGGGGGTGGATTGGAGCACAGGGGGGGTGATCGGACCACAGGGGGGGTGAATTGAAACAAGGAGGGAGCGGACAGGAGGACGGGGGAGCCGGCAGGCGGACGGAGGGGACCGGACCCCATAACGGAGGACTGGGGGGGCGATCGGTGGGTGTGGGGGGGGTCACTTAAGTATTTCCAGCCATGGCCGATGATATTGCAGCATCGGCCATGGTTGGATTGTAATATTTCACCATTTTTTTAGGTGAAATATTACAAATCGCTCTGATTGGCTGTTTCACTTTCAACAGCCAATCAGAGCGATCGTAGCCACGGGGGGGTGAAGCCACCCCCCCTGGGCTGAAGCACCACTCCCCCTGTCTCTGCAGATCGGGTAAAATGGGAGTTAACCCCTTCACCCGATCTGCAGGGACGCGATCATTCCATGACGCATACGCTGCGTCATAGGTCGGATTGGCACAGACTTTCATGACGCAGCGTATGCGTCAAAGGTCGGGAAGGGGTTAAAGCAGCGTTGGTCACCTTGACCGAATACCACAGGTGGCGTCACGAAGATGAACTTTATTCCCTTTAAAGACCTTTCCCTTTTACATGGGCGCCCTGGGCCATGGACCGGGTCGCCACCGTGACATCCCCCTGTGAACACCAGACCCGGTACTGAGTACCCCACGGCCCTGGCAGGGTGACTCACGCACATGTCAGGAGGAATTTTGGTCCACTCCTCTTTGCAGATCATCTCTAAATCATTAAGATTTTGAGGCTGTCATTTGGCAACTCAGAGCTTCAACTCCCTCCATAAGTTTTCTATGGGATTAAAGTCTGGAGACTGGCTAGACCTCTCCATGACCTTAATGTGAGTCTTTTTGAGCCACTCCTTTGCTGCCTTGGCTATATGTTTTGGGTCATTGTCTTGCTGTAAGACCTAGCCACAACCCATTTTTAATGTCCTGGCAGAGGGAGGGAGGTTGTCACTCAGAATTTTACGGTACATGGCTCCATCCATTCTCTCATTGATGCGAGGAAGTAGTCTTGTGCCCTTGCAGAGAAACACCCCCAAAACATAATGTTTTCATCTATCTTCTTGACAGTGGGGACGGTGTTCTTTGGGTCATAGTGAGGTTAGTTTGGTCACAGTGAGTTGAGTTAATACCAAAGACGTAAATTTTTGTCTCAAAAAAGCAATGAAGGACAGCATCCAATCCAGGTGAAATGTTCAAAAACGATTTCTTTAGTGGCCAAATGCAACGTTTCAACCACAAGGGTCTTTTTCAAGCATGACCCTTGTGGTTGAAATGTTGCATTTGGCAAATAAAGAAATCGTTTTTGAACATTTCCCCTGGATTAGATGCTGTCCTTCATTGCTTTTTCGGTATGTACACTTTCCATGAGGTCCAGTGGAATTAGGACTTGCATCTACGTGTCTGTTGTGCTGTCGGCTACTTGCTATTTTGTCAATTTTTGTCTCATCTGACTACAGCACCTTCTCCCAATCACTCGCAGAATCATCCAAGTGTTCATTGGCAAACTTTAGACTGGCCTGCACATGTGCCTTCTTGAGCAGGGGAACCTTGCGGGCACTGCAGGATTTTAAACCTTTACGGTGTAATGTGTTACCAATGGTTTTCTTGGTGACTATGGTCTCAGCTGCCTTGAGATCACTAACAAGGTCCCAAAGTGTAGTTTTAGTCTGATCTCTCACCTTCCTCATGATCAAGGATAAACCCCTAGGTGAGATTTTGCATGGTGCCCTAGGTCGATGTCGATTGACAGTCATTTTGTATTTCTTCCATTTTCTTACTATTGCACAGTTGTCTTCTTACTTATGGTTTTGTAGCCCATTCCAGCTTTGTGCAGGTCTATGATTTTGTCTCTGACATCCTTATAAAGCTCTTTGGTCTTGCCCATGTTGTAGAGGTTAGAGTCTGACCGTTTGAGTCTGTGGACAGGAGTCTTTCATAAAGGTGACTATGTAATACAGCTGTCTTTAATGCTGTCTTTAATGCAGGTAACAAGTTGATGAGGAGCATCTAACTGGTCTGTAGGAGCCAGAACTCTTAATGGTTGGTAGGGGATGAAATACTTATTTCTCACTGCAAAATGCAAATAAATTTATACAATGTGATTTTCTGGATTTTATTTTTGATATTCTATCTCTCAATGTTAAAATTAACCTACCCTTAAAATTATAGACTGTTCATGTCTTGTGCAAACAGAAAAAAAAAGAGCATGAACCGCACATCCCAAAATCATACGTTGATCTAAAGCCGCTAGGCAAAAATTTAAATACTGAACATGAGGTTTTCAGTTTAACATTCTGATCAGACTGTATGAAGCTCACTGCCCCTTCACGGCAAACCTCTTAGTGGGTCCTAACGCCTGTTCATGTCTTTGTCAGTGGGCAAACTTACAAAATCAGCCAGGGATCAAATCATTATTTCCTTCACTGTATCCATTCAGTCAATTAAGCAATAACTTATGCATTTAACCTTACAAAGGTTTTGCCTTTCTTAGGAGAATATCTATGTGTCCTGAATTATCGAGCAAATATTAATGTTTGTGCAGAATTATTATGCAACGAAATGAAAACGTAAATTTTCTCATCTCAGTTGTTTATTTCCATCTTTAAAGGCGAGAATAAAAACCAAACAATTCAAAATTTACAAAAATATATTTCTGATATTTAAAAAATACATATCAGTGAGCAATATAGCCCCCTCCTTTTCAATAACAGTCATAAACCTTCAAGTCGTGGTGTCTGTCAGTTTCTTAATCTGTTGATGATAAACTTTTTGGGCATCATCAACCATGGCCTCCCAGACACTGTTCAGAGAGGTGTTTTCCTTCATCATAAATCACCTGCTTAAGAAGGGCCCAAAAATTCCCAATAGGGTTTAGGTCAAGTGAGGAAGGGGCCATATAATTTTTCCTTCATCTTCAAAGGGGTTGTCCAGTCCAAATTAGTAAGTCTGCAGTCAATCTGTGTGAAGTGCAGACTTATGAATCCCCCCAATGCATGCACTGTGCGCTGTGGGAAATTGCCGGTTCCAGACCCGGACCGGGGGTATGTATGAGTTATACCTACCCCCAGCCAATGGGCCTGACCTCGCACCGTACACTTGCATAGAGGCAGCACTAGTGATGTGGCCAACCAGACTAGCAAGGTAATACAAACAGGGATAAAGAAAAATACCAATCATACAAATATACTCACACAAACAGCACAGGAAAACACTGGGGAGTGGAGAATGGGGTAAAACCAAAGTAGGAGAAGGAGAGGAATTAGCACACACCCAAAACCTAACAGTCTCAGATAAATCCACCAAACGCTTTCTCAAACAACAACCACAAACCACCATCTCTTAACCATGCAGCATAAGCAATGAGTGCTATCCAGGGCCCATATTATATAGGAGATGGGAGTGGCTAACAGTGAACAGCAGTGAGCCTTAATGCAGGAAGGCTTCCAAGAGCTCTCAATTGAACAGCATAACCCTTGCACTGCTAAAAGAAACATGCACTGTGTAATATGAAGCTGAAGTGCTTCTAATCAGTGCAGGAGAAATCAGATGCTATGGTCTTCTGGCTCCTCTCTGTCATGGTAAAACCTGTGACACCTATCTTAGATTAGTTTGTATAATAGCATGTCTTTCTCAACTTTGATTGGTTTGGACTCACTTAAATACTTTACCCATAATTGTTTGCCGTATACTATGAATAAGGGTGCTTGGATGTCAGAAATGTATCAGATTTTAATGTTCTACTGGATTCCATGCATTTAATGAATCTATATACACTCACCGGCCACTTTATTAGGTACACCATGCTAGTAACGGGTTGGACCCCCTTTTGCCTTCCGAACTGCCTCAATTCTTCGTGGCATAGATTCAACAAGGTGCTGGAAGCATTCCTCAGAGATTTTGGTCCATATTGACATGATGGCATCACACAGTTGCCGCAGATTTGTCGGCTGCACATCCCAAAGATGCTCCATACAAGGCAGGATGGATCCATGCTTTCATGTTGTTTACGCCAAATTCTGACCCTACCATCCGAATGTCGCAGCAGAAATCGAGACTCATCAGACCAAGCAACGTTTTTCCAATCTTCTACTGTCCAATTTCGATGAGCTTGTACAAATTGTAGCCTCAGTTTCCTGTTCTTAGCTGAAAGGAGTGGTACCCGGTGTGGTCTTCTGCTGCTGTAGCCCATCTGCCTCAAAGTTCGACGCACTGTGCGTTCAGAGATGCTCTTAGGCCTACCTTGGTTGTAACGGGTGGCGATTTGAGTCACTGTTGCCTTTCTATCAGCTCGAACCAGTCTGCCCATTCTCCTCTGACCTCTGGCATCAACAAGGCATTTCCGCCCACAGAACTGCCGCTCACTGGATTTTTTTTCTTTTTCGGACCATTCTCTGTAAACCCTAGAGATGGTTGTGCGTGAAAATCCCAGTAGATCAGCAGTTTCTGAAATACTCAGACCAGCCCTTCTGGCACCAACAACCATGCCACGTTCAAAGGCGCTCAAATCACCTTTCTTCCCCATACTTATGCTCGGTTTGAACTGCAGGAGATTGTCTTGACCATGTCTACATGCCTAAATGCACTGAGTTGCCGCCATGTGATTGGCTGATTAGAAATTAAGTGTTAACAAGAAGTTGGACAGGTGTACCTAATAAAGTGGCCGGTGAGTGTATATATATACTGTATATAAAGCTGAGTGTATGTATGTGTGTGTATGTATGTATCAAGCCACGCCCAGTCCACATACCTCTGCCCACTCCGCATAGCCACACTCACTCCACAAGCAAAGCCCCATCCACACGGCCCATGTTCTTAGCGCACACGGGCAGAGACACATTCACCTCGAAAGCCACCCTGCAAAACTCACTGGCTGTGACGTCCCAGCCGCTGTGAACTACAATCAGAGCCGCTTCCTTCAGAGTATCTGTGCGTGGCAGGCACAGCCCTCATCTAGCTCCGTCATGTCTAGAATGGAGTTGGTCATGTGAGGCATGACATCAAGGGAAAGGGAGGAGCCTGTCATGGTCTATATGGAAGTTCTTGTCTAGTGCTTCAGGGGTTAATGCTGCTGGCCTCTCTCTGCCTGTGGGAGGGCTTTAAATAGCCTCTTTTGGGCTCTGTCCATTGTCAGTGATACTTTTGTACTCGGCTGAGTTACTGACCCTGTGTATCTGTGGATACTGTTTGCTCTTGAATGCTCGCTTGTGTATGATCCGGTCTGTTTACATTTCTGAGTGTTGCTGTCTGATTCTGTGCCTCCTGTAGCTCTCCGTTTGACCCTTGCTATGTCCCTGACTTCCCATCTTATCGCTCCTGCCTGGCACCTCGCTGCTCTCTCTGGTTCTGACCTTGGCTAGTTGTTGACCACATCTTTTGTCTTCTTCCTCCAGTAACCGTGCTGCCCTCTGGTCTTACCCCTGCCTGTCTGACACCTCTTTCAGCTTCCTTAGCCGGTGCTCTGCTCTCCGGAGCTCCGGGGTTAGGCTTCACCCCTGGACACTCCCCTGGCGGTCACGTGCTTCAGGTCCTGTACATCTGTTGCATGTCTCACCACTGCTTCCGCACTACATCTCAAGAATCTCCGAGCTCTGCCAGCTCAGCTCAGGAATCGTGCACTGACTCAGGTGGTATGTCAGGTGTCCCTGACAGAGCCTCATGGATTACACCGCTGCTCATAACAGGAGGATACTGTGCACATGTGAGGGGAAGAGAAGGGTGAGGTGAAAATGAGAGGAGTGAGTGGAAAATGAGAGGACTGAGAGGAAAATAGTGGAGTGAGGGGAAAATAGTGGAGTGAGGGGAAAATGAGAGGTGTGAGGTGAAAATGAGAGGTGTGAGGTGAAAATGAAGAGGCGTGAGTGGAAAATGAGAGGACTGAGAGGAAAATAGTGGAGTGAGGGGAAAATAGTGGAGTGACTGGAAAATAACAGGTGTGAGGTCAAAATGACAGGTGTGAGGGGGGAAAATGAGAGGAGTGAGGGGGAAAATGAGAGGTGTGAGTGGAAAACGAGAGGAGTGAAGGGAAAATGAGAGGTGCGAGGGGAAAATGAGAGGAGTGAGGGGAAAATAGTGGAGCGAGGGGAAAATAGTGGAGTGAGGGAAAAATGAGAGGTGTGAGGTGAAAATGAGAGGTGTGGGGGAAAATGACAGGAGTGAGGGGAAAATGAGAGATGTGAAAGGGAAAATGACAGATGTGAGCGGGAAATGAGAGGTGTGATGGGAAAATGAGAGAAGTGAGGTGCTGCTGCAGTATGAGGCTTTGCATAGAGAAGAGTGAGGCACTGCAGGTGGAGGCTGTGTATAAGGCCACATTCACACGTTCAGTATTTGGTCAGTATTTTACCTCAGTATTTATAAGCCAAAACCACGAGTGGGAGAAAAATACAGAAGTAGTGATGTGTTTCTAATATACTTTTCCTCTGATTATTTTACTCCAAATTTTAGCTTACAAATACTGAGGTAAAAATACTGACCAAATAACGTGTGAATGAGATCTAAAGGAGAAAAGTCTGTAGTGTTGAATATATAATGTGAAATGTTTTTATGTGCAATATAAAAATTATAATTTGTTATAACTAATCACAGTTAGTTAATTTGCCCGGGCAACGCCAGGCTCTTCAGATAGTTCCAAATAAAGTTTAACATTTTTATATATCGTGGGATGGAAGTGCCATACTTGTCCTTCTTCTATTGACTGTTGGCTGTGCTTCACCAGCAGGACGGGCACCCGCCACGCAGATCTCAACCAGGACTATCAGGCTGCAAAGCGTGGTGAGCTGTAATCCTCTTCTCTCTGTTTGAAGAAAGTGTCTTCTGAAAACTAGCAGTAGGTTTGAGAGTTGACTTTAAATCCATCTTTAACCCCTTTCTGCCATTAGACGTACTATCCCGTCAAGGTGACCTGGGACTTAATTCCCTGGGACAGGATAGTATGTCATAGGCGATCAACTGCGCTCACGAGGGAAGCGCGGCCGATCGCGGCAGGGTGTCAGCTGATTATTACAGCTGACATCCGGCACTATGTGGCAGGAGTGGTCACGAACTGCTCCCGACACATTAACCCCCGGAACACTGCGATCAAACATGATCGCAGCGTTCCAGCGGCATAGGGAAGCATTGCGCAGGGAGGGGGCTCCCTGCGTGCTTCCCTGAGACCCTCGGAACAACGAGATCACATTGTCTCCTCCGTCCTCCTCCCTGCAGGCCCCAGATCCAAGATGGCCACGGGGGGCCTTCCGGGTCCTGCAGGGAGGTGGCTTGCAAGCGCCTGCTGAGAGCAGGCGCCTGCAAGAGTGCAGCACTGCCTGTCAGATCGCTGATCTGACACAGTGCTGTGCAAAGTGTCAGATCAGCAATCTGACACTATACCATGATGTCCCACCCTGGGACAAAGTAAAAGAGCTAAATAAAAAATATTTACATGTGTAACAAAAAAAAAAAAAATCCTAAATAAATGAAAAAAAAATATTGTTCCAATAAATACATTTCTTTACGTAAATTTAAAAAAAATCAATACAAGTACACATTTAGTATCGCCGCGTCCGTAACGACCCAACCTATAAAACTGTCCCACTAGTTAACCCCTTCAGTGAACACCATAAAAATAATAAAAAAAACGAGGCAAAAACAATGCTTTATTATCATACCGCCGAACAAAAAGTGGAATAATACGCAATCAAAAAGACGGATATAAATAAACATGGTACCACCAAAAACGTCATCTTGTCCCGCAAAAAAACAAGCTGCCATACAGTGTCATCAGCAAAAAAATAAAAAAGTTATAGATCTTAGAATAAAGCGATGCAAAAATAATTATTTTTTCTATAAAATAGATTTTATTGTATAAAAGCGCCAAAAAATAAAAAAAATTATATAAATGAGGTATCGCTGTAATCGTACTGACCTGAAGAATAAAACTGCTTTATCAATTTTACCAAAAGCGGGACGGTATAAACGCCCCCCCCAAAAGAAATTCACGAATTGCTGGTTTTTGTTCATTCTGCCTAACAAAAACTGCAACAAACACATTCCACTAGGGAATAAACGATGTACCAGTCCAATACAATTTAAATATAATCTTTATTATGAAAAACATTAAAAAGATTGTCAAGTGTATGTCAGATGATAGCCATGAAGAAATAAACCTTCGGGCACACTACCCCCAATACCACCCACCTAATATCCAATTACCTATCAATTTATCAATAGTTATAGCCGGGGTACCTTCCCTTTAAAACTGCCTTGCTCCACTGTGTCACGTATTTCTAACGTAGGACCATTCACTGAATCCCGTCTCAAACAGAGACATCACTTCATTCATATAGATATATATATATATATATATATATATATATATATATATATATATATATATATACAGCAGTACTTACTATAAAGTGCAGTGTGCGCAGCAAGTGGTAGAGGATCAGGGGAGTGTTTGCACACCCCAACGCACGTTTCGGTCCGTCCTTCATCAGGGGGCACACACTTCCTCTTGTCCTGTGCATTAAATACTCTCCAACCTCATGCGGCTGCCAGTAGAATATGGCGGCCTCCCCCAGAAATGACGTTCCTGCCAGGTGTGACGCGCATATCTCCCCGGCAACCGCGACAAAAACTGGAATAAAAAGCGATCAAAAAATGTAATGTGCCCAAAAATGGTACCAGTAAAAACGTCAACTCGTCCCGCAAAAAACAAGACCTCAAATGACTCTGTGGAACAAAATATGGAAAAATTGTAGCTCTCAGAATGTGGCAACGCAAAAAATATTTTTTGCAATAAAATGTTTCTTTTAGTGTGTGACAGCTGCCAAACATAAAAACCCGCTATAAATAGTAAATCAAACCCCCCCTTTATCACCGCCTTAGTTAGGGAAAAAAAAAGTATTTATTTCCATTTTCCCATTAGGTTTAGGGTTACGGTTGGGGCTAAAGTTAGGGTTAGGGTTGGGGCTAAAGTTAGGGTTAGAGTAGGGGCTAAAGTTAGGGTTGGGGCTTAAGTTAGGGTTAGGGTTGGGGCTAAAGTTAGGGTTGGGGCTAAAGTTAGGGTTGGGGCTAAAGTTGAGGTTAGGGTTTGGATTACATTTACGGTGGGGTTAGGGGTGTGTCAGGGTTAGGGGTATGGTTAGGGTTGGGATTAGGGTTAGGGGTGTGTTGGGGTTAGGGGTGTGTTGGGGTTGGGATTAGGGTTAGGGGTGTGTTCGGGTTAGGGGCGTGATTAGGGTTGGGATTAGGGTTAGGGGTGTGTTGGGGTTAGGGGTGTGTTGGGGTTAGGGGTGTGCTTAGGGTTGGGATTAGGGTTAGGGTTTGAGTTAGAATTGGGAGGTTTCAGGTTTCCACTGTTTAGGCACACCAGGGGCTCTGCAAACGCAACATGACGTCCGATCTCAATTCCATCCAATTCTATCTGCTCCTTCCCTTCCAAGCTCTGCCGTGCGCCCAAACAGTGGTTTACTCCCACATATGGGGTATCAGTGTATTCAGGACAAATTGGACAAGTTTTGGGGTCTAATTTCACCTGTTACCCTTGGGAAAATACAAAACTAGGGGCTAAAAAATCATTTTTGTGAAAAAAAAGGATTTTTTATTTTCATGGCTCCGCGTTATAAACTTTAGTGAAACACTTGGGGTTCAAAGTTCTCACAACACATCTGGATAAGCTCCTTGGGGGGTCTAGTTTCCAATATGGGGTCACTTGTGGGGGTTTTCTACTGTTTAGGTACATCAGGGGCTCTGCAACCACAACGTGAAGCCCGCAGACCATTCCATCAAAGTCTGCATTCCAAAACGCCACTTCTTCCCTTTCCGAGCTCTGCCATGTGCCCAAACAGTAGTTTTCTCCCACATATGGGGTATCAGCATACTCAGGACAAATTGGACAAAACTTTTTGGGGTCCAATTTCTCCAGATATCCTTGGGAAAATACAAAATTGGGGGCTAAAAGATCATTTTGTGGAATGATTTTTTTTAATTTTCATGGCTCTACGTTATAAACTTCTATGAAGCACTTGGGGGTTCAAAGTGCTCACCACACATCTAGATAAGTTCCTCAGGGGGTCTACTTTCCAAAATGCGGTCACTTTTGGGAGTTTCCTCTGTTTAGGCACATCAGGGGCTCTCCAAACTAGAGATGGCATCCTATCTCAATTCAAGCCAATTTTGCATTGAAAAGTCAAATGGCGCTCCTTCCCTTCTGAGCTCTGCCATGTGCCCAAACATTGTTTTATCCCCACATATGGGGCATCAGTGTACTCAGGACAAATTGCACAACAAAGTTTGGGGTCTAATTTCTCCTGATACCCTTGGGAAAAAAAATTGGGGGCGAACAATCATTTTTGTGAAGAAAATAAGATTTTTTATTTTTACGGCTCTACATTATAAACTTCTGTGAAGCACTTGGGGGTTCAAAGTGCTCACCACACATCTAGATAAGTTCCTCAGGGGGTCTACTTTCCAAAATGGGGTCACTTTGGGGGGTTTACACTGTTTAGGCACATCAGGGGCTCTCCAAACGAGACATGGCGTCCTATCTCAATTCAAGCCAATTTTGCATTGAAAAGTCAAATGGCTCTCCTTCCCTTCCGAGCTCTGCCATGCGCCCAAACAGTGGCTTACCCCCACATATGGGGTATCGGCAGAATCAGGACAAATTGTACAACAACTTTTGGGGTTCAATCTCTACTGTTACCTTTAGTAAAATAAAACAAATTGGATCTTAAGTAAATTTTTTATGAAAAAAAGGGAAATGTTCATTTTTTTTTTTTAAACATTCCAAAAATTCCTGTGAAACACCTGGAGGGGTAATAAACATCTTGAATGTGGTTTTGAGCACCTTGAGGGGTACAGTTTTTAGAATGGTGTCACACTTGGGTATTTTCTATCATATAGACCCCTCAAAGTGACTTCAAATGTGATATGGTCCCTAAAAAAATGGTGTTGTAAAAATGAGAAATTGCTGGTCAAATTTTAACCCTTATAACTCCCTAACAAAAAGAAATTTTGGTTCCAAAGTTGTGCTGATGTAAAGTAGACATATGGAAAATGTTACTTATTAAGTATTTTGTGTGACATATCTCTGTGATTTAAGGGTATGAAAAGTCAAAGTTGGAAAATTGCAAAATTTTCAAAATTTTCGCCAAATTACCATTTTTTTCACAAATAAATGCAAGTAATGTCAAGGAAATTTTACAACTAACATGAAGTACAATATGTCTTGAGAAAACAGTGTCAGAATCAGCAGGATCCATGCAAGCGTTCCAGAGTTATAACCTCATAAAGGGACAGTGGTCAGAATTGTAAAAATTGGCCAGTTCATTAACCCTTGGGGGTTAAGGGGTTAATCTTAAATGGTCCAAATAGCTCATCTTTAATAGCAGACATAGCAGTACCCTATAGCTACCTTGCTGACGTCTGAGTCGAAATACAGGTCTATGAACATTATTGATCTAGCCACGGACCCGTCCATTTGGTCACTCTTATCTCATCAGTTCATAAAATCTTGGAAAAATCTGTCTTCAGATATTTCTTGGTCCACTGTTGACGTTTCAACTTCTGTGTCTTGTTCAGTTGTGGTCGGGTTTCTCTGATCTTCCTCTTCTTTCTTCAAGACTGGCACATAACCCCCTCAGTACCAGGCATTTAAAGGAGTATTCCTGTCTCCAAGATCCTATCCCAACACTGTATGTAGTAGGTGTACTAATTATTATTATTTATTATTATAGCGCCATTTATTCCATGGCGCTTTACATGTGAGGAGGGGTATACATAATAAAAACAGGTACAATAATCTTGAACAATACAAGTCACAACTGGTACAGGAGGAGAGCGGACCCTGCCCACGAGGGCTCACAATCTACAAGGGATGGGTGAGAATACAGTAGGTGAGGATAGAGCTGGTCGTGCAGTGGTTTGGTCGATCGGTGATTACTGCAGGTTGTAGGCTTGCCAGAAGAGGTAGGTCTTCAGGTTCTTTTTGAAGGTTTCGATGGTAGGTGAGAGTCTGATATGTTGTGGTAGAGAGTTCCAGAGTAGGGGTGATGCGCGAGAGCATTCTTGTATGCGATTGTGGGAAGAGGAGATAAGAGGGGAGTAGAGAAGGAGATCTTGTGAGGATCGGAGGTTGCGTGCAGGAAAGTACCGGGAGACGAGGTCACAGATGTATGAAGGAGACAGGTTGTGGATTGCTTTGTATGTCATGGTTAGGCTTTTGTACTGGAGTCTCTGGGTAATGGGGAGCCAGTGAAGGGATTGACAGAGGGGAGAGGCCGGGGAATAGCGGGGGGACAGGTGAATTAGTCGGGCAGCAGAGTTTAGAATAGATTGGAGGGGTGCGAGAGTGTTAGAGGGAGGTTACAGTAGTCGAGGCGGGAGATGATGAGGGCATGGACTAGGGTTTTTGCAGATTCTTGGTTTAGGAATGTACGGATCCATGAAATATTTTTGAGTTGAAGGTGGCAGGGAGTGGAAAGGGCTTGGATATGCGGTTTGAAGGAGAGATCAGTGTCAAGGATTACCCTGAGACAGCGAGCTTGTGGGACTGGGGAGAGTGGGCAGCCGTTTACTGTAATGGATAGGATCATTGGGGGGGTCACGTGAGATGGGGGAAAGACAATGAGTTCTGTTTTGTCCATGTTAAGTTTTAGAAATCTAGCGGAGAAGGATGAAATAGCGGATAGACATTGAGGGATTCTGGTTAGTAGGGTGGTGATATCTGGTCCAGAGATGTAGATCTGTGTGTCATCAGCATAGAGATGATACTGAAAACCGTGAGATTCTATGAACTGTCCCAGGACAAAAGTGTAAATGGAGAAGAGCAGGGGCCCTAGAACTGAACCTTGCGGGACTCCGACAGATAGGGGGCGAGGTGAGGAGGTGGTGTGTGAATGGGAGACGCTGAATGTTCGGTCAGTTAGGTATGACGAGATCCAGGATAGGGCCAAGTCTGTGATGCCAAGGGATGAGAGGGTCTGTAGTAATAGGGAATAGTCCACTGTGTCAAAGGCAGAGGACAGGTCCAGGAGGAGGAGGATAGAGTAGTGTCGCTTGCTCTTGGCATTTAATAGGTCATTGGTGACCTTAGTTAGGGCAGTTTTAGTGGAGTGGTGTGGTATTATCTATATATATAATTGTCTAAGGGGTACTTCCGTCTTTCTGTCGGCAACTTCCGTCACGGAAATCCCGCGTCGCTGATTGGTCTTGCCAGCTGCCTGTCATGGCCGCCGCGACCAATCAGTGATGGGCACAGTCCGATTAGTCCCTCCCTACTCCCCTGCAGTCACTGCCTGGCGCCCGCTCCATAGTACCCTCAGTCAGTGCCCGGCGCCCGCTCGCTCCATACTCCCCTCCGGTCACCGCTCACACAGGGTTAATGCCAGCGGTGATGGATCGCGTTATGCTGCGGGTTACGCACTCCGTTACCGCTGCTATTAACCCTGTGTGTCCCCAACGTTTTACTATTGATGCTGCCTATGCAGCATCAATACTAAAAAAATCTAATGTTAAAAATAATAATAAAAAAAAATAACCTGCTATTCTCACCCTCCGTAGTCCGACGATGCGCTCTCACCTTCCGCCAGCTTCCGGTCCCAGAGATGCATCGCGAGACCGCTAAGTCTTCTGGGTAATTTCGCAATGCATCCTGGGAATGGAAGATGGCGGCAGCCGCGCGCACATCGCCAGAGCGCCGTTGGATCCCAGGGGGTGAGCATGGAACTATTTTTTATTTTAATTCTTTTTTTTAACAGAGATATGGTGCCCACACTGCTAAATACTGCGTGGGCTGCGTTATATACTATATGGCTGCTATATACTACGTGGGCAGTACTATATACTACATAGCTGCTATATACTACGTGGGCAGTACTATATACTACATGGCTGCTATATACTACGTGGCCAGTACTATATACTACATGGCTGCTATATACTACGTGGACAGTACTATATACAGTACTACATGGCTGCTATATACTACGTGGGCAGTACTATATACTACATGGCTGCTATATACTACGTGGACAGTACTATATACAGTACTACATGGCTGCTATATACTGTACTACGTGGGCAGTACTATATACTACATGGCTGCTATATACTACGTGGGCAGTGTTAGATACTGTGTGGACTGCGTTATATACTACATGGCTGCTATATACTACGTGGGTAGTGCTATATACTACATGGCTGCTATATACTACGTGGCCAGTGTTACATACTATGTGGCCTGTGTTTTGTACTGCATGGGCTGTGCTATATATTGCGTGGCCTGTGTTATATACTACGTCGCCTGTGTTATATACTACGTGGCTGCTATATACTGCGTGGCCTGTGTTATATAGTACGTGGGCTGTGTTATATACTGTTTGGGCTGTGTTATATATTGTGTGGCCTGTATTAACGCATCGGGTATTCTACAATATGTATGTATGTATATAGCAGCCACATACTATATAGCACAGGCCACGTACTATTTGTCTGCTATATACTACATGGCGCCTATATACTACGTGGCCTGTGCTATATACTATGTGGCTGCTATATACATACATATTCTAGAATACCCGATACGTTACTAATAATAATATTAGCAAATACCTCCAATTAGAAATGTAGTATAGCTTTTCTGATTCGCTCTGTCTCTTTCCTCATGTGCAGGTATTGCAGGATCTTAGGTATCCATGGTTATGTCCACTTATGAAGTAACAGTTAACTAGTTGATAGTAGTCGTAACCATGGATAACTAAGGTCCTGCAATTCCTGCACATGAGGAAAGAGACATAGCGAATCAGAAAATCTATATTACATTTCTAATTGGAGGTATGTGCTAATATTATTATTATTACACCTATTACATACTGGGATAGGATCTTGGAGATAGGAATACCCCTTTTTAGGGTACCGTCACACAGTACCATTTTGATCGCTACGACGGTACGATTCGTGACGTTCTAGCGATATCGTTACGATATCGCAGTGTCTGACATGCAGCAGCGATCAGGGATCCTGCTGAGAATCGTACGTCGTAGCAGATCGTATGGAACTTTCTTTCGTCGCTTGATCACCCGCTGACATCGCTGGATCGTTGTGTGTGACAGCGATCCAGCGATGTGTTCGCTTGTAACCAGGGTAAACATCGGGTAACTAAGCGCAGGGCCGCGCTTAGTAACCCGATGTTTACCGTGGTTACCAGCGTAAACGTAAAAAAAACAAACAGTACATACTCACATTCCGGTGTCAGTCCTCCGGCGTCTCAGCTTCTCTGCACTGTGTGAGCGCCGGCCAGCCAGAAAGCGAGCATAGCGGTGACGTCTGACGTCACCGCTGTGCTTTCCGGCTATGGCGCTTACACAGTGGAGAGAAGCAGAACGCCGGGGACAGACACCGGAATGTAAGTATGTACTGTTTTTTTTTTTACGTTTACGCTGGTAACCAGGGTAAACATCGGGTTACTAAGCGCGGCCCTGCGCTTAGTTACCCGATGTTTACCCTGGTTACCGGGGACTTCGGCATCGCTCCAGCGCCGTGATTGCAACGTGTGACCGCAGTCTACGACGCTGGAGCGATAATCATACGATCGCTGCGACATCACGGATCGTGCCGTCGTAGCGATTAAAATGGTACTGTGTGACGGTACCCTAAGGATAAATTCTTCCTGCTGATTTCACTGGACCAATTAAAGAACAGCTGACAAACAACATCTGCCCTGCTACCAAGGGCTAAAAATAGAACTGTGATGGTACACAGCTGACCCATCCAAACCACCAATTAGACGGGTCCTAAAATCTGCCAGATACCATTACAACCATGTAATCACCTCTGGTTTAAATTATCTCAAGAAAACCTAAGTGTAAAGACTCAGAGAGAGAACAAAAGGGGGGCTGGAGAGCAAGCACCGTGATATGTAACAAAGGCAATATACTACATCGAATAAACTACATGGGGCTGTGATACCATGTGTTTCCCTAGGCTAAACGCCAAAGGGGGATGACCTGTCAATATATTAGTAATTGCTTTTCCAGCATATTTGTAAAAATAATTAAAGTATCCAACCCCTTTGATGCTGCGGTCATTGCCTTTTTGGTCCTAAAAGCCACATTGTTCTAAGGCTACGTTCACATTTGCGGTCTGCGCCGCAGCGTCGGGCGCCGCAGCGTCGCCGCATGCGTCATGCGCCCCTATATTTAACATGGGGGCGCATGGACATGCGTCGCACTTGCGTTTTGCGCCGCATGCGTCGCTGCGGCGCCCGCGTCTGGGCGCAGAGGACGCAGCAAGTTGCATTTTTGCTGCGTCCAAAATCAATTAAAAAAAGGACGCATGCAGCGCAAAACGCAGCGTTGTGCATGCGTTTTGCTGCGTTTTTGTTTGCGTTGTGCGCTGCGGCGCACAACGCAAATGTGAACGTAGCCTAAGGCCTCCTCCACACATTAGATAGCTGTTGGTCGCACAATTTTGCCCCGGCTCCCGAATACACAGGAACACTCATCATGGCAAAGCACTCCTGTATCGTGTCTGAGAGAGCGGCTGCCAGAATGCGTTAGAAGCAGCTTATCTCCCGGAGAACAAAAGCAACGGTCGTAGAAATCCAAAAGATCTGAACATTCCCTGTCATCAGTGGGAGGGTTCTCATTTTTTAAGCTGTCTACTGGAAAAGTCCAGGAATGGGTTGGGTGGATCCCTTATGATCACTTACAATGATCAACTGTGGGATCTAAGGTGTAAAAATGGCCAAGATCTGAGTTATTTTACATTTCATCCTAGAGTGATGCCAAAGGGTTACAGAAGGACACTTTCTTGGCATTAATAATAGAGGTGTACTGTCAAAATGTTGAGGGGACTCAGTTATCACGATTTATAATAGGAGGCACTACACCAGCTATGTGATAATGAGCAATTTCCTTCAGTGCAAAGGAAAACTCGTTGATCATCAAAGTGAAATAAACCGCTTATTATTCACTAGGTTCTGCCATTCTACATGGACAGGTGACATCTGTGTAACAGGAAAGTTTGTAATTTGTATTTTATCTGTCTTTTTCTGAGCTCCTCTCATGACTGCTATGTACAATAAAGTTGAATGTGCCATTCAGGGCCAATTTTAGACAAATGGGGCTCTGAGCAAAATTTTAAAGCAGGGCCCCAAATGTTAACATATTGCAACATCACACAGAAATAATTACGTTGCATTCATATGGGCTGAGTTCAGGTCGTTAAAAGTGCGCGATCAACACTATTGAAGTCCTTCGGTGCTAGTTTTGCAGCCTCTTTACACCGGCTGAGGAACTATGATGAGGACAAAAATGATGACTAACAGATCAATCTGTTCACATATGGTATTATGTTATTAGCAGCACATCGGCAGTCTGCACTGGGTGATGTGCTGCTGAGAACAATTATTTTTGTTCCGCCATAAAGAATCCAATCACCGGATGAATATTAAGCATTTTGCTCATTTGTTGGGCGATTGCTGATGTTTACACCTATGGACTCCCATCTGTGCTTCCAGTATTTATAAATGTGGATGCTAAACACAGACAGTATGTGACACACACATATTCACAAACCGCATGTTAAACACACATGAATATACACTTAGCACACACATATACATAGAGTACATACATACAGATACATGTATACACAGAGCACCTTCATACCAATGCATGCATGAACGGAGCACATACATACTGACACATGCATGGACAGAGCACATACATACCAACACATGCATGGATGGAGCACATACATACTGACACTTGCATTCGATGGAGCACATACATACCAACACATGCATGGATGGAGCACAAACATATCGACATATGAATGGAAGGAGCATATACATACAGAGACACAGTATAATGGACTCCACACAGCCCTTCAAACAGTATAATTGGATTCCACACAGCCCTACAAACAGTATAATAATCCCAACACAGCCCTCCCCACAATATGATGGACCCCACACAAACCTTCACACTGTAAAATTGTTTATATACAGTATAATGGTCCCCACATAGCCTTCCATAAGGTATAAAGGCTCCTACATATCTCTCCATATAGTACAATGGTCCCACAAAGCCCTCCAAATATTATAATGACCCCCTTAGAGCCCTCCAAATATTATAAAAGCCCAACAAATATTATAATGGCCTCTACATAGCCCTCCAAATAATGTAATGGTCCCCACACAGCTCTTCATATCATATAATGGGAGCAGATGACTTTCCTCCTCCATCATTACTTTCAAATGTATTTGTATCTTGGGTGTCGATACAGTTGAATATGGGTTCCCGGGCGGGGGGGCTCAAAGCCAGCACTGGCACCGGGCCCCCCAGACTTATGAGCCCCATAGTGTCCACAGGCTAGAGGTCCTGGGGGAGTGATAGCCCTGGACAATTGCCCAATACCCCCTTAATACCGGTCCTGGTGCAGATATTTAAATAGAGGCATCATGTGATCTAACAAATGCACCAGCAGCCTCCATTGAAAACTGTGCATGCACTAATTTCCCTCTATTTTGGGTAACTAATAGTTGATTTAGACAATTCATCCATTGGTGTTAGGCCTTTGCTAGTTTGAGTCATTGATTCAAGGATAGGTAAAACAACTCTGGAACTTCAGGTGCTTTACAGAATTTAGATATTAAAGCATAATCCTTAGATTAGTTCCTCAATTTTAAACCGGCGGGGGTATGACACCCCTACCCACCAGCTGTTTGCAGCTACCCCAGTGGATAGATGCAGTGTGCAGAGACAGAATGCATTGTCCTGTGCACTGCGTTGTGCCTTCCTTGGATACTGCAGCTCATATTATATTAAATTTAATAGGAACTGTACTGCGGTACCTGAGAATGGACATAACATGGTGCACACAGTTCGGTATATTGTGTATATCAGCCCACTGTAAGAGCTGCAAATAGCTGATCTATCCTAAGGATAAGTCATGTCTAAGGTCTGGAAAAAAAACTTTAATAACTGCACTCCTCACTCCTTAAGGGAGTGTTCTCACTGGGGGTTTAACCGCCGTGGTCTTCAGTGATCCTGAGATCCAGCGCTATGAAGAGCTTTGATTGATTGCAGTAATTCATTGTAATGGGAGGATCAGCCAAGTGTAAAGTGTTATGGGGCTGTAGCCGCTGTGAGGCAATCTTCTTCAGCTCCTCGGGACATTACTCCAGGGCTTTCAAGGCACACTGAAATCATGCCTGGCAGGCTACTCTGCCACAACCCAGCTTTCACGCTACCGTCCTGATCAGCAAGTCTCCTTACTTGCTCAGCAGTTCTGCATCCTATTTCTTCCACTACTGTCACCCTAGATCTACTGCTTTGCTTTTGACTCTTCCCTAGTCCCCGTCTTTCAGTCCAGCTAAGGCCTGTTACTTTTTGTGTTAGAAGCTCCAGGTCTCATGGCACGGCATCCTCTCGTAAGATCTGTCTCTGGAAGGCCACTTTGTCTTGTCAGTCAATTTCTTCAGGATATCACTATCCTTCATCCTTCAGTCTCCTTTCACTTAGGGTCACCTTTTTTGCAGTACTGCTCAATACTCACTCCAAACTCTTTCTCACTAACTATCAGTAAATCGTTACTCTCCCTAACACTGTGGGCTAGTCCCAAACATTAACTCTTTCTTACCCTACCGTCATCTATCTAAATCCTACACAACCTATCCTATAACGCTATACATTACACTATACTATCAATATTTGTCCTTTATTACTACACACTGTTATACCTTATATTATCTATAACACTGCTACACACTATGCATAACCATATCGCAAGACAATTCACAATCAATATATAAATAAGATCTAAGACATTATTCACACACAATGCGACTGATGTCTTACAGCGAACCTGTGATCAAGATTTTGCTAAGTAAACTACAGACACTGTCAGGTTAGCACTGTTACACTGACTAAAATGATACCTGGAGTGAAGAAATCCGTCTTGTGGTTGTTGTTTAACAGTTAATGAGATTCTCTTGCTTTGGGGCAGGACTGGCTGCTTCACACTTTCTGTATTAATGGCCAGAGTGTGGATGTGCACATTGCACTTATAACAACAGGTGTGCTGGCTCATTTTTTTGGTTTTGCTTTGCTTTGTATATATGTGTCTTGAAACCCCCCTCCCACACACCCTCATTTGGGCTGTGCATCTTATCTATTTGGCTTTCCCCTGGCAGGTGTGAAACAGTTAGGTCTAGGTCCTGCTCTGTCCTTGACTATTTTGAAAAAATGGTGTCAACCAAATATCTTGTCTTACTTACTTGTACCATAACTATTTATTTACTTACTGCAAGTTAGCTACTCATTGTCTTTATTCTAGGTTTTGTTCATCCCAAAATCGTTCAACAGGATTGATGTCAGAAATCTGTGTGGGCCACTTAAGTTCTTCCAAACCCAACCAATCAGTACGAAATAAAAATTGACTAGTGAACAGTCCCATAGACCATAATGGAAACATGTTCTATCCATGAAAAACACAGACAAAACACGTAAGAGAAAATCGGACTTGTGAAAGTGGCTTTTAGCAACAGCTGTAGACGGAGGATTCCAATGCATATTGCCAGACCAAGACTTTTTAACCCCTTCCTGACATGTGCCGTACACATACTGTTCTGCGGGAGCTGTGTTCCCGCAAACAGCAGTACATGTACATGTGGCACCCCAGGAGTGCGGATGCCACAATTCCAGCCGCATAGCACCCCCTAGGCGCCCAGAAATTACATACCACCAGGAGGTGGCATCTTTTCCTCAGGCACCAATTGAGGCCAATGGGCAGACCCTGGATAATGACCTTGTCGTGGGACTGCGCCTCCAGGTCCAAGAACTGCCCAAAAGTGTGGCTGCACTAGCCAAAACCGTGCAGTCCATGCAAGTATCCCTAAAGAAGAAGATCCAGCTGGCTTCCAGTCCAGATGATGTCCCGTGGAGATGGCCGAAGAGGATCCCACCGACCAGAGGGAGAGACAGCGACCAACACGACCAGGACGTATGACCCATTTGTCACCACTGCAGCAAGGCGGGACACATCGCAAGATTCTGCACTTTAAAAGAGCAACCCCTGGGGCAGAGGGCCAACCCCCAGGAGTAGGATGACCAGGCCTACAAAGCTGGTGAGCCAAGTACGTCGGAGGACGACCAGTTCTCCCAATTGTGATTGACGGCATCCCAATGACCGCTTTACTGGACACCGGCTCGCTGGTGATGACTATGCCATATATTCTTTACGAACAGTACTGGGCCGACTCTGATATTACCCGTGGCCCAGATAGTGATTTGACAATAGTTGCCAGCAATGGTCAGCCTTTGCCACAAGTGGGGTACAAGGAGGTGACCATTAAGGTGGAGCAGGTAGAGTTGAAAGCCCAAGGCCTGGTAATTGTAGATATTGATCGGCGAGAATGTAACCCAATGATGACCTTAGGTAATAATGTGAAAGAAAACTGTCTTGGCGAGGTTATTGTTTTGTTACAACAGGTAGCCGAAACTGCTGGTTCCAGTGAACAGCATGTCCTGCAAAAAGAAATCAAAGCCCTGATGCAGAGACAACAGGTAGAACTGTTTGGTGGAGAAGTCGGCAGTGTCAGAGTGAGTGATCCAATCCCCATTGCAATATCCCCCAGGAGTGAAATGTTAATCTGGTGTCGAGCAGCAATAGCCCTCAGGGGTCAAGACTACCATGCCCTGGTAGAACCTGTCTTCTGATAGTAGGCCCACCATCCTGACAGCCAGAGGGGTAGTTGATATCCGCAAGCGGAGGGTACCAATACGCATCCTGTATTGTGGAGAAAAAGAGGTCCATTTACCCAGATATGCCACCCTTGCCAAACTGTTCATGGTCAGTAACAATGCAATACAAGCAACAGAACTCTTGGTCCCATCCGACCAGGCGGAGGACAATGGCTCTGCAGGACAGCTGGAGGATTGGTGTCAACAGTCCGCAAGGACAGGGTCCTCTCTCCCCTCTGTACCAGTCTGTCACTGTAAACGTGTTTACTGTAAATGATATCTGTAACCCTGTATGTAACCCCTGTCTCATGTACAGCACCATGGAATTAATGGTGCTATATAAATAAATAATAATAATAACAGCTTCACGTAGGCACTGATTCCAGTCCTTTGCACCAAAAGCATGGGGCTTACCGGGTGGTCCAAGAATATGAGCGGGTATTCAGCAAACACCCACTAGACTTTGGGCAGGTATAAAGGGTCCAACATAATATGCCCACTGGAGATAATCCGCCCATTAAAGAGAGGTACCGGCCTGTACCTCCAGCTCACTATCAATGTGCCAAGGGTACGTTATGGGAGATGAAGGAGGCTGGGGTGATCAGAGACAGTTGTAGCCCCTGGGCAGCTCCGTTAGTCCTCGTTAGAAAGAAGGATGGTACAATGAGGATGTGTGTTGACTACAGGCAGATTAACCGCATTACACATAAGGATGCCTACCCATTACCCAGTAAATATAGGTAAACTGACTGAACAGCAATCTAGTCTGAACTGGTGCATAACCAAAAAAGTCTCACATAGCAAATAGATCAATGGCTGCACTCAACTGTACTAAAGCAAGGAAATGTGTGATACATGAAATGTGAATAGCATAATGGCTTGTGAAATCTATGAAAAACACATGAGAAGCTTAGCACAAGATTTGGCCAAAAAATGTGAGCCCATCCACCAGACATCAAGGTAATCTCAGATCGGATGGGTCCCTGACCTGACTGCCTAGTGTGAACACTTACCTCTGGCTAATAACATGGTAAAGCCTGCATTTATGGGAAGGTCGGAACCAACTGTGTTTGGATGTAATTAAAATCACAGCATGGTGAAGGGCGGGGCATTCAAGTCAGAAAAAATAGTACATAGTTAATATAAGTAAACTGACTGAACAGCAATCTACAAAGAACAAGAAGACAGCGCCACAATGGACGGTGAAAAAATAGAAGCTTACATTTTATTCTGCCTCCTGTAGCGACATTTCAGTCAAAAGACCTTTATCAAGTCAGAAAAAATAGTACATAGTAAATATAGGTAAACTGACTGAACAGCAATCTAGTCTGAACTGGTGCATAACCAAAAAAGACTTACATAGCAAATAGATCAATGGCTGCACTCAACTGTACTAAAGCAAGGAAATGTGCGATACATGAAATGTGAATAGCATAATGGCTTGTGAAATCTGTGAAAAGACACATGGGATGCATAGCACAAGATTTGGCCAAAAAATGTGAGCCCATCCACCAGACGTCAAGGTAATCTCAGATCGGATGGGTCCCTGACCTGTCTGCCTAGTGTGAACACTTACCTCTGGCTAATAACATGGTAAAGCCTGCATTTATAGGAAGGTCGGAACCAACTGTGTTTGGATGTAATTAAAATCACAGCATGGTGAAGGGCTGAGATCTGAGATTACCTTGACGTTTGGTGGATGGGCTCACATTTTTTGGCCAAATCTTGTGCTAAGCATCTCATGTGTCTTTTCACAGATTTCACAAGCCATTATGCTATTCACATTTCCTGTATCGCACATTTCCTTGTTTTAGTACAGGTGAGTGCAGCCATTGATCTATTTGCTATGTAAGTCTTTTTTGGTTATGCACCAGTTCAGACTAGATTGCTGTTCAGTCAGTTTACCTATATTTACTATGTACTATTTTTTCTGACTTGAACGCCCCGCCCTTCACCATGCTGTGATTTTAATTACATCCAAACACAGTTGGTTCTGACCTTCCTATAAATGCAGGCTTTACCATGTTATTAGCCAGAGGTAAGTGTTCACACTAGGCAGTCAGGTCAGGGACCCATCCGATCTGAAATTACCTTGACTTTTGGTGGATGGGCTCACATTTTTTGGTCAAATATTGTGCTAAGCATCTCATGTGTTTTTTCATAGATTTCACAAGCCATTATGCTATTCACATTTCATGTATCGCACATTTCCTTGCTTTAGTACAGTTGAGTGCAGCCATTGATCTATTTGCTATGTAAGTCTTTTTTGGTTATGCACCAGTTCAGACTAGATTGCTGTTCAGTCAGTTTACCTATATTTACTATGTACTATTTTTTCTGACTTGAACGCCCCACCCTTCATCATGCTGTGATTTTAATTACATCCAAACACAGTTGGTTCCGACCTTCCTTTAAATGCAGGCTTTACCATGTTATTAGCCAGAGGTAAGTGTTCACACTAGGCAGTCAGGTCAGGGACCCATCCGATCTGAGATTACCTTGACGTTTGGTGGATGGGCTCACTTTTTTGGCCAAATCTTGTGCTAAGCATCTCATGTGTTTTTTCATAGATTTCACAAGCCTTTATGCTATTCACATTTCATGTATCGCACATATCCTTGCTTTAGTACAGTTGAGTGCAGCCATTGATCTACCCATTACCCGGAATAGAGGAATTATTAGCTCTACTGAAATCCGCTAACTATTTCTCCACCTTAGATCTCACCAGTGGGTATTGGCTGGTTCCCGTGGCAGAGGCGGATAAAGAGAAGACCACCTTTATGACACCAATTGGCCTCTCTGAGTTCAACTACATGCCATTCAGACTTTGCAATGCACCAGGGACATTCCAGAGGATGATGGAGTGTTGCCTTGGGCACAAGAACTTTGAAACCATTCTGTTGTACCTAGATGACATCATCATCTTCTCCAAAACCTATGAAGACCACTTGAAGCACCTGGCCGAAGTGTTTGAAGCCCTGTCCAACTTGGGCCTGAAAGTGAAGCCGTCCAAATGCCACCTGCTGAATCCCAAGGTGCAGTACCTAGGTCATGTGGGAAGCGCCGAAGGTGTGGCACCAGACCCTGACAAAGTCACCTTTATCAGGGATTAGTCAAAATCCAGCACCATTCATGAAGTGCGGCAGTTCCTCGGGTTGGTAGGCTACTACCGGAGATTTATCAAGGATTTCACCAAGATAGCCGCACCCCTGCAATATCTTCTGGTGGGCCAGTCCAAGAAGGCCAAGAACAAGAATCCTCCGTTCGACTGGAACGAAAGGTTAGAAGAATCCTTCCCTCGGTTGAAGTTTGCTCTCATGGGAGATGAAGTCCTGGCCTATCCTGACTATGACCAACCATTCATACTTTACACTGACTCCAGCAATGTGGGATTGGGAGCAGTGCTGTCCCAAGTACAGAAAGGCAGAGATAGAGATATTGCCTATGCCAGCAGGAAGCTTTGTCCCACTGAAAGGAACCCCGACAACTACAGTTCTTTTAAGCTGGAGTTTCTCTCCATAGTCTGGGCTCTGACCGAATGATTCAAACACTACCTGGCTTCCACAAAATTTACGGACAATAATCCACTGACTCACCTGGAAACTGCAAAGCTAGGTGCACTGGAACAGCGATGGATGGCCGGTTGTCCAACTACGAGTTTACCATCAAGTACCGAGCAGGGCATAAGAACGCTAATGTTGATGCACTCTCCAGGATGCCAATTTACCAGATGAGGGAGAAGACCCGGAAGAGCTTGAGGAAATCGAGTTACCAGCCTTCCACTGCCCCGAGGCGGCTCAGTGCTTCCATTGCGTGAGGAACAAGCAATATGTCAGGCAAGAAGGGGCCACATTTAACCCATTGCCCCACCATGGATGGGCAGAGATGCAGGACAGCAACCCGGCAATCCACCAGGTAAAGGAATTGTTGACACAAGCTGATTCGCACCCTGGTCCAGATGCTCCACAAGAGACCCAACAGTTGTGGAAGGAGAAGGGCAAGCTGTTCATCTATGAGGGTAAACTGTATTGGAGGAACATCAACTCGCGAACCCACGAACTGGTCTGGCAGGTGGTAGTCCCGAAGCGGGATGCGCCAATGGTCTTGGAAGTATACCATGATGGAGCAGGACACTTGGGATGGAAGAAGCTGGAGGTCCTACTTCATGAAAGATTCTACTGGATTGGCATGAGAAGAGCCATTGAGAAGTGGTGCCAAGAGTGTGGCCCATGCAACTTGCGCGGGAAAGACCGCAACAGCCAGCGAGCGCCATTACAGCCTATAGTCACTAAACAACCGCTTGAACTGGTAGCTTTGGATCACGTCAAGTTGACTCCGAGTAGGACTGGCTACACCTACGCCATCACCATATTGGACCATTACTCAAGGTTCCTGGTAGTTGTGCCTGTTAAGGACCCAACAGCGAAGACGGCAGCCAAGGCATTTCAGCAACACTTTTGTCGACCACACAGTTACCCTGAAAAGGTACTCACCAACCAAAGCCCAGCGTTTGAAGCAGAAGTGTTCCAAGAGTTCTGTAACCTGTATGGATGCAAGAAAATCAGAACAACGCCATACCATCCACAGACAAATGGCATGTGTGAGAAAATGAACCAGGTGGTAATTGACCTATTGAAGACCTTGCCTCTGCAAGAGAGAAACCAGTGGCCAGAGAAGTTGCTAGACTTGATAGACCTATACAACCATATCCCGGTGAACTCCACCAACTGCACTTCAGCCTACCTAATGAGAGTGAGACCTCGCAAGTTACCTATTGACTTGGACATGGGAGTCTTAATGCCTGAAACCACATCACCAGATGCAGACTGGGATACAGAATGGCAGCAGCAATACCGCAAAGTACAAGAAAGTGTAGAGAAAACTTTGTCCCAAGCCAGGTAAAGACAAGAAAAGAGCTACAACAAACAAGCTCCGGCTACTCCTTTAGTAGCAGGAGAACAAGTTCTCAAAAGAAAGAGGAGGATGCACAAACTAGATGATCAGTGGGAAGCTGAACCAAACACCATCATGCCTTCAAACTTTGATAATACTAAGGTATGCATCGTCAGTAAAGATGGAGGAGAAACCTCAGCAGCCGTATCAAGAGATCATCTGAAGATATGCCTTGACCAACAGAAAACCAAGATGCCCCTCAACCCATAGAAGAGGAGGAAGAGAAAATCCATACTGTTCTTGGAGACTTTCCCCAGTCATGGACACAGGTAAACCAAGCCATTGTAGAACCTTTCCTGATCTTTCCCCAACCTACTGCACCTGAAGCAGCAGAGACTCAAGACCAACCTGAAGACCTGTCAGCTCAAGCAGCAGATGCCATACCAGCAGTGGAACAAGAGAATCCACCCCCTGCTATTAGTGAATCTGTCATGCCCACAGTGAGCAGGAACAGTTGTAGAACATCAGGTGTAACTGTGCTACGTAGAATCACCCATAGCATAGCCAATAGTAAGCACACTACACCAGTGGTATCAAGCATAGTGAATCCGGTTAGGACACTATCAATACCTGTACTGCATAGATCTATCCATAGTACCAGAGGTCAGATCCCAGCCCAGTATAGGGACTAAAATGTCACTGTAATACTAATATAAATAAGTTTGAATGTATAAGTTACCAACTGTTAAAGCATGAGTACCTACAGAGACTACTGTATGAACTTTACTGTACTGTAAAGTACTGTATGTACTGTACTGTATGAACTTTTAAACATGCATAATAACCTGTTAAAGTACAATTGGGCCACATGACTATGTGTGGTCAGGACCTTTTCTTGTGTATAGTTACCCTGGTTTGGCCTAGAAAATAAACCGCCGGCGTGGCTGAAGACCAGGCCCATCAATGGAGTGCCCTGTAGCCTTGCCCAGGGACGATACATAAGGTAGGTTGGGGTGGCTCCCACCGAGGCAACTCAAAAGTCCGGAGGGTAACACGAATGGACCAGTGTTGCCCCCAGTTCTTACCGTGTTGTTTTGGTTTTTGTAATTTTTATATTTTTGAAACTCTGAAACCCTTTTACAATTGTTCACCTGTTAGCATGTTCTTCTTTATGCTTCCTCAGTCCGGGAGTACTGAATTGTACTAGGGGGGAATGTGGCACCCCAGGAGTTTGGATGCCACAATGGCATTGCCTTCCTCACAGGGGGGGTGATGTCATGCCTGGAGGTAAGGAGAGATCCACTTAGCAGGTAATACAAACAAACAGCACCCTCCTAACTCCAGCCCAGAAGGGGGAGCTCTAAACCCAGTTTTCAGGGTAGTTTCCCTATAAGGTCTGGTCTGGAGGCGGGGTTAGAGAGTTTAGTGTGAGACACTGAAGGGAAATGAAGCACGTGAGGAGAGACTGGGAATGGAGCTATAACTGAGCTCTTCTCAGGAATAAGCACAAAGAAACTGGACTGCGGAGTCCGTGGTTACACGGGTACTAAAGGCCCAGCAGCTAGAACCGGAGGGCAGGAGATTGCAGGTCTCCTGGCCCATCTAATACCTGGAGGCACCACAGCAAGTCAGGAGCCTGGGGCTGCCAGTGAGAAGACAGTGCTCATGAAAGTCTAATGCTGTCAACCATACGGGTTAGGAGTAACAGACACTGAGAGGAACTTGTGTAAAGCTTCAGGCTGCAAGGGACAGAGAATTCAGCGCAGAAGGAAGGCCTCCGAACCCACCTGGCCACGTGGATCCCAAGTTACTTCCAGGCCATCCTGACCCCATCTTCACCTGTAACCTGTGCCGCGAACTGCACCTGAAATACAGTACAGACCAAAAGTTTGGACACACCTTCTCATTTAAAGATTTTTTTGTATTTTCATGACTATCAAAATTGTGCATTCACACTGAAGGCATCAAAACTATGAATTAATACATGTGGAATTATATACTTAACAAAAAAGTGAGAAACAACTGAAATTATGTCTTATATTCTAGGTTCTTCAAAGTAGCCACCTTCTGCTTTGATGACTGCTTTGCACACTCTTGGCATTCTCTTTATGAGCTTCAAGAGGTAGTCACCGGGAATGGTTTTCACTTCACAGGTGTGCCCTGTCAGGTTTAATAAGTGGGATTTCTTGCCTTATAAATAGGGTTGGGACCATCAGTTGTGTTGTGCAGAAGTCTGGTGGATACACAGCTGATAGTCCTACTGAATAGATTGTTTGTATTATGGCAAGAAAAAAGCAACTAAGTAAAGAAAAACGAGTGGCCATTATTACTTTAAGAAATGAAGGTCAGTCAGTCCAAAAAATTGGGAAAACTTTGAAAGTGTCCCCAAGTGCAGTGGCAAAAACCATCAAGTGCTACAAAGAAACTGGCTCACATGAGGACCGCCCCAGGAAAGGAAGACCAAGAGTCACCTCTGCTTCTGAGGATAAGTTTATCCGAGTCACCAGCCTCAGAAATTGCAGGTTAACAGCAGCTCAGATTAGAGACCAGGTCAATGCCACACAGAGTTCTAGCAGCAGACACATCTCTACAACAACTGTTAAGAGGAGACTTTGTGCAGCAGGCCTTCATGATAAAATAGCTGCTAGGAAACCACTGCTAAGGACAGGCAACAAGCAGGAGAGACTTGTTTTGGCTAAAGAACACAAGGAATGGACATTAGACCAGTGGAAATCTGTGCTTTGGTCTGATGAGTCCAAATTTCAGATCTCTGGTTCCAACCACCATGTCTTTGTGCGATGCAGAAAAGGTGAACGGATGGACTTTACATGCCTGGCTCCCACCGTGAAGCATGGAGGAGGAGGAGGTGTGATGGTGTGGGGGTGCTTTGCAGGTGACACTGTTGGTGACTTATTCAAAATTGAAGGCATACTGAACCAACATGGCTACCACAGCATCTTGCAGCGCATGCTATTCCATCCGATTTGCGTTTAGTTGTACCATCATTTATTTTTCAACAGGACAATGACCTCAAACACACCTCCAGGCTGTTTATGGACTATTTGACCAAGAAGGGGAGTGATGGGGTGCTACGCCAGATGACCGGGCCTCCACAGTCACCAGACCTGAACCCAATCGAGATGGTTTGGGGTGAACTGGACCGCAGAGTGTAGTCAAAAGGGCCAACAAGTGCTAAGCATATCTTGGAACTCCTTCATGTTTGTTGGAAGACCATTCCCGGTGACTACCTCTTGAAGCTCATCAAGAGAATGCCAAGAGTGTGCAGAGCAGTCATGAAAGCAAAAGGTGACTACTTAAAAGAACCTAGCATATAAGACATATTTTCAGTTGTTTCACACTTTTTTGTTGAGTATATAATTCCACATGTGTTAATTCATAGTTTTGATGCCTTCAGTGTCAATGTACAGAAATTTCATGAAAATACAGAAAAATCTTTAAATGAGAAGGTGTGTCCAAACTTTTGGTCTGTACTGTACATCAGTAAAAAGGTAAAGGAAACTGCAAACCCTGTGTCCTCCCATTATTTCCTGTACCCTCAGTCCTGCACCCCACCAGCTATTATCCCTTACTAACTGCATCGGTAGCCCTGGGGACTAAGCTCTACCTGTGGGGAGCAGTACCAACTCTGCTGTAACATCAACCCCAGTGGTCCCCTTTAAGCAGCGTCGGCCATCCCTGGCCGAGTATCGCAGGTGGCGTCACAAACATTTCCCCATAGACTTTATTCTCCACTACACTTCATCCCCTTTAATTGGACGCCCAGGGCCACGGACCGGGTCATCGCTGCTGTGACCTTCCAATTTAAGTACCGCCTGAACCGACCAGAGAATCCCACGGTCCTAGCGAGCGCTCCATACATCTTCTAATTATGCCAGCAAATTTGACATTCAAAAAGTGAAATAGCGCTCCTTCCCTTCCGAGCCCTGCCGTGTGCCTAAACAGTGGTTTACCCCCACATATGGGGTATTGGCATGCTCAGGAGAAATTGCACAACAAAATGTATGGTGCATTTTCTTCTGTTACCCTTGCAAAAGTAAAATTAAAGTTAAATGTTATTTTTACCTTCCACATTCCATTAATTCCTGTGAAGCACCTGGCGGGATAATAAACTTCTTGAATGTTGTTTTGAGTACCTTGAGGTGTGCAATTTTTAGAATGGTGTCACTTTTGGGTATTTTCTGTTATATAAGCCCCTCAAAGTCACTTCAAAAGTGATGCGGTCCCTAAAAAATGGTTTTGCAAATTTTGTTGTAACGATGAGAAATCGTTTGTCAACTTTTAACCCTTATAACTTCCTAACAAAAAAGATCCTTCAAAAATTGTGCTGATGTAAAGTAGACATGTGGGAATGGTTATTTATTAACTATTTTGTGTGATATGACTTCACCAAATTTCCAATATTTTCACAAATAAACACAAGTCATAGCAAAGAAATATTACCACTATCATGAAGTACAATGTCAGAATCAGAGGGATCTATTGAAGCATTCCAGAGTTATGACCTTATAAAGTGATAGTGGTCAGAATTGAAAAAATTGGTCTGGTCAGGAAGGTGAAAACAGGCTTTGGGGTGAAGGGGTTAAAGGAAACCTATCACCTCCAACAATGTTATTGTTACGCCGCTTCCTCATACTCACCTGTCCGGCCTTTGCGTACTATCAGGTCTAAGGAAGTGGACCCTCTGGGTCATGGCTTCAGAGCCCCCGAGGACGAGTGGACCAGATGATGCCACCCCCTGTACAGGGAGAGTTAAGGACAGGCCCAAGGAGGGTGAAGCCGCAACTGCCGGAGCCAAAGGGACAACTGGAGTTAGAACACAGAGAGAACAGCAGACGGAGGGAGGACGGAACTAGTGAAGTGACTAGAATGGCGGAGGCACTGGACAGATGGAGGCAGCAAAGACTGGGTACTGACCGGTAAGATGCTAACACTCGACAGATGGAGACAACGGAGACTCTGGACTGGCAGGGTACGGCAGGAACACAGGACTGGCAAGATATGGCAGGAACCCACAGTTGGCAGGAGACGGCAGGAACGCAGAACTGGCAGGAGACGGCAGGAACACAGGACTGGCAGGACACGGCAGGAACACAGGACTGGCAGGAGACAGCAGGAACACAGGACTGGCAGGAGACAGCAGGAACACAGGACTGGCAGGAGACGGCAGGAACACAGGACTGGCATGAGACGGCAGGAACACAGGACTGGCAGGGTACGGCAGGAACACAAGACTGGCAGGACACGGCAAACAGAGACAGTAAGAGAGACACAGCAAAGGTAACACGGATCAGAGCCTAGGAACCTAAGGGGATGCTGGCAAGCCAGCGAACGCAATAGACGCAAAGGTGTCTAAGCAGGGCAGGTGCTGGGAAGAAGTACCCGATGGGCGCCACCATATTGGAGGTGGAGCCGCCGTGTCACGACCTCCCACAAGCCCCAGCGACGAAAGGAGCGCGTCTGCGCATGCACGAAGCACAGAATGGACGAGCGCCGGAAAAGCTGGAAGACAGAGAGCAGGAGGGAGCATCGGGAGTGCGCCGGCCGGACAGGTGAGTATGAGGAAGCTCCTCTCATCTTCTCCGAGCCTGCCCAGAACGTCCGGAAAACTCCTCCACCTAGGTCAGGTAAGAGAGGCCTCCCTAGGTGCATGTGAAACCTCTCTACCCCTCACTCTGCCAGTTTTGTTGCATGCTCATGATAAGTGTATTTCTCTTGAGGCCTATGTGGACTCCGGTACAGTGGGAAATTTTATTAGGTTGGAGGAGGTTATTAAGTTTTCTGTCCCTGTTAAGTTTTTAGAGAATCCTCTCTTCCTAGCTTCCGAAGACGGAAGACCTCTGCAAGAAACTGTCACTCAAGTCACTCAGGTAGTTGAGCTTCAAGTAGGGGCTCTTCATAGGGAGAGAATCTCGTTTTTTGTTTTAGCCAACATCTCTCATCCCATTCCCATTCCTTCCGGGTTGCCCTCTGTTTATGCCTCTTTTGCAGATGTTTTTGACAAAAAGGAGGCGGATACTCTTCCGCCACATCGTCCCTACGATTGTCCTGTTGACCTTGTACCTGGTGCCACTCCTCCTAGAGGAAGAATTTACCCCCTCTCGCCGGCAGAAACTCAAGCTATGTCGGATTATATTCAAGAGAACCTTTCCAAAGGTTTCATTCGAAAATCTTCGTCTCCAGCTGGAGCGGGTTTCTTTTTTGTGAAAAAGAAGGATGGTACCCTTCGTCCGTGTATTGGCTACAGAGGGTTAAATAACATCACTGTGAAGAATAAATACCCATTGCCTCTTATTTCAGAACGCTTTGACCGCCTGAGGGGTGCACGAATTTTTACCAAGCTAGACCTCCGGGGAGCCTATAACTTGATCCGTATCCGTGCGGGGGATGAGTGGAAAACCGCATTCAACACTCGGGACGGTCACTACGAGTATTTGGTAATGCCTTTTGGACTTTGTAATGCTCCTGCGGTGTTCCAAGAGTTCGTCAACGATATCTTTTGTGATTGCCTCTATACCAGTGTCGTGGTCTACTTGGATGATATCCTCATCTTTTCTCCAGATTTATCCACTCATCGGCGTGATGTTCGTCAAGTCCTACTACGTTTAAGACAGAATCATCTCTTCGCGAAGATTGAGAAATGTGTCTTCGAACAGTCCTCGGTACCTTTCCTGGGTTATATTGTCTCTGAAGATGGTCTAAAGATGGATCCTGAGAAAGTGTCGGCCGTTCTAAATTGGCCACGTCCTTCAGGAGAGAAGGCTATTCAGCGATTCCTTGGCTTCGCCAACTATTATAGACAATTTATCCCTCATTTCTCTTCTTTGACCAAACCAATCTCAGCTCTGATCCACAAGGGGGCAAACTCTAATCTCTGGCCTTCAGAGGCCGAAGCTGCTTTCCAAACTCTAAAGCAAGAGTTTGCTTCAGCACCAGTGCTCCATCGGCCAGACTCCAACAAACCGTTTATCCTTGAAGGTGATGCATCCTCTATTGGAGCTGGAGCGGTCCTACTCCAGAGCTCTAACTTAGGTCGATTAGTCACCTGTGGCTTTTTCTCTAAAGCTTTCTCTCCTCCGGAGCGAAACTATTCCATAGGTGACAAGGAATTACTGGCCATAAAATTGGCCCTAGAGGAGTGGCGGTACCTCCTAGAGGGGGCTGTACATCCTTTCGTTATTTTTACAGATCACAAGAATCTGTCCTATGTCCAGTCCGCCCAGAGGCTTAACCCCCGACAAGCCAGATGCTCTTTGTTTTTTGGACGTTTCGACTTTGAGTTACATTTCCGACCCGGGAATAAGAACAATTAAAGCTGATGCTCTGTCAAGATCTTTTCAATCTCAGGATGAAGAGGAGAGACCAGCGCATATTCTTGATCCTGCTAAGATTGTTTCGCTGGCTCCTCTGAAGGTGATCACTACACCCCCGGGAAAGACCTTTGTATCCAATTGTGACAAACTGAAAGTTTTACGTTGGGGTCATTCTTCCCGGTTCGCTGGTCATGTTGGGGGCAAGAAAACTCTCTCCCTGATTTCTCGCCATTACTGGTGGCCTTCACTTCGCCAAGATGTCCTGGACTTCGTTGCCTCTAGTTCTTCATGTGCTAGAAACAAAGTTCCTCGACAGCTTCCTTCTGGACCTCTGCATCCACTTACTGTGCCCTCGGTTCCCTGGAGTCATATTGCAATGGATTTCATTACCGATTTGCCGAAATCTTCTAATTGCACTGTAATTTTGGTGGTGGTAGATAGATTTTCCAAAATGGCTCACTTCATCTCTCTACCTGGTTTACCTTTTGCTCCTGAGCTAGCAAAGGTCTTTCTTCATCAAGTATTTCGGCTTCATGGATTCCCTCAGCATATCGTGTCCGACCTCGGAGTTCAGTTTACCTCTCGTTTCTGGAGGGCTCTTTGTGGACTTATGAAGGTATCGTTAAATTTTTCTTCTGCATACCATCCCCAGTCTAACAGACAAGTGGAGCGTGTGAATCAAATTCTCACATCTTATCTTCGCCATTTTACTAATGCTCATCATGATGACTGGGTGTCTCTTCTTCCTTGGGCTGAATTCGCTTATAATAACCATACTAGTGAATCTTCGTCTAAATCTCCTTTTTTTATTGTTTTTGGGCAACATCCCGGCATTCCTCTCCCTGTTTCCCCCACCTCTGGTGTACCGGCAGCGGATTCCTTGTCTGTGGAATTCTCCAAAACTTGGCAGGAGGCTAAGGAGGCGCTTCAGAGGGCGAGTTACAGAATGAAAAAGTATGCTGATACTCGCTACATTAGACTCAAGATTCCCTCTCAAAAGTTAGGTCCACATTACATCGGTCCCTTTGAGGTTTCAAGCCAAATTAATGATGTAGCTTACAAGTTGAAGTTGAGATCCTGGGAACCCCTAGAGAACATCAATGCTCCAAACAATCTTGAAAACATTCCTTTCCAGTTTTAAAGAGAGGGGGGTAAGAGAGGGGGTACTGTTACGCCACTTCCTCATACTCACCTGTCCGGCCGGCGCGCTCCCGATGCTCCCTCCTGCTCTCTGTCTTCCAGCTTTTCCGGCGCTCGTCAATTCTGTGCTTTGCGCATGCGCAGACGCGCTCCTTTCGTCGCTGGGGCTTCTGGGAGGTCGTGACCCGGCGGCTTTGCCTCCAATATGGCGGCGCCCGTCGGGTACTTCTTCCCAGCACCTGCCCTGCTTAGACGCCTTTGCGTCTATTGCGTTCGCTGGCTTGCCAGCATCCCCTTAGGTTCCTAGACTCTGATCCGCGTTACCTTTGCTGTGTCTCTCTTACTGTCTCTGTTTGCCGTGTCCTGCCAGTCCTGTGTTCCTGCCGTTCCCTGCCAGTCCTGTGTTCCTGCCGTCTCCTGCCAGTCCTGTGTTCCTGCTGTCTCCTGCCAGTCCTGTGTTCCTGCTGTCTCCTGCCAGTCCGGTGTTCCTGCCATCTCCTGCCAGTCCTGTGTTCTTGCCGTGTCCTGCCAGTCCTGCGTTCCTGCCGTCTCCTGCCAACTGTGCGTTCATGCCATATCTTGCCAGTCCTGTGTTCCTGCCGTACCCTGCCAGTCCAGAGTCTCCATTGTCTCCATCTGTCGAGTGTTAGCATCTTACCGGTCAGTACCCAGTCTTTGCTGCCTCCATCTGTCCAGTGCCTCCGCCATTCTAGTCACTTCACTAGTTCCGTCCTCCCTCCATCTGCCGTTCTCTCTGTGTTCTAACTCCAGTCGTCCCTTTGGCTCCGGCAGTTGCTGCTTCACCCTCCTTGGGCCTGTCCCTAACGCTCCCTGTACAGGGGGTGGCATCATCTGGTCCACTCGTCCTCGGGGGCTCTGAAGCCGTGACCCAGAGGGTCCACTTCCCTAGACCTGATAGTTATTTACATACAGATATAGTGATAATTTGCAGGTAATTAATTGAGCAACAGCTATAAGGAGAAAATGAAGTTTTATTCTCCTGCAGCTGCTTGCTTTTGGTTATCGGGGCAGCACTGGGGGCTCTCTGCATTGTGAGGGCACAGTTATCACCACCTCTGCACTTTGATTGACATCCCGCTGTGCACAGATGCACTGCACACACACTGCAGAGCTGGCTGTCATTAATGTAAAGGGATGAATTACAGAGCACTTACTGTACAGAGAGTGGTGACTGCACAGGCGGAAGAGGACCCCTGTGCAAGAACAATATATGGGCCCTTTTGCAGTCCAATAGCTCATCATAATTCACAATTCCTACTGCTTTGGAGAAGGAAATTAACTCCCTTTCCTCTAGGGCCTCTGTGCAGCTGCACAGGTTGCACCAATGATATGGCCACTCCTGGATGACTGTAACTACTCTCTGCACTGCCCCAATGACTGGAAGTTAGTGGCTGCAGGGAGAATATAACTTTATTTTCTCCAGTAAACAAGCAAGACATGATTGAAACACTAATTACCTGCAAATTGCCACTACATCTGCAGGTTATTAGCGTTTCTGGACGTGACAGGTTTTCTTTAATTGACCCAATAGTACAGTCTCCCATAAACTTTTATAGGAGCAAAAGGAGGTTCATGCAGTGATGAGACACAGAGACCTCTATGAGGAGGAATGTGGGACCCCAGGAGGGACACAGACAGAGGAGGGCCCCTGCTAAAGAAAAATATATGGGCAATTTGCAGGCCAATAACGCATCATGATGCACAATTCCACCTGCTTTTTTGGCTAGAAGTGGGCCCCCTTACCTCTTCGTTCCTGTGCAGCTGCAAAGGCTGCACCTATGGTATGTCCGCCCCTGCGGGAACTCATTCTAGTGATCACCAAGGATATCAGCATTTTGAAAGTAAGAGTGGGAAAAAGCCTGAAAAAAATAATAAAACATTCAAACAGTTGTCAACAACTAATCGTTTGAAGGTTGTAATTTCTTTCAACTGGTTATTACTAAATTCTGACCTTCAGGATGTTTTGTACATTCCACGTTTTATGTCTCCTTTTTATTCTAATAAATACAATAAAATAATAGCACTGATGTGGATTTACAGAAATATTCTATTTTAAAAATGTTTCCTTGCTGAAGTTTGTTAACCTTGCGATGCAAGTCTTGGCTCCCTTTCTGGCTTCCTATTTGGGGCAAATCCTTTTAGAATTTGTTTTACTGATGAAGACCAGATACTGAAACTACAGTGGGTACGGAAAGTATCCATACTCCTTAAAATTTTTCACTATTTGTTTCATTGCAGCCTTTTGGTAAATTTAAAAAAAAATCTCATTATTGTACACTCTGCACCTCATCTTGACTGGAAAAAAACAGAAATGTAGAAATTTTTGCAAATTTCTTAAAAAAGAAAAACTGAAATATCATATGGTCATGAGTATTCAGAACCTTTGCTCAGTATTGAGTGGAAGCACCCTTTTGAGCTAGTACAGCATGAGTCTTCTTGGGAATGATGCAACAAGTTTTTTACACCTGGATTCGGGATCCTCTGCCATTCTTCCTTGCAGATCCTCTCCAGTTCCGTCAGGTTGGATGTGAATGTTGGTGGACAGCCATTTTCAGGTCTCTCCAGGGATGCTCAATTGGGAAGGTGATGAGCAGTGCTTGGTTTTCTCCACACATACCACTTAGAATTATCACCAAAAAGGTCTATCTTCGACTCATCACACCAGAGAATCTTATTCCTCATAGTCTGGGAGTCCTTCATGTGTTTTTCAGCAAACTCTATGTGGGCTGTCATATGTCTTGCACTGAGAAGAGGCTTCCGTCGGGCAACTCTGCCATAAAGACCCGACTGGTGGAGGGCTGAAGTGATAGTTGACTTTGTGGAACTTTCTCCCATCTCCCTACTGCATCCCTGGAGCTCAACCACAGTGATCTTGGGGTTCTTCTTTACCTCTCTCACCAAGGCTCTTCTCCCACGATTGCTCAGTTTGGCTGGACGGCCAGGTCTAGGAAGACTGCTGGTGGTCCCAAACTTCTTCCATTTAAGGATTATGGAGGCCACTATGCTCTTTGGAACCTTGAATACTGCAGAAATTCTTTTGTAACCTTGGATAGATCTGTGACTTGCCAAAATTCTGTCACAGAGCTCCTTGGCCAGTTCCTTTGACCTCATGATTTTCATTTGGTCTGACATGCACTGTGATCTGTGAGGTTTTATATAGACAGGTGTGTGCCTTTCCAAATCAAGTCCTATCAGTTTAATTAAACACAGCTGGACTCCAATTAAGGAGTAGAACCATCTCAAGGAGGATCACAAGGAAATGGACAGCATGTGACTTAAATATGAGTGTCTGAGCAAAGGGTCTGAATACTTATGACCATGTGATTTTTCAGTTTTTCATTTTTAAAAAATATGCAAAAATTTCTATATTTCTGTTTTTTCAGTCAAGATGGGGTGCATAATGTACATTAATGATAAAAATGAACTTTTTTGAATTTAAGAAATAGCTGCAATGAATCAAAGAGTGAAAAATTTAAAGGCGTCTGAATACTTTTCTGTAAGTTTTGAATTTTAGAATATAGATTTTATGGTCTAGAAATGATAACAGAGGTAGCCATGTTGCCTGTGCTGCTCCTCTGTTAGCAGCTATTTAGATTCAGTTATGTGAAAAGTGTTTGACCCCCTTCTGATTTCCTATTCTTCAGCATGTTTGTCACACTTAAATGTTTCAGATCACCAAACAAATTTAAATATTAGACAAAGATAAAACAAGTAAACACAAAATGGAGTTTTTAAATGAAGGTCTTTATTTTTAAGGGAAAAAGAAATCCTATCCTACAGGGCCCTGTGGGAAAAATTGATTGCTCCTCCCCCTTAAAACATAAATTAATTGTGGTTTATCACATCTTTAGGAAGCTAAGTTCAAATTCCCTAGCCACATGCAGGCCTGATTATTGCCACACCTGTTCTCAATCAAGAAATCACGTAAATAGGACCTACCTGACAAAATGAAGTAGACAAAAAGAACCTCAAAAACTAGACATCATGCCGCGATCCAAATAAATTCTGGAATAAATGAGGAACAGAGTAAAGATCTATCAGTCTGGAAAATGTTATGAAGCCATTTGTAAAGCTTTGGGTCTCCAGCGAACTACAGTGAGAGCCATTATCCACTAATGATGAAAACATCTAACATGGGTGAACCTTCCCCGGAGTGGCCAGCCGATCAAAATTGCCCCAAGACCGCAGCGATAACTCATCCAAGAGGTCACAAAAGACCTCACAACAACGTCCAAAAACTGCAGACCTCACTTGCCTCAGTTAAGGTCAGTGTTCAGGACTTCACCATAAAAAAGACTGGGCAAAAATGGCCTGCATTGCAAAGTTCCAAGATGAAAACCACTACTGAGCAATAAGAATATAAAGACTCGCCTCAGTTTTACCAGAAAACATCGTGATGATCCCCAAGACTTTTGGGAGAATACTCTGTGGACTGACAAGACAAAAGTTGAACTTTTTGGAAACTGTATGCCCCATTACATCTGGCATATGGCGGTGGTAATGAGATTGTCTGGGGCTGTTTTGCTGTATGCAGGACCTGGAAGACTTGCTATGGTTAATGGAACCAAGAATTCTGCTGTCTACCAAAAAATCCTGAAAGAGAATGGCCGGCCATCTGTTCGTGACTCCAAGCTGGAGTTCACTTGGGTTATGCAGCAGGACAATGATCCAAAACATACCAGCAAGTCCACCTCTGAATAGCTTAAGAAAAAATTAAGACTTTGGAGTTGCCTAGTTAAAGTCATGACCTTAATCCTATTGAGATGCTGTAGCATGACCTTAAAAAGGTGGTTTATGTTCAGACATTGATTCCCTGACACACATGGATGGACACCAGTCCCATGTTGACTCTTTAGAACATTAAGATAAATCTTGGTCTCTTTATATTCATTCATTCATGCTTCCTCCTGATATGAGGGATAAGCTAGTATGTCCTCCTGATGAACCAACTGGCGGGGAAACGCGTCAAGAATATGCATACTTGGCTGCTTATATGTAAAAATATCTGTTGTAAATATGACAGGATTCTATCTATTTTAGGAAAATGTGCAACAATAGATCTTGATATCTGCCTATACCTCTATATTTTGGGTTTGTAGTATTCTTACATCGGTTTTGGTGTTGAAAAGGATAATTATAACATCAATATATAGTGACCCATGAGACAAGATCTTTATATATGTACAGTCTCTTACCAATATTTATGATACCACTGAATCCAAAACAGACTCCTGAATATACAGTATAGGGAGTAAGAATTGTATATATATTTTTTAAATATAACTACAAACTCTAGTGAATCTCTTTTTGTCTGTTGTTTGCACCATATTGTGCTTTACTTTCTGATATAGTTCATGTACCATATTATATATCAGACATAATACATCATCTAAACCTTATGAACCATATGGCACCCTGCTTTTTAGCATTCCTACACCTTCTATCCTTTAAATAGGACCATATAGGGTGAGGGACGGATAATAGACTGTGAGCAGGGGCACCAGGTTAAGGGTGCCAATCTCCACAGCAAGATAGGGAGATATTAGTAGCCTATTAGGCGGGCGTCACACTAGAGAGTTTTACGGACGTATGCGAGGCGCTAAAACAACGCATTGCACACGGACCAATGATTCTCTATGGGGCAGCTCCTATTTGACGTATATTACGCATCCGTATTTTACGGCCATAGAATATCGCAGCATGCTGCGTTTGTCAGCATATTGCACAAAAAATCCACCAATGAAAGTCTATGGGTGCGCAAAAAATATGGATTACACACGGACCAACAGTGTAACTTGCTGTAATAATTATAGGGGATAACTCAGGAGACTCTTTGCGTGGAACAAGACAACTACAGGACACAGTTTTATAAGTGGTAAAGTCTATATTATCACATGGTGATTCAAACAGGTGCAGAGAGAAACTCAAGTCCACAACACTTGGTGTAAATATTAAACGCAGCTTGGCAGTCTGTTGTGAATTCTGCTTTTGGGCTCCCTCCGGTGGTTGTGGGTGGTAATGCAGTTGTCCCTGAGTTGCAGTCCTAGTCAGGTGTATCTGCTGATTGCAGTTCTGACTGGGGTATTTAGGCGTGCAGGATTCATTAGTCCTTGCCAGTTGTCCATGGTTGTTGGGAGGTTTTGGTCCTGGTTTGGTTCCATCTGCCTTCTGCCAAATCAGCAAAGATAAGTGTCTGGTTTTGTTTCTGTGGCACACATGCTGTGTGCTTAATAATTCTGTGCTATTCAGTGTTTTTTTGTCCAGCTTAGATTGTCAGTATTTTATCAGTCTTGTTGGATTCTCTGGAGTGGCAGATTGTTGTGAATTCTGTTCTCGAACTCCCTCCTGTGGTTATGAATGGTACTTCGGCGAGTTCTGTTCATGGACTCCCTCTGGTGGCTGAGAGTGGAGCTGCTGGGTCTGAGGTTCCTTTTCCAGCTGATCTCGTTTAGGCCTTGGCTGGCTTCTCTATTTAACTCCACTCAGATTGTTACCTGATGCCAGCTGTCAATGTCCTAGTACTGGTTCAGTTCTCTTGGATCTTTCAGATGACCTGTCTACTTCAGCAAAAGCTAAGTCTCTGCTAGCTTATTTGTTATCATTGTTTTTTGTCCAGCTTGCTATCATGATTTTGTTCTGTTAGCTAGAAGCTCTGGGATGCAGAGTGGCACCACCGCGCCGTGAGTCGGTGCGGTGGTTTCTTTTGCACACTCTGCGTGGTTTTTTGTTAGTGTTTTATGCTGACCGCAAAAATACCTTTTCTATCCTCAGTCTGTTTAGTTAAGTCTGGCCTCCTATGCTGAAACCTGTTTCATTTCTGTGTTTGTGACTTCCATCTTAACTCACAGTCAATATATGTGGGGGCTGCCTATTTCTTTGGGGAATTTCTCTGAGGCAAGGTAGGCTGTATTTTCTATCTTTAGGGGTAGTTAGCTCTTAGGCTGTGAAGAGGCGTCTAGGCAGAGTCAGGAACGCTCCACGGCTATTTCTAGTTGTTGTGATAGGATTAGGGCTTGCCGTCAGCAGAGCTCCCACTTCCCAGAGCTCGTCCTGTATTACTAGTTTGCTCATCTGGTCATTTCTAGTGCTCCTAACCACCAGTTCAATCATAACAGTACAGCTGGCCTATAAAGTGTTAATGCATCTCAATAGAGGGATAAGAGAAGTTCTGAGACCATTTTTTTTTTTTTTTCTTCCTCTGCAGTGTGTTTTGTTTCTCTTTTCCCCTAAATCTCTGGGTGGTTCAGGACACAGGTGTAGATATGGACATTCAAGGTCTGTCCTCTTGTGTGGATCAACTCACTGCAAGGGTACAAAGCATTCAAGATTATGTAGTTCAGAACCCGATGTTAGAACCCAGAATTCCAATTCCTGATTTGTTTTCTGGGGATAGATCTAAGTTCCTGAATTTCAAAAATAATTGTAGACTGTTTTTTGCTTTGAAACCCCGCTCCTCTGGTGACCCCATTCAGCAAGTAAAAATCGTTATTTCTTTGCTACGTGGCGACCCTCAAGACTGGGCATTTTCCCTTGCGCCAGGAGATCCTGCATTGCGTAATGTTGATGCGTTTTTTCTGGCACTTGGATTGCTTTATGATGAACCAGATTCAGTGGATCAGGCAGAGAAAATTTTGCTGGCTTTGTGTCAGGGTCAGTATGAAGCGGAGGTATATTATCAGAAGTTTAGAAAGTGGTCTGTGCTTACTCAGTGGAATGAGTGTGCCCTGGCGGCAATTTTCAGAAAGGGTCTGTCTGAAACCCTTAAGGATGTTATGGTGGGATTCCCCATGCCTGCTGGTCTGAATGAGTCTATGTCCTTGGCCATTCAGATCGATCGACGCTTACATGAGCGTAAAAATGTGCACCATTTGGCGGTATTTTCTGAGCAGAAGACTGAGCCTATGCAATGTGATAGGACCTTGACCAGAGCTGAACGGCAAGAATACAGACGTCAGAATGGGCTGTGTTTTTACTGTGGTGACTCCACTCATACTATCTCTGATTGTCCTAAGCGCACTAAATGGTTCGCTAGGTCTGCCACCATTGGTACTGTACAGCCAAAATTTCTTTTGTCCGTTACTCTGATTTGCTCTTTGTCGTCCTATTCTGTTATGGCATTTGTGGATTCAGGCGCTGCCCTGAATTTGATGGACTTGGAGTTTGCCAGGCGCTGTGGTTTTTTCTTGGAGCCCTTACAGTATCCTATTCCATTGAGAGGAATTTATGCTACACCTTCGGCCAAGAATAAGCCTCAGTACTGGACTCAATTGACCATGTACATGGCTCCTGCACATCAGTAGGATATTCGCTTTTTGGTGTTGCATAATCTGCATGATGTGGTCGTTTTGGGTTTGCCATGGCTACAGCTCCATAATCCAGTATTGGATTGGAAATCAATGTCTGTATCCAGTTGGGGTTGTCAAGGGGTACATGGGGATGTCCCATTGTTGTCTATTTCGTCTTCCCATCCTTCTGAAGTCCCTGAGTTCTTGTCAGATTACCGGGATGTATTTGATGAGCCCAAATCCAGTGCCCTACCTCCTCATAGGGATTGTGATTGTGCTATTAATTTGATTCCTGGTAGTAAGTTTCCGAAGGGCCGACTGTTCAATTTATCTGTGCCAGAACACGCCGCAATGCGGAGTTATATAAAGGAGTCCTTGGAGAAAAGGCATATTCACCCGTCGTCGTCACCTTTGGGAGCAGGGTTCTTTTTTGTGGCCAATAAGGATGGTTCTCTGAGACCTTGTATAGATTACCGCCTTCTCAATAAAATCACCATCAAATTTCAGTACCCTTTGCCGCTACTGTCTGATTTGTTTGCTCGGATTAAGGGGGCTAGCTGGTTCACCAAGATAGATCTTCGAGGGGCGTATAATCTTGTGCGTATTAAACGGGGTGACGAATGGAAAACAGCATTTAATACGCCCGAGGGCCATTTTGAGTACTTGGTGATGCCATTCGGGCTTTCTAATGCTCCATCTGTGTTTCAGTCCTTTATGCATGACATCTTCCGAAAGTACCTGGATAGATTCATGATTGTATATTTGGATGATATTTTGGTCTTTTCGGACGATTGGGAGTCTCATGTGAAGCAGGTCAGAATGGTGTTCCAGGTCCTTCGTGCTAATTCCTTGTTTGTGAAGGGGTCTAAATGTCTCTTTGGAGTCCAGAAGGTTTCATTTTTGGGCTTCATTTTTTCCCCTTCTACTATCGAGATGGACCCTGTTAAAGTTCAGGCCATTTATGATTGGACTCAGCCTACTTCTGTGAAGAGCCTTCAGAAATTTCTGGGCTTTGCTAATTTTTACCGTCGCTTCATCGCTAATTTTTCTAGTGTTGTTAAACCATTTACTGATTTGACCAAAAAAGGTGCTGATGTGGTCAATTGGTCCTCTGCGGTCGTTGAGGCTTTTCAGGAGCTGAAGCATCATTTTTCTTCTGCCCCTGTGTTGTGTCAGCCAGATGTTTCGCTCCCGTTTCAGGTCGAGGTGGATGCTTCTGAGATTGGAGCAGGGGCTGTTTTGTCTCAAAGAGGTTCTGATGGCTCTGTGATGAAACCATGTGCTTTCTTTTCTAGAAAGTTTTCGCCTGCTGAGCGCAATTATGATGTGGGCAATCGAGAGTTGTTGGCTTTGAAGTGGGCGTTTGAGGAGTGGCGACATTGAAGGAGCCAAACATCGCGTGGTGGTCTTGACGGATCACAAGAATCTGACTTATCTCGAGTCTGCTAAGCGGTTGAATCCTAGACAGGCTCAATGGTCGCTGTTTTTCTCCCGCTTCGATTTTGTGGTTTCGTACCTTCCGGGCTCTAAGAATGTGAAGGCTGATGCCCTTTCAAGGAGTTTTGTGCCTGATTCTCCGGGAGTTCCTGAGCCGGCTGGTATTCTCAAAGAAGGGGTAATTTTGTCTGCCATCTCCCCTGATTTGCGGCGGGTGCTGCAGGAGTTTCAGGCTGATAGACCTGACCGTTGTCCAGCGGAGAAGCTGTTTGTCCCTGATAGATGGACTAGTAGAGTTATCTCTGAGGTTCATTGTTCGGTGTTGGCTGGTCATCCTGGAATCTTTGGTACAAGAGATTTGGTGGCTAGATCCTTTTGGTGGCCTTCCTTGTCACGAGATGTGCGTTCTTTTGTGCAGTCCTGTGGGACTTGTGCTCGGGCTAAGCCCTGCTGTTCTCGTGCCAGCGGGTTGCTTTTGCCCTTGCCGGTCCCGAAAAGGCCCTGGACGCATATTTCCATGGATTTTATTTCTGATCTCCCTGTCTCTCAGAGGATGTCAGTTATCTGGGTGGTTGGTGATCGCTTCTCTAAGATGGTCCATTTGGTACCTTTGCCTAAATTGCCTTCCTCCTCTGATTTGGTTCCATTGTTTTTCCAGCATGTGGTTCGTTTACATGGCATTCCGGAGAACATCGTGTCGGACAGAGGTTCCCAGTTTGTTTCAAGATTTTGGCGGTCCTTTTGTGCTAAGATGGGCATTGATTTGTCTTTTTCTTCAGCTTTCCACCCTCAGACAAATGGCCAAACCGAACGAACCAATCAGACTTTGGAAACATATCTGAGATGCTTCGTTTCTGCTGATCAGGATGATTGGGTGTCCTTCTTGCCTTTGGCTGAGTTCGCCCTTAATAATCGGGCCAGCTCGGCCACTTTGGTTTCGCCTTTTTTCGGTAATTCTGGTTTCCACCCTTGTTTTTCTTCAGGGCAGGTTGAGTCTTTGGACTGTCCTGGTGTGGATTCTGTGGTGGACAGGTTGCAGCAAATTTGGACTCACGTAGTGGACAATTTGACATTGTCCCAGGAGAAGGCTCAACGTTTCGCTAACCGCCGTCGCTGTGTTGGTCCCTGACTTCGTGTTGGGGATTTGGTTTGGTTGTCGTCTCGTTATGTTCCTATGAAGGTTTCGTCTCCTAAGTTTAAGCCTCGTTTCATTGGTCCTTATAAGATTTCTGAAATTCTTAATCCTGTGTCATTTCGTTTGGACCTTCCAGCTTCTTTTGCCATCCATAATGTGTTCCATAGGTCATTATTGCGGATATATGTGGCTCCTGTGGTTCCCTCCGTTGATCCTCCTGCCCCGGTGTTGGTTGAGGGGGAGTTGGAGTATGTGGTGGAGAAGATTTTGGATTCTCGTATTTCGAGACGGAAACTTCAGTACCTAGTCAAGTGGAAAGGTTATGGTCAGGAGGATAATTCCTGGGTGGTTGCCTCTGATGTTCATGCTGCCGATCTTGTTCGTGCATTTCATTTGGCTCGTCCAGATCGGCCTGGAGGCTCTGGTGAGGGTTCGGTGACCCCTCCTCAAGGGGGGGGTACTGTTGTGAATTCTGTTCTCGAACTCCCTCCTGTGGTTATGAATGGTACTTCGGCGAGTTCTGTTCATGGACTCCCTCTGGTGGCTGAGAGTAGAGCTGCTGTGTCTGAGGTTCCTTTTCCAGCTGATCTCGTTTAGGCCTTGGCTGGCTGCTCTATTTAACTCCACTCAGATTGTTACCTGATGCAAGCTGTCAATGTCCTAGTACTGGTTCAGTTCTCTTGGATCTTTCAGATGACCTGTCTACTTCAGCAAAAGCTAAGTCTCTGCTAGCTTATTTGTTATCATTGTTTTTTGTCCAGCTTGCTATCATGATTTTGTTCTGTTAGCTGGAAGCTCTGGGATGCAGAGTGGCACCACCGCGCCGTGAGTCGGTGCGGTGGTTTCTTTTGCACACTCTGCGTGGTGTTTTGTTAGTGTTTTATGCTGACCGCAAAGATACCTTTTCTATCCTCAGTCTGTTTAGTTAAGTCTGGCCTCCTATGCTGAAACCTGTTTCATTTCTGTGTTTGTGACTTCCATCTTAACTCACAGTCAATATATGTGGGGGCTGCCTATTTCTTTGGGGAATTTCTCTGAGGCAAGGTAGGCTGTATTTTCTATCTTTAGGGGTAGTTAGCTCTTAGGCTGTGAAGAGGCGTCTAGGCAGAGTCAGGAACGCTCCACGGCTATTTCTAGTTGTTGTGATAGGATTAGGGCTTGCCGTCAGCAGAGCTCCCACTTCCCAGAGCTCGTCCTGTATTACTAGTTTGCTCATCTGGTCATTTCTAGTGCTCCTAACCACCAGTTCAATCATAACAGCATATATACATTCCATGTCTTTAGTTAGATTGTGGAACTTTTTGTATTATCTGCTGTGGATATTTTTGGAAGGGTTTTAATACTGACCCCTTAGTATTCTGTCCTATCTTTCCTTATTTAGCTAGAGTGGCCTCTTTTGCTGAATCCTGTTTTCTGCCTGCGTGTGTCTTTCCTCTCCTACTCACAGTCAATATTCTTGGGGGGCTGCCTATCCTTTGGGGTTCTGCTCTGAGGCAAGGTAGTATTCCTATTTCCATCTAAATATTAGTCCTCCGGCTGTGTCGAGGTGTCTAGGGTTTGTTAGGCACACCCCACGGCTACTTCTAGTTGCGGTGTTAGTTTAGGTTTTGCGGTCAGTACAGTTTCCACCTTCTCCAGAGAAATTTCATGCGGCTCCAAAGTCACCGGATCATAACAGTACAACTGGCCCACTATGAGTTAAATGCATCTGAGAAGAAGGGAAGAAAGGTGTTGAGTCATTTTTTTTTCTCTGTAGTTTGCTTTGCCTTTTCTTCCCTCTTTTTCTCTGGGTGGCTAAGGAGTCTTGTGTTAGCATGGATGTTCAGGAATTAGCTTCTCGTGTAGACCAGCTTGCTGCTAGGGTACAGGGAATTTCTGATTATATTGTTCAGACTCCTGTTTTAGAGCCGAAGATTCCTACTCCTGATTTGTTTTTTGGTGACAGGTCCAAATTTTTGAGTTTTAAAAACAACTGTAAACTGTTTTTTGCTTTGAGACCTCGATCCTCAACAGTTTGACCTTGGCGAGTTCGGCGTCCCTCGAGAGGGACTCCAATGTTAGGGGTCCCCCCAGTGTCAACCTCTGGGGATTCTATTCAGAAGGTTAAAATCGTTAATTCCCTGCTGCGTGGTGATCCACAGGATTGGGCATTTTCCCTGGAATCTGGGAACCCGGCTTTGCTTAATGTAGATTCCTTTTTTCAGGCTTTAGGACTATTATATGATGAACCTAATTCTGTGGATCAAGCGGAGAAGACCTTGTTGGCCCTATCTCAGGGTCAAGAGGTGGCAGAATTGTATTGTCAGAAATTTAGAAAATGGTCTGTGTTGACTAAATGGAATGATGATGCTTTGGCTGCAATTTTCAGAAAGGGTCTTTCTGAATCCGTTAAAGATGTTATGGTGGGGTTTCCCACGCCTGTCGGTCTGAGTGATTCCATGTCTTTGGCCATTCAGATTGATCGGCGCTTGCGGAAGCGCAGAACTGTGCGCGCTGTGGCGTTGTCCTCAGAGCAGAGTCCTGAGCCAATGCAGTGTGATAGGATTCTGTCTAGGACAGAACGACAAGGACTCAGACGTCAGAATAGGTTGTGTTATTATTGTGGCGATGCTTCTCATGTCATTTCAGTCTGCCCTAAACGGACAAAGAGGATCGCTAGTTCATTTACTATCAGTACTGTACAACCTAAATTTCTGTTATCGGTGTCCTTGATCTGTTCATTGTCATCATTTTCTGTCTTGGCGTTTGTGGATTCAGGCGCCGCTTTGAACTTAATGGACCTTGAGTTTGCCAGGCGTTGTGGTTTCCCCTTGCAGCCTTTGCAGAACCTTATTCCTTTAAGAGGCATTGATGCTACACCTTTGGCTAAAAATAAGCCCCAGTTTTGGACACAGGTGACCATGCGCATGGCGCCAGCCCATCAGGAAGATTGTCGATTTCTGGTATTGCATAATTTACATGATGCTATCGTGTTGGGTTTTCCGTGGTTACAGGTATATAATCCTGTGTTGGATTGGAAGTCTATGTCTGTGACTAGTTGGGGTTGTCAGGGGGTTCATAATGATGTTCCTTTAATGTCCATCTCCTCTTCTTCCTCTTCCAAAATTCCAGAGTTTTTGTCTGATTTTCAGGATGTATTCGATGAGCCCAAGTCCAGTTCTCTTCCACCGCACAGGGACTGTGATTGTGCTATTGATTTGATTCCAGGCTGTAAGTTTCCTAAGGGCCAACTCTTCAACCTGTCTGTGCCTGAACAAACCGCTATGCGGAGTTATGTTAAGGAGTCTTTGGAGAAAGGGCATATTCGGCCATCTTCTTCACCGATGGGAGCTGGATTTTTTTTTGTTGCTAAGAAGGATGGCTCCTTGAGACCCTGTATTGATTATCGCCTCTTGAATAAGATCACGGTCAAGTTTCAATACCCTTTACCTTTGCTTTCCGATTTGTTTGCTAGGATTAAGGGGGCTAGTTGGTTTACGAAGATTGACCTTCGGGGGGCGTATAATCTTGTTCGTATTAAGCAGGGTGATGAATGGAAAACTGCGTTCAATACGCCCGATGGCCATTTTGAATACCTTGTGATGCCGTTCGGGCTCACTAATGCTCCATCTGTTTTTCAATCTTTCATGCATGATATCTTCCGGACTTATATTGATAAATTCTTGATTGTATATTTGGACGATATTTTGATTTTTTCTGATGATTGGGAGTCTCATGTGGAACAGGTCAGGATGGTATTTCAGATCCTTCGTGACAATGCTTTGTTTGTGAAGGGGTCTAAGTGTCTCTTTGGGGTGCAGAAGGTTTCTTTTTTGGGTTTTATTTTTTCTCCTTCATCTATTGAAATGGATCCGGTTAAGGTTCAGGCCATTCATGATTGGATTCAACCCACGTCCGTAAAAAGCCTTCAGAAATTTTTGGGTTTTGCAAATTTTTATCGCCGTTTCATTGCTAACTTTTCCAGTGTGGTTAAACCCTTGACCGATTTGACGAAGAAAGGCGCTGATGTGGCGAATTGGTCCTCTGTGGCTGTTTCTGCCTTTCTGGAGCTTAAACGTCGATTTACTTCTGCTCCGGTGTTGCGCCAACCGGATGTTTCTCTTCCGTTTCAGGTTGAGATTGACGCTTCTGAGATTGGCGCAGGGGCCGTTTTGTCCCAGAGGGATCATGTTGGTTCCTTGATGAAACCGTGTGCATTCTTTTCCCATAAATTTTCGCCTGCTGAACGCAATTATGATGTCGGCAATCGGGAGTTGTTGGCTATGAAGTGGGCATTTGAGGACTGGCGACATTGGCTTGAGGGAGCTAAGCACCGTATTGTGGTCTTGACCGATCATAAGAATTTGATTTACCTCAAGTCTGCCAAGCGGCTGAATCCTAGACAGGCTCGATGGTCCTTGTTTTTTTCCCGTTTTGATTTTGTGGTCTCGTATCTTCCGGGTTCCAAGAATATTAAGGCTGATGCCCTTTCTAGGAGTTTTTTGCCTGATTCTCCTGAGGTCCTTGAACCGGTCGGCATTCTGAAAGAAGGGGTGGTTCTTTCTGCTATTTCCCCTGATTTATGACGGGTTCTTCAGGAATTTCAGGCTGACAGACCTGATCATTGTCCAGTGGGGAAACTGTTTGTTCCTGACAGATGGACTAGTAGAGTGATTTCTGAGGTTCACTGTTCTGTGTTGGCTGGTCATCCTGGTATTTTTGGTACCAGAGACTTGGTTGGTAGGTCCTTTTGGTGGCCTTCTCTATCACGTGATGTGCGTTCTTTTGTGCAGTCCTGTGGGACTTGTGCGCGGGCCAAGCCTTGTTGTTCCCGTGCTAGTGGGTTGCTTTTGCCATTGCCAGTCCCTGAGAGGCCCTGGACGCATATTTCTATGGATTTTATTTCTGATCTTCCGGTTTCCCAGAGGATGTCGGTTATCTGGGTTGTTTGTGAACGGTTTTCTAAGATGGTTCATTTGGTGCCTTTGCCTAAATTGCCTTCCTCTTCAGATTTAGTTTTGTTGTTTTTTCAGCATGTGGTTCGTTTGCATGGTATTCCGGAGAATATTGTGTCTGACAGAGGTTCCCAGTTTGTTTCTAGGTTTTGGCGGGCCTTTTGTGCTAGGCTGGGCATTGATTTATCTTTTTCCTCGGCATTTCATCCTCAGACAAATGGCCAAACCGAGCAAACTAATCAGACCTTGGAGACTTATTTGAGATGATTTGTGTCTGCTGATCAAGATGATTGGGTGGCCTTTTTGCCATTGGCCGAGTTTGCCCTTAATAATCGGGCTAGTTCGGCTACTTTGGTTTCGCCTTTTTTTTTGTCATTTTGGTTTTCATCCTCGTTTTTCTTCTGGGCAGGTTGAGCCTTCTGACTGTCCTGGTGTGGATTCGGTGGTCGACAGGTTGCAGCAGATTTGGGCTCATGTGGTGGACAATTTGGTGTTGTCTCAGGAGGAGGCTCAACGTTTTGCTAACCGTCGTCGGTGTGTTGGTTCCCGGCTTCAGGTTGGGGATCTGGTCTGGTTGTCTTCCCGTCATGTTCCTATGAAGGTTTCTTCTCCTAAGTTTAAGCCTCGGTTTATTGGTCCTTATAGGATTTCTGGGATTATTAATCCGGTGTCTTTTCGATTGGCGCTTCCGGCCTCTTTTGCTATCCATAATGTCTTCCATAGATCTTTATTGCGGAAATATGTGGTACCCGTTGTTCCCTCTGTTGATCCTCCGGCCCCTGTGTTGGTTGATGGGGAGTTGGAGTATGTGGTTGAGAAGATTTTGGATTCTCCTTTTTCGAGGCGGAGGCTTCAGTATCTTGTCAAATGGAAGGGTTATGGCCAGGAGGATAATTCTTGGGTTTTTGCCTCTGATGTCCATGCTGCTGATTTGGTTCATGCTTTTCATCTGGCTCGTCCTGATCGGCCTGGGGGCTCTGGTGAGGGTTCGGTGACCCCTCCTCAAGGGGGGGTACTGTTGTGAATTCTGCTTTTGGGCTCCCTCCGGTGGTTGTGGGTGGTAATGCAGTTGTCCCTGAGTTGCAGTCCTGGTCAGGTGTATCTGCTGATTGCAGTTCTGAGTGGGGTATTTAGGCGTGCAGGATTCATTAGTCCTTGCCAGTTGTCCATGGTTGTTGGGAGGTTTTGGTCCTGGTTTGGTTCCATCTGCCTTCTGCCAAATCAGCGAAGATAAGTGTCTGGTTTTGTTTCTTTGGCACACATGCTGTGTGCTTAATAATTCTGTGCTATTCAGTGTTTTTTTGTCCAGCTTAGATTGTCAGTATTTTCTCAGTCTTGTTGGATTCTCTGGAGTGGCAGATATACATTCCATGTCTTTAGTTAGATTGTGGAACTTTTTGTATTATCTGCTGTGGATATTTTTGGAAGGGTTTTAATACTGACCGCTTAGCATTCTGTCCTATCTTTCCCTATTTAGCTAGAGTGGCCTCTTTTGCTGAATCCTGTTTTCTGCCTGCATGTGTCTTTCCTCTCCTACTCACAGCCAATATTCGTTGGGGGATGCCTATCCTTTGGGGTTCTGCTCTGAGGCAAGGTAGTATTCCTATTTCCATCTATAGGGGTATTTAGTCCTCCGGCTGTGTCGAGGTGTCTAGGGTTTGTTAGGCACACCCCACGGCTACTTCTAGTTGCGGTGTTAGTTTAGGTTTTGCGGTCAGTACAGTTTTTACCTTCTCCAGAGAAAGTTCATGCGGCTCCAAAGTCACCGGATCATAACAGCAGTCTATAGGGAACTTCCGAGGAAAATGCAATCACGCAGAAAGTCTATGAAGCACAGTTATTCTTGAGGATACTTGACACGAATAAGTCCTTGTTTTAGTCCAAACACAGATAGATATGCTTATAAGGCAGTTCAAGCAATGTCTTATCTCAACCAGGAAGTCCTGGGTGATAATCTCAGGTTTAAGTAGAGTAGCAACAGCTTACATGTCCAGCAAATGCAGATGGAAGTAAACACGAGCAGCAGATGAAGGAGGATTACTGGAAACTGGTGTATACAGCAGAAACTCAGAGCAGAGTAGCAGGATCACCACACAGGTTCACAGGAGCAGGTATATAGCCAGGGAGTCACCAGAGTCAGGAGCTGGATGCAAGGCAGAATACTCTAGCACAGACTGAAGGCTGGGGTGGAGTTTTATAGCAGGAAGACACAGTGCACATGAGACCAAAGACGCCATCTTGGAAAAGGGCAGTAATGCACAAAAGGTAATAAAAATGTTCAGAGTCCTGACATTACTCCCTCCTTAGAAGCAGCCTCACGATGATCCTTGACCTGGTTTCTCAGGGAATCTCTGATGAAAATGAGAAATCTTCTGTTGGGCATTGATGTTTTCCACAGGTTCCCAAGAGTCTTCCTCAGGGGGATATCCCTGCCATCTTATCAGATATTGGAGCCGATTCCTGCGAATCCTGGAATCAATAATTTCATCCACCACAAATTGTTCTTGCCCATCAATCACCACAGGCTGTGGAGGTGGCACAACACATCCCTGGAAGGTATTAGGAGATACAGGCTTTAGTAAAGATACATGAAAAACTGGGTGTACCTTCATAGTCCTAGGCAGCTTCAGCCGGCAGGCCACAGAGCTCACAATACCGTTGATCTTGAAAGGGCCAATGAATTTCTGTCCAAGTTTTTGTGAAGGAACGTTTAACTTCAGATTCTTAGTTGCTAACCACACGGAATCTCCTACCTTGAACATGGGTGCAGGTTTACGGAATCTATCAGCCGATCTCTTATAACGTTCTTGAGCTGTTGTCAGGGATTCCTTCAGAACCTCCAGATTTTGCCTCATCGCAGTCAGCCTTTCCTCCACTGCCGGAACCGGAGAATTAATTGGAGACCTAGGTAAGATACACGGATGATAACCCAGATTGGCAAAGAAAGGTGTAAGTTTAGTGGAGGCGCTCTGAGAATTGTTATAAGAAAATTCGGCTAACATTCGGCTAACGGCAGCAACTCCAACCAATCATCCTAGAGATGGCTGACATAGCATCTTAGATATTGTTCCAGCGTCTGGTTGGTTCGCTCAGTCTGACCATTTGTCTGGGGATGGTAAGCGGAAGAGAGACAGACATTAATATTGAGTGCAGAGCAAAACCCCTTCCAGAATCTTGAAGTGAACTGTAATCCACGGTCAGAGATGATCTCATCCGGGACCCCATGCAACCGAAAGACATTCTGTATAACCAAGTTCACTGTATCTTTAGCTGAGGGGAGGCCGGTGCACGGAACAAAATGAGCAGCTTTAGTCAGGCGATCAATTACCACCATGATTGTATTCATGCCCCCCGATGTAGGCAGCTCCATAATAAAGTCCATTGATATAGACCCCCAAGGGTGGGCCGGAACAGGTAATGGTTGTAGAAGACCCGTAGGTGCCACATGAGGAGTCTTGTAACGAGCACATACCTCACAAGAGAGAACATAGTCCTTGGGATCCTTCAGGCAAGTTGGCCACCAGAAGAATCGGCTCAGGAACTCTTGTGTCTTCTGTACCCCCCCCCTATGACCAGCCAACTTGGAGTCATGTACCAACTTGAGGATCTGCAGACGGACGACCTCAGGACGTAGATACGTCAATCTCTGAACCACAGGCCACTCTTAAAGACAAGATTAATATCCACAGGTGGGTTGGCCAGAAATACATCACCGTCATAAGCCTCCCTGCACTCCTTCCACAAGTCCTGATCATGGATAACTCCGATGAAATTGACATCAGATAGAATGGTCTTGGACGGGGCTCCAGGTACGGAATCCGCAGCATGGATTCGGGATAAAGCATCAGCCTTCCCATTAGGAGAACCTGGACGGTACGAGATAACAAAGTTAAATTGATTTAAAAATAAGTTCCAATGAGCCTGACGAGGAGAAAGACATCTAGCGGATCTGAGGAACTCTAAATTGCGATGGTCAGTTAGCACTATGATCTGTTGTGCAGCTCCTTGCAGATGATGCCTCCATTCTTTGAAAGCCGCAATAATAGCCAGCAATTCCTTGTCTCCCACATCGTAACTCTTCTCTGCTGAGGTTAGTCTACGGGAAAAGAAAGCACAAGGATGTAGCAGACCCTTCTCTCCAGTTCTTTGGGAGAGAATAGCCCCCAAAGCATTATCAGAAGCGTCCACCTCCACAATGAAAGAAAGTGTTGGATCTGGGTGTATCAACAGCGGTGCTGAGGTGAAACAGATCTTAAGCCGATCAAAAGCTTCTTGAGCCTGTGTTGACCACTTAAAGGGCTTTTCCTTCTTTGTCAAGGAAGTAATGGGACGGACAATATCAGAAAAATTTCGAATGAAGCGTCTGTAGAAATTTGCAAAACCAATAAAACGTTGGACCTCCTTAACGTTCTTGGGTACCGGCCAGTCAAGGATAGCCTGAATCTTACCAGATTCCATGTTCTGCCCCTGGGGAGAAATGATATAACCTAAGAACTGTATCTCAGAACGATGGAACTCGCATTTCTCCGGCTTAATATACAGATGGTTCTCTTTCAGACGTCTTAAAACAGTTTTGACATGTTCTTCATGTTCCTGTAGAGAGTCAGAAAAGATTAGTATATTGTCCAAATAGATCACCACAAACTGGTCCAACAAATCTCTGAAAATGTCATTAGCAAGGTGTTGAAATGTTGCAGGGGCGTTACAAAGCCCGAAGGGCGTCACAAGATATTCAAAGTGTCCATACCGGCATCTGAATGCTGTCTTCCACTCATCCCCTGGACGAATACGCACCAAATTATAAGCCCCACGAAGATCCAGTTTAGAGAACACCTTAGCATGGCGGACTCTTTCCAGTAATTCGGGAATCAGAGGCAAAGGGTAACGGTTTCGTATGGTTACCTTATTAAGTTCCCGATAGTCAACACAGGGTCTCAGGGTCCCATCCTTCTTTTTTACAAAAAATATAGGTGCCCCTGCTGGAGAGGAAGAAGGATGTATGAAGCCTTTGGCCAGATTTTCATCAATATACTCCTTTAAGGCTTGAAGCTCAGGTGCCGCCAAAGGGTATACGTTACCAAAAGGAATAGCTGCCCCAGGAAGCAGCTCAATGGGACAGTCATAATGCCTGTGTGGAGGAAATTGATCTGCATTCTTCTTGTCACAGATGTCAGAGAACTCTTTATATGCTGAAGGTAAAGTAAATACCTGTACATGTGGTTCCGTAGCCGTGGACTCAGGGACAGCTTCTGTTAACGCTGAGTTGCTCCTTGTTGGAAAGATAATCTCCTTGGTCTCCCAGTTGATAAATGGGTTCTAAGAACGCAACCAAGGAATGCCTAAAATCACAGGAAAATGAGGAGAAGAAATTAGCAAGAAAGAAAGTTGCTCCTGATGATTAGGCTCCAACAAAATTTCAAGCGGTACGGTCTCCTGATTCACAGACCCAGAGATTAAAGGTGACCCATCCACTGTTTCCATGGTAATTGGAGAAGCTCTTTGCTGAATTTCAATGCCATGTTCATTGGCAAATGCGATATCCATGAAATTGCCACCTGCACCAGAGTCAATCATAGCTGCACTGGAAATCCACTGTCCTGAACACAGGATCTTAATAGGGAGAGAACAGTGAGAGTTCTTCTCCTTCAGCTCCTTGGGGGGTGAAGTCATAGAAAGTGAATGGAATACAGCGTTTAAAGGCAGGCTACATTCAGAGATGTCAGATTTATCATCACAGTTGTCATATTCTCCTACCGCTGCTAGCATCTTGTTAGGCCGCTTGGGACACTTGGGGCAGTTGATTAAAAAGTGGTCAGACTGACCGCAGTAGAAACATAGACTTTCACGAAGGCGATGCTCCCGGCGCTCATTAATCTCGCGCCTCTGAACGGAATCAATTTGCATGGGCACCTCCTCCATCTCCCGAGAGATTTTACCTGCAGGCTCTTTGGAAAGAAGGGAAAAGTTAGAAATACAGTTATATGCAGCAAACTCCTCCTGCCTACGCTCAGTAAGGCGAATGTCAATGCGCACACAATGCTGTATAAATGTCTCTAGCTCTTTGGTGACTCAGAGCGAGCTAGTTCATCTTTTACAATACTAGACAGACCCCTTTTAAAAATAGGCAATTCTGCATAACTGTCCCAATTGGTATCTACCGCTATTCTCCTGAATTCAGTGGAATACTCAATAACAGAACGTTTAGCCTGGCGAAAAGACAATAAAGCAGATTCAGCGGTTGCACGGCAATTAGGATCATCAAACATTAATGCCATAGCGGCCAATAAATCATCCAAGTTATTTAACCGTGGGTCACGAGACTCAATCATCGGATTCGCCCAGGCGAGCGCTCGTGAGGGCAGCAGCATTATTACACACAATACTTTGGATCTATCATTCGGAAAACGGTCAGCATGCACATCAAAATATAGCATACAATGATTCGCAAAGCCACGAAATTTGTCGCGATCACCATTAAATCTGAATGGGGGCAACTTAGGTGGGCTAGCTGGTGGCGGTTGCCCAGAGGGTAAAGTCGCTTGTGCAGCTATTTGCATGCTTATGTCCTGAAAAGTCCGCCCATACTGGGACTCTATGCCAGCAAGTTTGTTTTCCTGGGCCGCCATGCGGGTGCTTAAGTCCTGCAAAGTTTGTCCAAACACTTGTTGATTGTGTTCAATGCTTCCAAACTTCTTTTGCAGACCTTCCACATCTTTCTGCAGTGATCTAATTATGGAAAATACCTGCTCTAATCTGCTTTCTGCAGTCATTGTTCCAGCAGTCTCCTCTTTTCTCGCTAGAGTATCCTGTAATAATTATAGGGGATAACTCAGGAGACTCTTTGCGTGGAACAAGACAACTCCAGGACACAGTTTTATAAGTGGTAAAGTCTATATTATCACATGGTGATTCAAACAGGTGCAGAGAGAAACTTAAGTCCACAACACTTGGTGTAAATATTAAACGCAGCTTAGCAGTCTATAGGGAACTTCAGAGGAAAATGCAATCATGCAGAAAGTCTATGAAGCACAGTTATTCTTGAGGATACTTGACACGAATAAGTCCTTGTTTTAGTCCAAACACAGATAGATATGCTTATAAGGCAGTTCAAGCAATGTCTTATCTCAACCAGTAAGGCCTGGGTGATAATCTCAGGTTTAAGCAGAGTAGCAACAGCTTACATGTCCAGCAAATGCAGATGGAAGTAAACACGAGCAGCAGATGAAGGAGGATTACTGGAAACTGGTGTATGCAGCAGAAACTCAGAGCAGAGTAGCAGGATCACCACACAGGTTCACAGGAGCAGGTATATAGCCAGGGAGTCACCAGAGTCAGGAGCTGGATGCAAGGCAGAATACTCTAGCACAGACTGAAGGCTGGGGTGGAGTTTTATAGCAGGAAGACACAGTGCTCATGAGACCAAAGACGCCATCTTGGAAAAGGGGAGTAATGCACAAAAGGTAATAAAAATGTTCAGAGTCCTGACACTTGCGTAAAATAAGCAAGAGTTCAGCAGGTGACAGGAAATGTGCCAAGCCCTCAATCAGGAAGCTTAAACATGCAAATTAGCTGAAAAAGCCAGACAGACATCCCAGAAGTCTGCCTCATGCCTCCACGGAGTCTCCTGCATCATGTCCAATATTATTAATGTCGAAATGCTGCTGGTCCTGGTGCAAGAGAGGCCAGAAATATGGGATTAGTGAGATGCCCATTATTCCAATCGGGCCAGAAAAGAGGCGGCATGGAGAAGCATATGTGGGATCCTTTTCCCAGAATATGAGCAGCGGACACGTGAGGTCCAGAGGCAGATAAGTAAGTACACTCATGCTTCTCTATGAATAATATTGCAACCTACATGAATTTGGGCCTATTGTTATTTTCATTAAGATTAATCTCATTTATTTATATAGCACCATTAATTACATGGTGCTGGGCATGAGAAAGGGGTTACGTACAGAGTTTTATAGATGTCGTTTACATTAAACAAATTTACAATGAGATACTGCTACAGAGGGGAGAGGACCCTGTCCTTATGGCCTGACATTCTATGTATTTTCCATTATATCATATTGTGCTGTTTGTGTTTACAATATTTATGTTGATGATATTTTTTAATAAATGCAGGTTACTAGGCCACATTAAAATCTGTTATATGACTGACACATTGTGGTACCACTGTGCACAATGGCCTTATACATTATTTTTTTCTCTTTCATTGCAGTGGAAGATGTTATGAGAAGATGGCTCAGCATACGCGACCAATATAGGAGAGAAAGGCACTGTCAGCTGAGGAGCACTCATGAATTCTTGTGAAGTCGTGTAGAACAGCACAAGCTTTTATGACTTCATTAACATTTGCCTCACTCAGCTGAATGGCAGACTGGAGAACACGCCATTTGTATGCCATAATGCCAAAGGCGCACTCCACCAGTTGCCGTGCCCGTGAAAGTCTGACATTAAAGACATGCCACCGGTGGTCAAGGTTGCGCCGGGGATATGGTCTTATGGTCAATTGGAAGGCCTCATCTGCCACAAGTACATATGGGACTGCTTCAGCATTGGAGCCTGAGAGTTGTCGTGGTGGTGGGAGGTCCAACAGGTTTTCACGTAGCTGCCGACCCATAATGAACGCATTGAAGACTCTAGAGTCTCCAGTTCGCCCATAGGCCCTAATATCTACAGTTATAAACCTGTAGTTACTGTCAACTACAACTAACAGAACTACAGAGAAAAACTGCTTATAATTATAGTATTGGGTGCCCAAGTTCGGCAGCTTACGCAGCCTGATATGTTTCCCATCCAGTGCTCCAATACAGTGCGGAAATTGACAACAGTCAGAAAATCCACGGGCCATTTTCAGTCAATCCTCCATTTTGGGCTCTGGCATCACAAGTTCATGTAGTTTGTCCCATATTTGAACACATGTATCATGCCCAATGCCTGAAATAGTGGACCGCCCTATGAGAAATTCAAGATGTATTCCCGCATAAGATAATCCAGTTGACAGGAATCTGAAAGCAAAAAAAAAAATAAAAAAATTAGCTATGTTACAATGCTTTTAAAAAACCCTAGAAAACCAAAGTAATATGAGGATGAAAAAAGGCAGGAGACAAGTGTACCTTCCTAAATTTACACTGGATACTAACATTTACGATTTAATACATACTTTTATATGATTTAAAAAAAAATGTATTAATATAATTTAAATAAGATGCTATGAAAATCAAAATAGTACAAAAAACATCATCAACATACAGTATGTGAGGATGTTGAATACATACCGTAAGGTAAGGAGAAGATGCTCCTCTGCGGATATGCATTTCCGCATCCTGGTATCCTGATACGTAATTCCTGGACGCACTGTCTCCAAAAAGATATCAAAGGTGGGTATGGTCATGCGACAGTACTGGAAGAATTTGTCCGGATATGTCCGCAGAGATGAATAGAGCCGGTGAAAATGCCCTTTAGTGAGGCGTTGTCGCAAAAGTGGATGCACCCACATTCTTCTTCTCCTCCTTCGCGGATCAACTATCACGGGGTATGGCTGGCCAAAGCGGCGTGACAAGACCCAATTAAATAACACCCGCTGAGTTGGTGTGAATTGCAGGAGGTCACACATGCTGCCCAAGTACCACCAAAACACCTACACAAGCACAGCAACATAATGGCCATATAGGAGGGTTTCAGCTGTTGTAGAGGCCTTAAATAGGATTATGCTGATGATTTAAATTCTATTCAGGCCTCAAAACCGTTAAAATGTCCATTTTGTAACGTTGCATGAAAAAAAACTCAGTACGGATGCCATATGGATGACATACAGATATTAACATGCATAAAATACGCAGACACACCCTGCCTACGGATAACATATGGATCACTGTTTTGGGATCATTTCTGCGAATTACACCTGTAAAATACCGACCGTATTTTCCTACGCTGAGTGTGATGCCGGCCTTAGGGTGAAATTTTTCCCTCTTTGAAATACAGACAAATAAAGACTTGGGTCTGATAATATTCTTAAGAAAAAATTTTAAATAGACTTGATACAAAACCTTTTTACTGATTGAAATAAAGGGTATGTTTTATATGATTAAATTGTAGATATAGCACTTAAATCAGTGATTTGCTAGGAAACAAATTAAAGCAAATTTAGAGATATTTAAAATTTTGGTACATACTTTCGCAATAGATAGTGAATAGTGATGAGCGAGTATACTTGTTGCTCGGGTGATGTCCAAGTATTTGTTAGTGTTCGGAGATTAAGTTTTCATTGCGGCAGCTGAATGATTTACAGCTATTAGCCAGCTTGATTACATATGGGGATTCCCTAGCAACCAGGCAACCCCCACATGTACTCAGCCTGGCTAATAGCTGTAAATCATTCAGCTGTGGGGATGAAAACTTAATCTCCGAACACTAACAAATACTCAGAGATCACCCGAGCGTGCTCGGGAAATCTCGAGTAACGAGTATATTTGCTCATCACTAATAGTGAAGTCTGCATCACCTAGATCTGTCGCAGTCTGTCTGGTGGGACCCCACAAGAAAAAATTCAAGAAGCCGTATTCAAGGAAATATTCGCTCTATAATTGGTGTATAACCCTTTTAATATTCAAACATGTAATGTTCTCAAAGTTTCAATGTAAACAGTACAATGGTATATATTATTCATTGTAGAACAGGAGGAGACCCCTAATCTGGAGGCGAGATCAGCAACAATTAAAAATGTTTCCTATATTAAAACTCTTATTATTTCTTGCACAATTTGTGCAGCGTTACATTCCATTTTTTTGCCGTTCTATGTATATTAACCCCTTAGCGACCTTTGACGCATACGCTGCGTCATGAAAGTCGGTGCCAAAGCGACCTATGACGCAGCGTATGCGTCATGGAGGGATCGCGTCCCTGCAGATCGGGTGAAGGGGTTAACTCCCATTTTACCCGATCTGCAGAGACAGGGGGAGTGGTGCTTCAGCCCAGGGGGGGTGGCTTCACCCCCCCGTGGCTACGATCGCTCTGATTGGCTGTTGAAAGTGAAACTGCCAATCAGAGCGATTTGTAATATTTCACCTAAAAAACTGGTGAAATATTACAATCCAGCCATGGCCGATGCTGCAATATCATCGGCCATGGCTGGAAAACCTGAAGTCACCCCCCCCCACACCCACCGATCGCCCCCCCAGCCCTCCGTTAGTCCTCCGGTCCCCTCCGTCTGCCTGCCGGCTCCCCCGTCCTCCTGTCCGCTCCCTCCTTGCTCAGGATCCCCCCCCCCTGTGCTCCGATCACCCCCTCTGTGCTCCAATCCACCCCCCCACCACCCCTTCATACTTACCGATCCTCCCGGTGTCCGGCCGTCTCCTCGCTGGGCGCCGCCATCTTGGAAAATGGCGGGCGCATGCTCAGTGCGCCCGCCGAATCTGCCAGTCGGCAGATTCCTTACAGGTACATTTTGATCGCTGTGGTAGGTTCTATCACAGCGATCAAAATAAAAAAAATAATAAATAACCCCCAAAACCATCAAGTTTACAGTACCATGTACACCTAAGGAAAACCAAATCCGCTGTGCCCATGGTGCGAAAAATTCCGTGCAGAAACGCTGCGTTGTATTTTCCGCAGCATGTCAATTCTTTGTGCGGATTCCGCAGCGTTTTACACCTGTTCCTCAATAGGAATCCGCAGGTGAAATCCGCACAAAACAACACTGGAAATCTGCTGTAAATCCGCAGGTAAAACGCAGTGCCTTTTACCTGCAGATTTTTCAAAAATCGTGCGGAAAAATCTCACACGAATCCGCAACGTGGGCACATAGCCTTAGGGTTAGGGTTGGAATTAGAGTTAGGGTTGGAATTAGGGCTAGGGTTTGAAATAGGGTTAAGATTAGGCTTGTGGTTAGGGTTACGGATAGGGTTAGGGGTGTGTTGGGGTTACAGTTGTGGTTAGGGTTGGGATTAGGGTTACGGTTGGGATTAGGGTTAGGATTAGGGTTGGAATTAGGGTTACGGGTGTGTTGCGGTTAGGGTTGTGGTTAGGGGTGTGTTGGGGTTAGGGTTGTGATTAGGGTTATGGCTACAGTTGGGATTAGGATTAGGGGTGTGTTGGGGTTAGTGTTGAAGTTAGAATTGAGGGGTTTCCACTGTTTAGGCACATCAGGGGTCTCCAAACGCAACATGGCGCCACCATTGATTCCAGCCAATCTTGCGTTCAAAAAGTCAAATGGTGCTCCCGCCCTTCCAAGCCCCGACGTGCGCCCAAACAGTGGTTTACCCCCACATTTGGGGTACCAGCGTACTCAGGACAAACTGGGCAACAACTGTTGGGGTCCAATTTCTCCTGTTACCCTTGCAAAAATAAAAAATTACTTGCTAAAACATAATTTTTGAGGAAAGAACAATTATTTTTTATTTTCACGGCTCTGCGTTATAAACTTCTGTGAAGCACTTGGGGGTTGAAAGTGCTCACCACACATCTAGTTAAGTTCCTTCGGGGGTCTAGTTTCCAAAATGGGGTCACTTGTGGGGTGTTTCTACTGTTTAGGCACATCAGGGGCTCTGCAAATGCAATGTGACGCCCGCAGACCATTCCATCAAAGTCTGCATTTCAAATGTCACTACTTCCCTTCCGAGCCCTGACGTGCGCCCAAACAGTGGTTTACCCCCACATATGGGGTATGAGCGTACTCACAACAAACTGGGCAACAAATATTGGGGTCCAAATTCTCCTGTTACCCTTGTGAAAATAAAAAATTGCTTGCTAAAACATCTTTTTTGAGGAAAGAAAAATGATTTTTTATTTTCACGGCTCTGCGTTGTAAACTTCTGTGAAGCACTTGGGGGTTCAAAGTGCTCACCACACATCTAGATAAGTTCCCTTGGGGGTCTAGTTTCCAAAATGGAGTCACTTGTAGGGAGTTCCTACTGTTTAGGCACATCAGGGGCTCTGCAAACGCAACCTGATGCCCGCAGAGCATTCCATCAAAGTCTGCATTTCAAAACGTCACTACTTCCCTTCCGAACCCCGACGTGTGCCAAAACAGTGGTTTACCCCCACATATGGGGTATCAGCGTACTCAGGAGAAACTGGACAACAACTTTTGGGGTCCAATTTCTCCTGTTACTCTTGCAAAAATAAAAAAATTCTGGGCTAAAAAAATATTTTTGAGGAAAGGAAACACATTTTTTATTTTCACGGCTCTGCGTTATAAACTTCTGTGAAGCACTTGGGGGTTCAAAGTGCTCACCACACATCTAGATAAGTTCCCTTGGGGGTCTAGTTTCCAAAATGGAGTCACTTGTAGGGAGTTCCTACTGTTTAGGCACATCAGCGGCTCTGCAAACGCAACCTGATGCCCGCAGAGCTTTCCATCAAAGTCTGCATTTCAAAACGTCACTACTTCCCTTCCGAACCCCGACGTGTGCCAAAACAGTGGTTTACCCCCACATATGGGGTATCAGCGTACTCAGGAGAAACTGGACAACAACTTTTGGGGTCCAATTTCTCCTGTTACTCTTGCAAAAATAAAAAAATTCTGGGCTAAAAAAATATTTTTGAGGAAAGGAAACACATTTTTTATTTTCACGGCTCTGCGTTATAAACTTCTGTGAAGCACTTGGGGGTTCAAAGTGCTCACCACACATCTAGATTAGTTCCTTGGGAGGTCTAGTTTCCAAAATGGGGTCACTTGTGCGGGAGCTCCAATGTTTAGGCACACAGGGGCTCTCCAAATGCGACATGGTGTCCGCTAATGATTGGAGCTAATTTTCCATTCAAAAAGCCAAATGGCGTGCCTTCCCTTCCGAGCCCTGCCGTGCGCCCAAACAGTGGTTTACCCCCACATATGGGGTATCATCTGTTATGACCCCAGTGGACAGGGTCTCAGAGGAACGTGTAAGTCTGCAAGATACAAAAATCCAGCTCATAGGGCTGTGGTAACTGGGTTGACCAAATAGCTACTCCTAACGCCAACACTAGAAGTAGCCGGGGATCATGCCTACGGTGATCGCTAGATGACTCGCGCCAGCCGGAGAATCTAACTACCCCTAGGAGAAGAAAACAAAGACCTCTCTTGCCTCCAGAGAAAGGGACCCCAAAGCAAGATACAAGCCCCCCACAAATAATAACGGTGAGGTAAGAGGAAATTACAAACACAGAAATGAACCAGGTTCAGCACAGAGAGGCCAGCTTACTAATAGCAGAATATAGCAAGATAACTTATCTGGTCAACAAAAACCCTATAAAAATCCACGCTGGAGATTCAAGAACCCCCGAACCGTCTAACGGTCCGGGGGGAGAACACCAGCCCCCTAGAGCTTCCAGCAAAGGTCAGGATACAGATAGGAACAAGCTGGACAAAAATACCAAACAAAACAAAAGCAAAAAGCAAAGAAGCAGACTTAGCTTGAAAAACAGGAACCAGGATCAGAGGACAAGAGCACAACAGATTAGCTCTGATTTCAACGATGCCAGGCATTGAACTGAAGGTCCAGGGAGCTAATATAGCAACGCCCCTGAACTAACGGCCCAGGTGAGGATATAGGAAAAGACAGACGCTCCAGTCAAATTACTAATGACCACTAGAGGGAGCAAAAAGCAAAATCACAACAGTACCCCCCCCCCTTAGTGAGGGGTCACCGAACCCTCACCACGACCACCAGGGCGATCAGGATGAGCGGCATGAAAGGCACGAACTAAATCGGCCGCATGAACATCAGAGGCGACCACCCAGGAATTATCTTCCTGACCATAGCCCTTCCACTTGACCAGGTACTGAAGCCTCCGCCTGGAGAGACGAGAATCCAAGATCTTCTCCACCACGTACTCCAACTCGCCCTCAACCAACACCGGAGCAGGAGGCTCAGCAGAAGGAACCACAGGCACAACGTACCGCCGCAACAAGGACCTATGAAACACGTTGTGGATAGCAAACGACACAGGTAGATCCAGGCGAAAGGATACAGGATTAAGAATTTCCAATATCTTGTAAGGACCAATAAAACGAGGTTTAAATTTGGGAGAGGAAACCTTCATAGGAACAAAGCGGGAAGAAAGCCACACCAAATCCCCAACACGTAGTCGGGGACCCACACCGCGGCGGCGGTTGGCAAAGCGCTGAGCCCTCTCCTGTGACAACTTCAAGTTGTCCACCACAAGATTCCAGAGCCGCTGCAACCTATCCACCACAGAATCCACCCCAGGGCAGTCAGAAGGTTCCACATGACCCGAAGAAAAACGAGGGTGGAAACCAGAGTTGCAGAAAAACGGCGAAACCAAGGTGGCGGAACTAGCCCGATTATTAAGGGCAAACTCAGCTAACGGCAAGAAGGTCACCCAATCGTCCTGATCAGCAGAGACAAAACACCTCAAATAAGCCTCCAAAGTCTGATTAGTTCGCTCCGTCTGTCCATTAGTCTGAGGATGGAAAGCAGACGAAAACGACAAGTCAATGCCCATCCTACTACAAAAGGATCGCCAGAATCTGGAAACGAACTGGGATCCTCTGTCTGACACAATATTCTCAGGGATACCGTGCAAACGAACCACGTTCTGGAAAAACACAGGAACCAGATCGGAAGAGGAAGGCAGTTTAGGCAAAGGAACCAAATGGACCATCTTGGAGAAGCGATCACATATCACCCAGATAACAGACATGCCCTGAGACACCGGAAGATCAGAAATGAAATCCATGGAGATATGTGTCCAAGGTCTCTTAGGGACAGGCAAGGGCAAGAGCAACCCGCTGGCACGAGAACAGCAAGGCTTAGCTCGAGCACAAGTCCCACAGGACTGTACAAATGACCGCACATCCCTAGACAAGGAAGGCCACCAAAAGGATCTGGCCACCAGATCTCTGGTGCCAAAAATTCCTGGGTGACCTGCCAACACCGAGGAATGAACCTCGGAAATGACTCTGCTGGTCCACTTATTAGTCCATGAGCCGGGCCAGATATCGGTACCACCCGGAGTGACTAATTTTCTTTGGTATTTTTAGGTAGATGCATGTCTGTAGTTTATTTTTTGATATGATAGCCCTTACATATACGTAGCTTATTAACCCCTTCAGCCCTAGGCCTATTTGTACCCAAGTGCCTAAGCCAATCTGACCTGTGCCACTTCATGGGCTAATAACTTTGGAACGCTTTCACCTATCCAAGCCATTCTGAGATTGTTTTCTCGTGACATATTGTACTTCACGTCAGTGCTAAATGGGAGTCAATATATTTTACCTTTCTATATAAAAAAATGCTAAATATTCGGAAATTTTGGAAAAATCGGCAATTTTTTAACTTTGAAATTCTCTGCTTTTTACAAAAATACTGATACCCCCCATAATAGTTATTAATTTACACTCCCCACATGTTTACTTCATATTGGCATCATTTTGAAAATGAAACCTTATTGTTTTACGACGTAATAGGGCTTATAGTTTTATGCGCAATTTTTCACATTTACAGCAAAACCCACTTTTCAAAGGACCAAGTCACTTCTGAAGTCACTTTAAGGGGCTTACATAACAGAAACCACCCATAAATTACCCCATTTTGCAAACTACACCCCTCAAGCTGTTCAAAACTCATTTTTAAAAACTGTTAACCCTTTAGGTGTTCCACAGGAATTTTAGCAGAATGAAGGCGAAATTTCAAAATTTCATTTTTTTTCCAGATATTACATTGTAATCCAATTTTACCTGCAACCTAGCAAGGGTTAACGGCAAACCCAAACTTGGTTACCCTAATTCTGCAGTTTATAGAAACACCCCACATGTACTCGTAAACTAAAGTATGGGCACACAGCACAGCTCAACACGGAAGGAGCGCTATGTGGTTTTTGGGTGGCGGATTCACTGGAAGAAATCTAGGGGGCCATGTCACATTTGAAGGCTGCCTGAGGTACCCCCACAGTGGAAACACCAAAAAGTGACCCTATTTTGGAAACTACACCCCCAAGGAATCTTTTAGGGGGTATAGTGACCACTTTGACCCAACCAGTGTTTCACAGTAGTTGGAAACACTTGGTTGAGAAAATGGAAAAAGTGCATTTTTTACATGAAGGTGTCATTTTAGGCTCATTTTTTTATTTTTAAGAGGTGTACCAGCAAAAAATGCACCCCACTATTTGTTCACCAATCTCTCCCGAACACAACAACACCCGATATGTTGTCGTACACTGCAGTATTGGGGAACGGCAGGCCTCGGAAGGGAAGGAGCGCCAAATGACTTTTGGAGTGCAAATTTTACTGGAAGAAATCTAGGGGGCTATGTCACATTTGAAGACACCCTGAGGTGCCCCAACACACGCACACACACTGACACATACACGTACACACTGACACATACATGGTCGAGACCATGCTGGCCCTGGTTCGAGCTTCAAGAGAAGGCAACTGGATGCTTCACCTAGGAGCAATCCGACAGATGATACCATGGTGTTTTGCCTATGACAAGGTCAACTATGCCCGATACCTAACCTATTACTATGCCACAATGTCTCGGCTGCCCATAGAACACCCAGAGGTCCATGAATACTTCATGCAAGGTGGCTTTTCGGTCCAGATCGGTAGCAAGAATCCTTTTGGACGAATTCCTGTGGACCAGACCATTGAAGAGACAATCAACAAAGACACCCAGACACCAGGGGGCACAAAAGGCTTCAGCCTCAAAGTTGGAGCTGTTTCCAGGTTCTACCTGACATCAGAGTACCGCAGTATGTACTTGAGGCAGCTGAGGGCCCTGGTAGGCCAACAATATACTGACTTCAGCCATTCAGACCTACAGGTGTCTAGGATTAGAAGAGATGAAGCCGATGTCCAATCTTTCGTTCAACTGCTGGAGACAGGTTGGGTGAACCCCTTCAACAAAGAGCATAATGGTGAACTTATCAGTTTGTCAACAGCGACTGTAGCACCACCAGATGTAGCCAAAGACCTTCAAGGGGCATACAGTATAGGAGAGGATGCATATCAAACATTCAAGGATGAGCGTTTGGGTACCGATAAGCCAACTACATTGTTTCATGACAAGATGACGAAGAACAAACTTAAAACGTTCTCTAACATCCAAATGAAGACACGCAGACAAGGTCTTGGCAAGGAGGTAATTTTGAAGGCTGACAGAAACCTATTTGGCCAGATGATACTTGTAGCTGAGAACAGAAAGCTACAAATGAGTGATGTCTTGACTCATCCCCTGGGTCCATTGCCATGGGCACTTGCCAATGGTGATGGGTCTATCCGCAAGACCAACAAGGCTGCCCTCGCAAGGGAGTTGGAGAGGAATGCTCGTCCTGCAGAAGTGATCCCCGAGCCCTCTGCAACCATCATTGATGGGATGAGCCTGGTTCAGAAACTGAAGGGAAACAATGCAACATTTGGCCAGCTAGCAGGCACAGCAATGAGTCGCGCTATCCATGAGGGTGCTAAGAGCAAGCGCATTGATATTGTCTTTGACGTCTACAAGGAGACATCCATCAAAGATACAGAAAGAGTCAACAGATATGAAGGCACAGGGATCCATTTCAAGAACATTCAACATGGGCACAACATCCAGCAGTGGAAAAAGCTTCTAAGTAGTTCCTCCAACAAGGCAAGTCTCATAAAGTTTCTGGTAGAAGAATGGAAGGCGAAACACCACAGGGAGAAGCTTGAGGAGAAGGAGCTGTATGTCACATGTGAGCAGCTCTGCTTTAAGATCACCAAAGAACAGTGGGAAGAGGCTGCTGACCTTAAGTCAAATCAAGAAGAAGCAGACACACGCCTCCTTCTCCATGCTCTTCATGCAGCAGAATCTGGTTACAAGTCGGTCATCATCACTTCGGAGGATACTGATGTCATGGTCCTGTGTCTGGGCATGTGCCACAAAATCCCATCCCACCTGTTCCAGAAATGCGGTACACAGAACCGGACAAGATTCCTGGATATCACCACTCTGAGCCGAACATTGGGAGGCAGCGTATGTGATTCATTGATTGGTATGCATGCATTTACAGGCTGTGACACCGTCAGTGCATTCGCTGGCCGTGGGAAGATGACGACACTCAAGCAGTTGAAGATGAACAAGACATACCAGGATGCCTTTCAGGAAGTTGGTCGTTCATGGGAAGTGTCTACCGAACTTTTTGAGAAGTTACAGGAAATCACCTGCCACATGTACCTGCCAACTACCCAAACAACTGAGGTAAACAGGCTCCGTTATCAGCTGTTCTGTGCCAGACGTGGAGTGGTAGAGTCAAGTCAACTCCCTCCTTGCCAGGACTGCCTTTTCATGCATGCACTGCGTGCAAACTACCAGGCTGCGATCTGGAGGAGAAGTCTGCAGAGCCAGCCATGGGTTGCAAACCCAACAGACTGCGGTTGGATGATAGATAACGACGGAAAGCTTGTTGTCAAGTGGATGCAAGGGGCACCAGCACCAGAAGCTATTATACAGCTACTGTCCTGCAAGTGTGTGCGGTCATGTGAACTTCCTCAGTGTACTTGCCTCAGCAATGGCCTGAAGTGCACAGACATGTGCAGATTACAGACATGCCAGAACAAGGGTACTGAAGACGAGCCAGTAGAACAACAGTCAGATTCAGAGTCCGATGTTGAAGATATTATGGAGTAACATATATATATATATATATATATATATATATATATATATATATGCACATGACATGTTCAGTGTGTATTTACATAACTTGGATTAAATTTTGTTACAAATACTACATCTAGTCACTCCGGGTGGTACCGATATCGTCATATTTGGTTCTTGGCTCATGCTAAAATTCCTGTGGAACACCTAAAGGGTTAACAGTTTTTAAAAATGAGTTTTGAACAGCTTGAGGGGTGTAGTTTGCAAAATGGGGTAATTTATGGGTGGTTTCTGTTATGTAAGCCCCTTAAAGTGACTTCAGAAGTGACTTGGTCCTTTGAAAAGTGGGTTTTGCTGTAAATGTGAAAAATTGCGCATAAAACTATAAGCCCTATTACGTCGTAAAACAATAAGGTTTCATTTTCAAAATGATGCCAATATGAAGTAAACATGTGGGGAGTGTAAATTAATAACTATTATGGGGGGTATCAGTATTTTTGTAAAAAGCAGAGAATTTCAAAGTTAAAAAATTGCCGATTTTTCCAAAATTTCCAAATATTTAGCATTTTTTTATATAGAAAGGTAAAATATATTGACTCCCATTTAGCACTGACGTGAAGTACAATATGTCACGAGAAAACAATCTCAGAATGGCTTGGATAGGTGAAAGCGTTCCAAAGTTATTAGCCCATGAAGTGGCACAGGTCAGATTGGCTTAGGCACTTGGGTACAAATAGGCCTAGGGCTGAAGGGGTTAATAAGCTACGTATATGTAAGGGCTATCATATCAAAAAATAAACTACAGACATGCATCTACCTAAAAATACCAAAGAGAATTAGTCACTCCGCTTGGTACCGATATCGTCAAATTTGGTTCTTGGCTCATGGACTATATCAGGCACAAACAGTCTGTCAGGTGGACAAGAATCAGGCCTATCAGCCTGAAATCTCTGCAACACACGTCGCAGATCAGGAGAAATAGCTGACAAGATAATACCATCCTTAAGAATACCAACAGGTTCAGCGACTCCAGGAGCATCAGGCACACAGCTCCTGGAAAGAGCATCGGCCTTCACATTCTTTGAACCTGGTAAATACGAGACAACAAAGTCAAAACGGGAGAAAAACAATGACCAGCGGGCCTGTCTAGGATTCAGGCGTTTAGCAGACTCGAGATACATCAGATTTTTGTGATCAGTCAAGACCACCACACGATGCTTAGCACCCTCGAGCCAATGACGCCACTCCTCAAATGCCCATTTCATGGCCAACAACTCCCGATTGCCCACATCATAATTTCGCTCCGCAGGCGAAAACTTCCTAGAGAAAAAGGCGCAAGGTCTCATAACAGAGCAACCAGGTCCTCTCTGTGACAAAACGGCCCCTGCTCCAATCTCTGAAGCATCCACCTCAACTTGAAAGGGAAGCGAGACATCAGGCTGGCACAAAACAGGCGCCGAAGTAAACCGACGTTTCAACTCCTGGAAAGCCTCCACGGCAGCAGGAGCCCAATTAACCACATCGGAGCCCTTCTTGGTCATATCCGTCAAAGGTTTCACAATGCTAGAAAAGTTAGCGATAAAACGACGGTAGAAGTTAGCGAAACCCAAGAACTTCTGAAGACTCTTAACTGACGAGGGCTGAGTCCAATCAAGAATAGCTCGGACCTTGACTGGGTCCATCTCCACAGCAGAAGGGGAAAAAATGAACCCCAAAAAGGGAACCTTCTGTACACCAAAAAGACACTTTGAGCCCTTGACAAACAAAGAATTTTCACGCAAAATTTTAAAGACCATCCTGACCTGCTCCACATGCGAGTCCCAATTATCAGAAAAAAACAGAATATCATCCAGATAAACGATCAGAAATTTATCCAGATAGTTCCGGAAAATGTCATGCATAAAGGACTGAAAAACTGAAGGGGCATTAGAGAGCCCAAAAGGCATCACCAAGTACTCAAAATGACCTTCGGGCGTATTGAATGCGGTTTTCCATTCATCCCCTTGCTTAATGCGCACAAGGTTGTACGCACCACGAAGGTCTATCTTGGTAAACCACTTGGCACCTTTAATCCGGGCAAACAAGTCAGACAACAGCGGCAAAGGATACTGAAATTTGACAGTGATCTTATTTAAAAGCCGATAGTCAATACAAGGCCTCAAAGATCCGTCCTTTTTAGCCACAAAAAAGAATCCCGCACCAAGAGGGGAAGAAGACGGACGGATGTGTCCTTTCTCCAGAGACTCCTTGATATATGAACGCATAGCGGTATGTTCAGGTATCGACAGATTAAACAGTCTTCCCTTAGGAAATTTACTGCCTGGAATCAAATCTATTGCACAGTCACATTCCCTATGAGGAGGCAATGCACTGGACCTGGACTTGCTAAAGACATCCTGATAATCAGACAAGTACTCCGGAACTTCCGAAGGCGTAGAAGAAGCAATAGACACAGGCAGGGAATCCTCATGAATACCACGACAGCCCCAACTAGACACTGACATAGCCTTCCAGTCAAGGACTGGATTATGGGTCTGTAACCATGGCAGCCCCAAAACAACCAAATCATGCATTTTATGTAGAACGAGAAAACGTATCACCTCGCGGTGTTCAGGAGTCATGCACATGGTAACCTGTGTCCAATACTGCGGCTTATTTTCTGCCAATGGCGTAGCATCAATACCCCTAAGAGGGATAGGATTTTCCAATGGTTCAAGAACAAAACCACAGCGCTTAGCAAATGAGAGATCCATAAGACTCAGGGCAGCACCTGAATCTACAAACGCCATGACAGGATAAGATGACAGTGAGCAAATCAAAGTTACAGACAGAATAAACTTAGGATGCAAATTACCGACGGTGACAGGACTAACAACCTTAGATATACGTTTAGAGCATGCTGAGATAACATGTGTAGAATCACCACAGTAGTAGCACAAGCCATTCCGGCGTCTATGAATTTTCCTCTCATTTCTAGTCAGGATTCTATCACATTGCATCAAATCAGGTGTCCGTTCAGACAACACCATGAGGGAATTTGCGGTTTTTCTATCACATTGCATCACATCAGGTGTCTGTTCAGACAACAACATGAGGGAATTTGCGGTTTTGCGCTCCCGCAACCGCCGGTCAATTTGAATAGCCAGGGACATGGTATCATTCAGACCTGTGGGAATGGGAAAACCCACCATAACATTCTTAATGGCCTCAGAAAGGCCATTTCTAAAATTAGCGGCCAGTGCACACTCGTTCCAATGTGTCAGCACGGACCATTTCCGAAATTTTTGGCAATACACCTCAGCCTCGTCCTGGCCCTGAGACATAGCCAGCAAGGCTTTCTCTGCCTGAATCTCAAGATTGGGTTCCTCATAAAGTAAACCGAGCGCCAGAAAAAACGCATCAATATCAGCCAATGCCGGATCTCCTGGCGCCAACGAAAAAGCCCAATCCTGAGGGTCACCCCGTAAGAATGAAATAACAATTTTTACTTGTTGAGCAGAGTCTCCAGACGAACAAGGTTTCAGGGACAAAAATAATTTACAATTCCTGAAATTCCTAAACTTATATCGGTCTCCTGAAAACAGTTCAGGAATCGGAATCTTGGGTTCAGACCTAGGATTTCTGGTAACATAATCTTGTATACCCTGCACACGAGCGGCAAGCTGGTCCACACTTGTAATCAAGGTCTGGACATTCATGTCTGCAGCAAGCTTAAGCCACTCTGAGGTAAAGGGGAAAAGAAAAAAAAAAAAAAAATGAGAGAGGGAAAAAAAAAAACTCAAAATTTTCTTTCTTATAATCCCACTTCTGCAATGCATTAAACATTTAATACTGGCCTGGCATACTGTTATGACCCCAGTGGACAGGGTCTCAGAGGAACGTGTAAGTCTGCAAGATACAAAAATCCAGCTCATAGGGCTGTGGTAACTGGGTTGACCAAATAGCTACTCCTAACGCCAACACTAGAAGTAGCCGGGGATCATGCCTACGGTGATCGCTAGATGACTCGCGCCAGCCGGAGAATCTAACTACCCCTAGGAGAAGAAAACAAAGACCTCTCTTGCCTCCAGAGAAAGGGACTCCAAAGCAAGATACAAGCCCCCCACAAATAATAACGGTGAGGTAAGAGGAAATGACAAACACAGAAATGAACCAGGTTCAGCACAGAGAGGCCAGCTTACTAATAGCAGAATATAGCAAGATAACTTATCTGGTCAACAAAAACCCTATAAAAATCCACGCTGGAGATTCAAGAACCCCCGAACCGTCTAACGGTCCGGGGGGAGAACACCAGCCCCCTAGAGCTTCCAGCAAAGGTCAGGATACAGATAGGAACAAGCTGGACAAAAATACCAAACAAAACAAAAGCAAAAAGCAAAGAAGCAGACTTAGCTTGAAAAACAGGAACCAGGATCAGAGGACAAGAGCACAACAGATTAGCTCTGATTTCAACGATGCCAGGCATTGAACTGAAGGTCCAGGGAGCTAATATAGCAACGCCCCTGAACTAACGGCCCAGGTGAGGATATAGGAAAAGACAGACGCTCCAGAGTCAAATCACTAATGACCACTAGAGGGAGCAAAAAGCAAAATCACAACAATCATCGTACTCAGGACAAACTGGACAACAACATTTAATCCAATTTCTCCTATTACCCTTGGGAAAATAAAAAATTCTGGGCTAAAAATCATTTTTGAGGAAAGAAAAATTATTTTTTTATTTTCACGGCTCTGCGTTATAAACTTCTGTGAAGCACCTGGGGGTTATAAGTGCTCACTATGCATCTAGATAAGTTCCTTGGGGGGTCTAGTTTCCAAAATGGGGTCACTTGTAGGGGAGCTCCAATGTTTAGGCACACAGGGGCTCTCCAAACGCGACATGGTGTCCGCTAACGATTGGAGCTAATTTTCCATTCAAAAAGTCAAATGGCACGCCTCCCCTTCCGAGCCTTGCCGTGCACCCAAACAGTGGTTTACTCCCACATATGAGGTATCGGCATACTCAGGAGAAATTGCCCAACAAATTTTAGGATCCATTTTATCCTGTTGCCCATGTGAAAATGAAAGAATTGAGGCTAAAAGAAATTTTGTGTGAAAAAAAAAGTACTTTTTCATGTTTGCGGATCAATTTGTGAAGCACCTGGGGGTTTAAAGTGCTCACTATGCCTCTAGATGAGTTCCTTGGGGGGTCTAGTTTCCAAAATGGGGTCACTTGTGGAGGAGCTCCAATGTTTAGGCACACAGGGGCTTTCCAAACGCGACATGGTGTCCGCTAACGATGGAGATAATTTTTCATTCAAAAAGTCAAATGGCGCTCCTTCCCTTCCGAGCCTTACCATGTGCCCAAACAGTGGTTTACCCCCACATGTGAGGTATTGGTGTACTCAGGAGAAATTGCCCAACAAAATTTAGGATCCATTTTATCCTGTTGCCCATGTGAAAATGAAAAAATTGAGGCAAAAATAATTTTTTTGTGAAAAAAAAGTACTTTTTCATTTTTACGGATCAATTTGTGAAGCACCTGGGGGTTTAAAGTGCTCACTATGCTTCTAGATAAGTTCCTTGGGGGGTCTAGTTTCCAAAATGGGGTCACTTGTGGGGGAGCTCCAATGTTTAGGCACACGGGGGCTCTCCAAACGTGACATGGTGTCCGCTAAAGATTGGAGCCAATTTTTCATTCAAAAAGTCAAATGGCGCTCCTTCCCTTCCGAGCCCTGCCGTGCGCCCAAACAGTGGTTTACCCCCACATATGAGGTATCAGCGTACTCAGGACAAATTGGACAACAACGTCCGTGGACCAGTTTCTCCTTTTACCGCTGGGAAAATAAAAAAATTGTTGCTAAAAGATCATTTTTGTGACTAAAAAGTTAAATGTTCATTTTTTCCTTCCATGTTGCTTCTGCTGCTGTGAAACACCTGAAGGGTTAATAAACTTCTTGAATGTGGTTTTGAGCACCTTGAGGGGTGCAGTTTTTAGAATGGTGTCACTTTTGGGTATTTTCAGCCATATAGAACCCTCAAACTGACTTCAAATGTGAGGTGGTCCCTAAAAAAAATGGTTTTGTAAATTTTGTTGTAAAAATGAGAAATCACTGGTCAAATTTTAACCCTTATAACTTCCTAGCAAAAAAAAAATTTATTTCCAAAATTGTGCTGATGTAAAGTAGACATGTGGGAAATGTTATTTATTAACTATTTTGTGTCACATAACTCTCTGGTTTAACAGAATACAAATTCAAAATGTGAAAATTGCAAAATTTTCAAAATTTTCGCCAAATTTCCGTTTTTTTCACAAATAAACTCAGAAATTATCGACCTAAATTTACCACTAACATGAAGCCCAATATGTCACGAAAAAACAATCTCAGAATCGCTAGGATCCGTTGAAGCGTTCCTGAGTTATTACCTCATAAAGGGACACTGGTCCACAGAATTGCAAAAAATGGCAAGGTCATTAAGGCCAAAATAGGCTGGGTCATGAAGGGGTTAAAAAGTTAAAGTGCTCTGCATAAACATATTCAATATATAACATTGTTGCCTAATGTTACAAAAAAAAACAGAACCTCCCACCGAAATTTGCAATATAACAAAAATGCTGAAATTAGCTTTTCCTGTACCTTAATGTGCTCTGAAGCATGCCATGACATTCATAAATCATAAAAGTAAAGCTCCACCTTTGGCTGAATTATTTGGGCAAAGTATATATCATGTTTCTTAAATGCTTGTAAAATTAATTGGAAATAACCTGATAAAATAGACTTTTATACCACTAATTACATATGTTTAACAAATGAATAACTAATTCTGCTTTGTCAAGATATTTTTCTAAACTCTTACTAAATTTTAAAAAAAATTGACTATTTATCAATATCAAGCTCTCGTGGAATGATGCAAGGATATCCATCTAGTAAAATGAGCCCTAAGGATATTTTATGGTCAAAAGCTTTCCCAGCACATATGATGAAACTAGTGTAAATCCAAAATGTGAACTGTGACTAAGTGTAATGGAGAAAGTCTCATGTTTGAGCACTGTGTATTTTAAACAGACTGTTTCAAATATATTATATAATATATATTGTAGTCTATGAAACCTGTGACTTGTATTGTTTAAGATTATTGTACTTGTTTTTTATTATGTATACCCTCTTTCACATGTAAAGTGCCAGAGATATGCGAAAATAATGCTAGTAGTCAAACGAAAAAACTCCTGTAATGTAAATCAGTATTGCACAAAGGAAGTCCACGAGCGTCCTCCCCGACGCGTGTTTCGGCAAAAATAGCCTTTCTCATTGCCTTTCCCTTGAGAAAGGCTATTTTCGCCGAAATGCGCGTCGGGGAGGACACTCGTGGACTTACTCCTGACTGACTATGGGTAATAATACCAATTGATCTTTGTGCAATACTGATTTACATTACGGGAGTTAGATGTTGACTCATTAGGCTTTATGGGAGATGTGCAATATCTGTGATCACATATTGTAGCATTGGATATGACCTGTCTAGCCTTCCTTGATAATTTGTATAATGTCCTCTGAGTATCCCTTTTGTATGTGCTAGTGGGTGTATCCCCCTCTTGTTCTCTGTCTGCACCTGGCTATTTAATTAATTATTTTTTGGTTACTTTAAATATGTTTGGAATGTTTTGTCGCAGGTTTTTTCATTTGACTATTATTAATCTAGTGCGATTTTTCCTGTATAATGTCCACCAATATATGATCACAGCACTATAATATTAGATCAGTTGACACAATTACTGTGATGTATGGTGTCTTCATGAGATGGTTTCAGAAAATAATGCTAGTGCAACAGGTTAAACTGAATGTTCAGGCTTATGCTTTAGTTCCAGATAAATGAAGCATGAAGATATGAATATTGCTTGAAAATGTCACTCTTTTCTACATTATTGATGTACAACCTTTATTTTCAATAAACAGCATAGCTATGGCCATATTTGTTGAGGTGGAACAAATAAAAATATAAAGACATAGGCCCCAATTCATCAAAACGTTTACTCCAGTTTTTGGCGTAAAATGCTTTGAACCATCACAAAATTGTTGCGCCTTTTGGTTTTTCACACTAGTTTCACACTAGTTTGAAGCTGTTCCACCAAATGGGAGGTTCTGGGGAGGAGCTGGGGTGGGACGTGGCTGCGCCTACCTATCATATTCAACAAAACTGTCCACATTTCTTACCCTAGTAGCATTTCTGATGAGGCGCACACCACTGAGAAGATGCCCTGAATTCATTAAGTGGCATGCATCAATTCATCACATTGTACCTTACTGAGCCTTTCATTAATAATGGCAACATTCTTGATGCCTCAGCCTCAAAGACTAGAGTTGGTGCAAGTTTATTAGCACATCCTATTCCATCAGCTATGACAGTGGTCTGTGGCAGCTGTATGGGAGTGGGTGTAGCGCTTCTTACCTGGCGGCATAAGTGCCCTTTCATTTGATCAGACAGCCTGGTATAATGTTATCATGGCGGCGTGATGCAAGTGATATTGCACAAAGCCAGCTAATGTAAGAAGAGCTATGGATGCTGGAAGAGTCAGTATTGCTGCTCCCGTGTAGAGGCCACAGGACACTGTAGTGGCCAAAGGCATGGGACATGCCAATTGATTTGCACCAACTCCAAATGTTGAGTATTGAGTGAAATTAATGAAATGATATAGTGCACCCTTCACAATCATTCTACCCACTCCACACTAATAAACTCATTAAATGGCTTAAAACACACATGGAAAGCATCTAAAATCATTCTACTTTTTTTAAAAAAAATTGTATTAAAAAAAAATTCACCAGTATCAAGAAAAATATACAATTACTCCAAACTCACCAAAACAAATTGCTGTCTCCACTGTATCACTGCGCATGTGTCGGCATCCCCATAGGGATACTGCTTAGGAGCTGTTCTGCAGTACATGGCAGCGACTCTTACATGGAATGGAGCTGCACAGCCTCTGGAGTTCATCAATGGGGGTGGGGAGCATGTTGGGCCCACATCAACTTGAAATTGATCACCTATCCTCTACATAGGTCGTAAATACCTTTTGACAGGATAACCGTTTTTAACAGGATCCGTTTAATCCTATATCAGCTAAAGATAGGCAATACATGATTCAAGCCTCTTTCCAAATCTGTTAAGTGCAACAAAGCTACCCTTACATTTTGACAAATACTGTGGTACAGATATACTGTTGCATAAGTTTATTTCCGTACTTCCAGAATCTTGGATCTGAGTTCAAGGTTATACTGGCAACATTTCAGCATGTACACCAGATGCAAAATCAGAAGCTTTAATTAATTGCTGCTTCAATTCAGTTCCATTTCACTTACTATCACAGGAAACATAGATCAGGATCAGTTTACCGTAGGATCAAAACAACAAGATATGTGACATGTAGACGTATAACCTTGAGTCTGCCTTTCATTTTTATGTAACAAACTGAAAGAGGAAATCTTGTTTTACTTTGCCAAAGCATATTAACTGTGTATTACTCTTCTCTAGTGAACATTTGAGAGGTGATATGGAAGCAATAAAATAATGAAAACACTTTTTTGGATACAATTGAAAAGCTTTGAATTCCAGGTTCAGCATTTTCTTCCTCAGTTGATTTTTGTCAATATTATTAAAACAGAGCTATCATGACGCAGATGTAAGGAGATGGACATACTGCCCACATTCCTCCTTGAAGAATACTTGTATTGTGTTGTATAATAATACTGATCTTTTGTGCATCTGTTTTATTAGTCTAATTTGACTTACATACCTGCCTCACCAGTACTGCGGTCTGTTGCTGCTGTTTTTTGGGGGAGGAGTAGAGGTGTCTACCTCGCAACTCTTGGTTGCTTCCTTCTTGGGAACGGTGGAATTGTGGTTAGTAAAAAGCAAAAGTTAATTCTACTGAAGGAAAAAATGTATGGTAAAATGAAAAATGGCATTGGCAATGTAAGAGAAAAATAAATGTACCAGAGAATCTGTTAATAAGAATATGGGAGTTACAAGTAGCATCACCAGAGTCATCACTGGTACCAGCTGCCCAGGCAGCAGTGCTACCAAACCGGCAACATCAAGTAAAAGTGACTGCAGAGCTGAGCAAAGCATAGTTTTTATTTTTTAATTTCTCACCTCTGTTGTGGAGATATTAATTTGAAGTTAGGGTTATAATTTATTGTAAGTCCAAGGGGGTGTTACTAGAGTTTTTTTGTGGTGCCGTGTACTTCTTCCCTTGCATGAGGTTGACCAATCATAAGCAGACAGCAACATACTGGGAAAAGGACATAACCACCAAAAAACTCAGAGGACGTTTCTCAGTGTGAGTCATGAAATGACAGGAAGTCTACACACCTCACTGGTCTCATTGCAGAGTTGGTGTGATTTCAAACTGCCAGGAATAGAGCAGAGGTGAGTTTGATTACATATGAGTCGCCCACCAGGGCAGTGGGGTACTCGGTACCGGGTCCGGTCGCTCTCAAAAGGGATGTCACAGTGGCTGTGGCCCAGTCCGTGGCCCTGGGACTAAATTAAAAGGGAACGGTCTTTTAAGGGGTATTGTGAAAGTCTATTTTTGTGACGCCACCTGTGGTTCTTGGTCAGTAGGGACCGACGCCGCTTAAAGGGGTCCTCTAGGGTGATGGTATGGCGGCTGGATGGTGACGCTTCCCACAGGTGAAGCGGGGTCCCCAGGGCTCCAAAGGTATATGGCAGGGATGATGTGTTGCCGGTAAATAACAGAGGACTCAGGGTTGCAGTCTTTACCTGGTTTACTGTAGTTGTAGTAGGCCTCAGTCCAGAGTACTGGCAACAGGTACAGAAGGAGTCCAGGCAGCCCGAAAACAAGAAGAAGTCCCCTTGGCAGGTAAGGTTGGGAGCCTTCCTCTATGCGCTGGGTTTCTCATACCTTGCTACCTGTGGTTTGCTGGCAAAGTACTCCTTTCTCTCTCCTGTCCTTGGACAGAACCTTCACGGCAGGCAGCTTGAGCTGTACTCTTGGGGGTCTCTGACACGGTGACTCCAGGCTGTATCTGCTGCTTTGCCTCAGGTATGGTATGGGCAGTATACTTATAGTTCTATGACCTCCGGCTCTGCTGTGGACCTCACAGCCATCCACAATCTCGGGCTCCCGGTGCCGGGTTTCTGCGCTCTGGCTCTTAGGGGCCTAATAGTCGCCTCCTTGAGCCCTCAATCTCTCCTCTGCTCTTTTCCTGTCTGCTCCAGACTGAACTGAACTCTCTGGTCTCTGTGGACCAACTGTCTGACTCCTCCTCCAGACCAGGATCCTTATTCAGGGAAGCTGCCCTAAAACCAGGTTTTGAGCACCCCCTCCTGGCCTGGATTCAGAAGGTGTTGTTTGTGAGATTACCTGCCAAAGGGATCCCTCTTGTCTCCAGGCATAGCACTACCCTCCCCGAGAGGAAGGCAGCACTACTGTGGTACCCGAACTCCTGGGGTGCCACACATACACCTTTCAGCTTTTATCTTAGAGCAGTCCATGTTGGGGGACAAACAGTACAGGAAAGCTGAACTTCGTCTCATTAAAGGGAACCTGTCAGGTCCGCTGTGGCCTCAGAGCCACCGGCAGTTGTGTCTGCATAGTTAAATGCTCTGCCTAACAGTTCTTTTATTACATTACACACATAAACAGATCTTTAGAAAAAATATTTCTAAAATCCGTTTATGATATGTAAATGAGGGCTATGACTGGTCGAGGGGGCGTTAGTGTCCTCAGAATAGTCAGCCCACTTAGCATTTTATCATGCCCCTGTGGGCGTGATAACATGACTTACAAGCACCGGCTTCCTCACCACCGCTTTACATACCTCGTAAATGCACGCTGCTTGTTTCCCTCATGACTGCATTGATTCTCTGAAACCGCATGTACGCATCCCAACTTCATAAAGGTGCATGGAGCATGATCACAAGTCCTCAATTGTTTCTACAGCTTCTCCATGGACACCATCCTGAGGTGAGCAAAGGGTATTCACCAATGAGCCTAAGACTGGGATAATGAGAAACTCCACCTCCTACTGCCCTTTATAAAAAGTACTACTCTTGCCCTACCCCTCCCTCTGATAATGACTCCACCTTCCTCCAACCCAACATCATGCCAACCTCAACCTATTGTCAGGGACTGGGGCTCCGGCCTTTCCTGGCAGATCACAAAGTCTGTGAAGTGAAGCTGCAGATAGCAGGAAATGATCAAATATACTATATTATGACTATGGCAATTTCTCCTATACAGTCCAGTAACATACAGCCATTTAGTTCTTAGATGTAAATTATACAGAGAGTACTGTACTGAAGTTGTGAAAAAGCATAACAACTTTTAGTTTCTGGTTCTTTGTGTTTTCCAAGATGAGGAAAGAGAAAAACAAACAGAAGGTTACATTAGGACCATCAGTAGACCCAGGGCAACGCAGAAAGCTTTACTCACGTAATTCACTCCCCCTTACTAGTTTGGGATACTGTAAGTTCCCTCTAATTGTCACATTTAGGAGTCAGACTACTCCACATCCGTATTTGCAAACTGTTAGATTACATTTTCAATTTACTTTCAAGATGGAGCCTGAGCAAGCTATCACAAAACAACAATTCCTGTTTGGACTTTTTATGTATGTTTGTGTTTATGTTGCTAAAAAGTCAAGTCTCAACCAAATTTTATCCTTCCAGCATAAACACAGAGGTTTGGGGGTCTTTAGTAAAATTAATTATGCCATTTGTTTTCATTAAAGCCATTGAAATACCAGAAGCAATATAATTCCAAAATATCAATCATTAAATTTGAGAGTGGGTGTCAGGGCCTTTTTTTCTATGCAGTCTTCTTTTCATGATTTGAATTTATGATCTTAAAGGGCTTGGAAGGAACCTTATGGCTAACTTTGGGGCACTTCATGAAAAAAGTGAAATCATGATGATAGGCCTTTCAAATTAAAAGGACTTAGATGTTTTCATGGCAGACTGGCTCCTCACTCAGGGATGGAGGACGGGTACAGGTATAAACATATGTAAGTGTGGCGCCCCTGGGGGTCCAGTCGCCACAGAGATGCTGCACTTCACCCAGAGGTGTAGTATTCTGCTCTCACGTAAGGAGTGGGCATGGCACAGAACACTAGCATCCAAAACTAGACACTTCAGTCAGGGCACCTGGGTGTACCCTTAAAGAGGATGGCCTCATCCCAGGCTGGAGGGGGTATATACAGTGCCTTGCGAAAGTATTTGGCCCCCTGGAACTTTTCAACCTTTTCCCGCATATCATGCTTCAAACATAAAGATACCTAATGTAAATTTTTGGTTAAGAATCAACAACAAGTGGAACACAATTGTGAAGTTGAACGAAATTTATTGGTTATTTTAAATTTTTGTGGGAATTCAAAAACTGAAAAGTGGGGCGTGCAATATTATTCGGCTCTTAAATGAAGCAATGAGCTTTATGTTTCTTTAATCTCACAAAAGAGGCAAGTTTACTTGAACGGAAATAGACAAGGAAAATTCGGTAACACTTGCAGCAAAGTTACTAAAACTTGCAATAGCCCACTGGCAATCATCTCAGCACAACCTCTGTCACTACATAACAGTCTGTGTCACTTTCTCAGCAACTTAGAACATATGCTCTTTGCAATCCCTTTCACTATCACCTCTCTATAGCAGCAATGTTCTAAAATAACACATGCGCATGCTTGCAGTTTACTCAGTAGCGTAGCTACCAGGGGGGCAGAGAGGCCGGTCGCCCCAGGCCCCATGCTCTGAGGGGGCCCACCTGGAGCTACGCTACTGTAACTGTATCAGCATGAACATCTCAGCGAGAGGGGCTACTGATAAGTCTTTGGCTTTTTGATCTTTTTTTGTTTCTATGGTAACAAATGTTACATCACATGAAAGCCTTATATGTCTAATCAATGTTTTAAAAATGTTGTGTTTTTTAACTTATGGCAACAGTGTTCTACGCACACGGGAAAACAAAATGGTGGAGTCTAATGCGATATTCACAGCAAATGAGAGCAAAGGAGTGATCAAATTCTTGTTTCTGCAAGGAAAGTCCACGAAGGATATTCATGGTGATATGTCTCCATGAATATGTCTGCAGTCTGGAGATGAGCGGGAGCTTGGAGCAGCGGAGGAACCAAGAGGTAGAGAGGTGAGTATTCGATTTACTTTTTTTATGAAGCTGCATTACACTAGGCTGTCTATGGGGTGCATTATACTATAGAGGCTGCCTATGGGGGTGCATTATATTAAGGGCTGCATTACACTATAGAGGCTGCTATGGGGTTTCATTATATTAAGGGCTGCATTACACTATAGAGGCTGCCTATGGGGGTGCATTACACTATAGAGGCTGCCTATGGGGGTGTATTACACTATAGAGGCTGCCTGTGGGGCTGCATTACACTATAGAGGCTGCCTATGGGGCTGCATTACACTATGGAGGCAGCCTATGGGGGTGCATTATATTAAGGGCTGCATTACACTATAGAGTCTGCCTATGGGGCTGCATTATACTATAAAGGCTGCCTATGGGGGTGCATTACACTACAGAGGCTGCATATGGGGCTGCATTATGCTATAGAGTGTTATGGTTTCCAATGGCAAGGAAACATCAGAAGCATAGAATAAACGGACAAGCTCTCGGGTGATGGAAACTAGAGCTGACCGCGATGCTAAACCTACACACCACACTAGAAGTAGCCAGGGGGCATTCCTGCGTTGTCTCTAGATGCCGCGCGCCAGCCGGAGAACTAACTACCCCTGGTAGAAGAAAACACAGTCCTGGCTTGCCTCCAGAGAATGTCCCCACAGGAGATAGCAGCCCCCCACATATAATAACGGTGAGAGCAGATGAAAAGACACACGTAGTATGAAAGCAGATTTAGCACAGAGAGGCCCGCTAACTAAATAGCAGAAAGATACAACAGAGGACTTCGCGGTCAGCTGCAAAACCCTTCAAAACACCATCCTGAAATTACCTTAACTCTTGTGACAACTCATGCCACTGGAGTGGTAATTTCAGCCCAACAAGAGCTTCCAGCTGCAGAGATTCACATAAGTGCAAACTGGACAAAACATACAAAAATAGACTTAAGGACTAAAGTGTCCAACTTAGCTGAGCAGAAAACTGGGAGCAGGAACATGCAACAGAATCACTCTGGATACATTGATGGCCAGCATTAGAATGACTGAGGAGCAAGGTTAAATAGGATACTCCCACATCCTGATAGGAACAGGTGAACTGAGAAGGCAAAGCTTGCAGGACACCAGTACCACAAGAGACCACCGGGGGAGCCCACGAACCGAATCACAACAGTACCCCCCCCTTAAGGAGGGGGCACCGAACCCTCACAAGAACCACCAGGGCGATCTGGATGAGCCCTATGAAAGGCATGGACCAAATCAGAAGCATGAACATCAGAAGCTGTAACCCAAGAATTATCCTCTTGACCGTAGCCCTTCCATTTCACCAGATATTGAAGTCTCCGTCTGGAAACACGGGAGTCCAAGATTTTCTCCACCACGTACTCCAATTCACCCTCAACCAGCACAGGAGCAGGAGGCTCAACAGAAGGCACAAGTGGTACCTCATACCTCCGCAATAATGACCGATGGAAGACATTATGGATAGCAAAGGATGCTGGGAGGTCCAAACGAAAAGACACAGGGTTAAGAATTTCCAAAATCTTATAAGGACCGATGAACCGAGGCTTAAACTTAGGAGAAGCCGGTTGCGTCCAGTCACAAATAGCCCGAACCTTCACAGGATCCATCTCAATAGAAGAGGGGGAAAAAATGTACCCCAAAAAAGAAATCTTCTGAACCCTAAAAACACACTTTGAACCTTTAACAAACAGAGAATTGGTCCGCAAAACCTGAAAAACCCTCCTAACTTGTTGAACATGAGATTCCCAGTCATCCGAAAAAATCAAGATATCGTCCAAATACACAATCATAAATTTATCCAGATATTCACGGAAAATATTGTGCATAAAAGACTGAAAGACCGAAGGGGCATTAGACAGACCAAAAGGCATCACCAAATACTCAAAATGGCCCTCGGGCGTATTAAATGCGGTTTTCCACTCATCCCCCTGCTTAATTCGCACCAAATTATACGCACCGCGAAGATCAATCTTAGAGAACCACTTCGCCCCCTCAATGCGAGCAAATAAATCTGTCAGCAATGGCAAAGGATACTGATACTTGACTGTGATCTTATTCAAGAGTCTATAATCAATACAAGGTCTCAAAGAACCATCGCTTTTAGCTACGAAAAAGAACCCCGCTCCAAGAGGAGACGAAGAAGGACGAATATGTCCCTTTTCCAAGGACTCCCTAATATACTCTCGCATGGCAGCATGTTCAGGTACAGACAGATTGAATAGACGACCCTTAGGAAATTTACTGCCAGGGATCAAATCTATGGCGCAATCGCAATCTCTGTGAGGAGGAAGAGAATTAAGAGTAGATTCCTCAAAAACCTCACGATAATCAGACAAAAACTCAGGAATTTCAGAGGGAATAGATGAAGCAATGGAGACCAAAGATGTGTCCCCATGATTTCCCTGACATCCCCAGCTTAGTACAGACATTGTTTTCCAGTCAAGGACTGGGTTATGAGTTTGCAACCATGGCAATCCCAGCACCAACACATCATGTAGATTATACAGTACAAGGAAGCGAATCACCTCTTGATGGTCTGGAGTCATACGCATAGTCACTTGTGTCCAGTATTGTGGTTTATTACTAGCCAATGGTGTAGAATCAATACCCTTTAAAGGTATAGGAACTTCCAGAGGCTCTAGATCAAACCGACAGCGCCTGGCAAAGGACCAATCCATAAGACTCAAAGCGGCGCCAGAATCCACATACGCATCCGCAACAATAGAAGATAACGAACAAATTAGAGTTACAGACAAAATAAACTTGGACTGCAAAGTGCCAATAGCAGAGGATTTATCAACTTTCTTTGTTCGTTTAGAGCATGCTGATATAACATGAGTAGAATTTCCACAATAGAAGCACAAATGATTTTTGCGCCTATAAATCTGTCGTTCGCTTCTGGACAGAAAGCTATCACATTGCATACTCTGTGGTGCCTCTTCAGAAGACACCGCCAACTGGTGCACAGGTTTGCGTTCCCGTAAACGCCGATCAATCTGAATTGCCATTGTCATGGACTCATTCAGACCAGTAGGCGCAGGAAACCCCACCATGACGTCTTTTACAGCATCAGAGAGACCTTCTCTGAAAATTGCCGCCAGAGCGCACTCATTCCACTGAGTAAGCACAGACCATTTTCAAAATTTTTGGCAATATATTTCGGCTTCATCTTGCCCCTGAGAGAGGGCTATTAGGGCTTTCTCAGCCTGAATCTCCAAATTTGGTTCCTCATAAAGCAACCCCAAAGCCAGAAAAAACGCATCCACATTGAGCAACGCAGGATCCCCTGGTGCCAATGAAAATGCCCAATCCTGGGGGTCACCCCGCAGTAAAGAAATAACAATTTTTACTTGCTGGGCAGGATCTCCAGCAGAATGAGATCTCAGCGAAAGAAACAATTTACAATTGTATTTAAAATTTAGAAAACAAGATCGATCTCCAGAAAAAAACTCCGGTATAGGAATTTTAGGTTCAGACCGAGGAGCATGTAACAAAAAATATTGTATATTCTGAACTTTAGAGGCAAGATTATACAAATTGGTAGCCAGACTCTGGGGATCCATATTTCAACAGATAAAGTCTGAGCCATTCAGGGGTTAAGAGGAGAGGAAAACAGGAGACTGCAATTAGAGCTGGAGTGCAACTTCAGAGGAAGGAAAAAAAAAAAAGGTTTCACACAGTTCCTTTTCTCTCCTGCTTCAGCCTATAGATTAAACATTTGGGCTGGCCATACTGTTATGGTTTCCAATGGCAAGGAAACATCAGAAGCATAGAATAAACGGACAAGCTCTCGGGTGATGGAAACTAGAGCTGACCGCGATGCTAAACCTACACACCACACTAGAAGTAGCCAGGGGGCATTCCTGCGTTGTCTCTAGATGCCGCGCGCCAGCCGGAGAACTAACTACCCCTGGTAGAAGAAAACACAGTCCTGGCTTGCCTCCAGAGAATGTCCCCACAGGAGATAGCAGCCCCCCACATATAATAACGGTGAGAGCAGATGAAAAGACACACGTAGTATGAAAGCAGATTTAGCACAGAGAGGCCCGCTAACTAAATAGCAGAAAGATACAACAGAGGACTTCGCGGTCAGCTGCAAAACCCTTCAAAACACCATCCTGAAATTACCTTAACTCATGTGACAACTCATGCCACTGGAGTGGTAATTTCAGCCCAACAAGAGCTTCCAGCTGCAGAGATTCACATGAGTGCAAACTGGACAAAACATACAAAAATAGACTTAAGGACTAAAGTGTCCAACTTAGCTGAGCAGAAAACTGGGAGCAGGAACATGCAACAGAATCACTCTGGATACATTGATGGCCAGCATTAGAATGACTGAGGAGCAAGGTTAAATAGGATACTCCCACATCCTGATAGGAACAGGTGAACTGAGAAGGCAAAGCTTGCAGGACACCAGTACCACAAGAGACCACCGGGGGAGCCCACGAACCGAATCACAACAGTACCCCCCCCTTAAGGAGGGGGCACCGAACCCTCACAAGAACCACCAGGGCGATCTGGATGAGCCCTATGAAAGGCATGGACCAAATCAGAAGCATGAACATCAGAAGCTGTAACCCAAGAATTATCCTCTTGACCGTAGCCCTTCCATTTCACCAGATATTGAAGTCTCCGTCTGGAAACACGGGAGTCCAAGATTTTCTCCACCACGTACTCCAATTCACCCTCAACCAGCACAGGAGCAGGAGGCTCAACAGAAGGCACAAGTGGTACCTCATACCTCCGCAATAATGACCGATGGAAGACATTATGGATAGCAAAGGATGCTGGGAGGTCCAAACGAAAAGACACAGGGTTAAGAATTTCCAAAATCTTATAAGGACCGATGAACCGAGGCTTAAACTTAGGAGAAGCCGGTTGCGTCCAGTCACAAATAGCCCGAACCTTCACAGGATCCATCTCAATAGAAGAGGGGGAAAAAATGTACCCCAAAAAAGAAATCTTCTGAACCCTAAAAACACACTTTGAACCTTTAACAAACAGAGAATTGGTCCGCAAAACCTGAAAAACCCTCCTAACTTGTTGAACATGAGATTCCCAGTCATCCGAAAAAATCAAGATATCATCCAAATACACAATCATAAATTTATCCAGATATTCACGGAAAATATTGTGCATAAAAGACTGAAAGACCGAAGGGGCATTAGACAGACCAAAAGGCATCACCAAATACTCAAAATGGCCCTCGGGCGTATTAAATGCGGTTTTCCACTCATCCCCCTGCTTAATTCGCACCAAATTATACGCACCGCGAAGATCAATCTTAGAGAACCACTTCGCCCCCTCAATGCGAGCAAATAAATCTGTCAGCAATGGCAAAGGATACTGATACTTGACTGTGATCTTAGAAAGAAAACACAGTCCTGGCTTGCCTCCAGAGAATGTCCCCACAGGAGATAGCAGCCCCCCACATATAATAACGGTGAGAGCAGATGAAAAGACACACGTAGTATGAAAGCAGATTTAGCACAGAGAGGCCCGCTAACTAAATAGCAGAAAGATACAACAGAGGACTTCGCGGTCAGCTGCAAAACCCTTCAAAACACCATCCTGAAATTACCTTAACTCATGTGACAACTCATGCCACTGGAGTGGTAATTTCAGCCCAACAAGAGCTTCCAGCTGCAGAGATTCACATAAGTGCAAACTGGACAAAACATACAAAAATAGACTTAAGGACTAAAGTGTCCAACTTAGCTGAGCAGAAAACTGGGAGCAGGAACAGGCAACAGAATCACTCTGGATACATTGATGGCCAGCATTAGAATGACTGAGGAGCAAGGTTAAATAGGATACTCCCACATCCTGATAGGAACAGGTGAACTGAGAAGGCAAAGCTTGCAGGACACCAGTACCACAAGAGACCACCGGGGGAGCCCACGAACCGAATCACAACAATAGAGGTTGCCTATTGGGGTGCATTACACTACAGAGGCTGCCTATAGGAGTGCATTACAATATAGAGGCTGCCTATGGGGCTGTATTACACTATAGAGGCAGCCTATGGGGGTTGCATTATATTAAGGGTTGCATTACACTACACAGTCTGCCTATGGGGCTGCATTATACTATAGAGGCTGCCTATGGGAGTGAATTACACTACAGAGGCTGCCTATGAGGTTCATTATACTATAGAGGCTGCCTATGGGGGTGCATTATACTATAAAAGCTGCCTATGGGGGTGAATTACACTATAGAGACTGCCTATGGAGCTGCATTATACTATAGAGGCTGCCTATGGGGGTGCATTACACTATAGAGGCTGCCTATGGGGGTGCATTACACTATAGTGGCTGCCTATGGGGGTGCATTATATTAAGGACTGCATTACACTATAGAGGCTGCCAATGGGGGAGCATTACACTATAGAGTCTGCCTATAGGGCTTCATTACACTATAGAGGCTGTCAATGGGGTTGCATTATGCTATAGAGGTTGCCTATGGGGGTGCATTATTGTTATGATCCCAGTGGCTTAGGATCACAAATCTAACCAGCTAAGTCAGAGAAAATAGGACAAGCTCTGGGGATGTGGTAACTGGACTGACCGCAAAACCTGATCCTAACCAAACACACTAAAGGTAGCCGTGGAACGTTTCCTGAAATCCTAGACGTCTCTTCACGGCCTGAGAAACTGACTACCCCTAGAGATAAAGTAAGACCTCACTTGCCTCAGAGAAATAACCCCAAAGATATAGAACAGCCCCCCACAAATAATAACGGTGAGTTAAGAGGAAAAGACAAACGCAGAGATGAAACAGGTTAAGCAAATGAGGCCCGCTAACACTAGATAGCAGAAAATAGCAAGGGATCTGTGCGGTCAGTAAAAAACCCTATACAAAAATATCCACGCAGAGAATGCGAGAACCCCAACACCAACTAACGATGTAGGGGGAGCAACTCAGCACCCCAGAGCTACCAGCAAGCAAAGAAATCACATATTAGCAAGCTGGAAAAAACTCATAATATTCTAGGAAACATATTGAACATAGATGAGCAAGAATAAGCAAACAGAACTTAGCTTCTCATGGAGAGACTGATTACGGATGTAGACAGGAGCAATCAGAATAGCACTGAATACAACGACAGCAGGCATAGACTGAGAGTCCAAGTGAGCTTACATAGAAAACCAGCCCACAGATAACGAGACAGCTGATGCCAGTCACAAACCTGCAGAAAGACAGCACTCACACAGTACCACTTGTGAGCACAAGAGGGAGCCCAGAAATAGAGTTCACAACAGTACCCCCCCCCCCCTTGAGGAGGGGTCACCGAACCCTCATCAAGACCCCCAGGGCGATCAGGATGAGCCGCATGGAAGGCACGAACCAAATCGGCCGCATGAACATCAGAGGCGACAACCCAGGAATTATCCTCCTGACCATAGCCCTTCCACTTAACTAAATACTGAAGTCTCCGTCTGGAAATACGAGAATCCAAGATCTTCTCCACCACGTACTCCAATTCGCCCTCAACCAGCACCAGAGCAGGAGGCTCAACAGAAGGAACCACAGGCACCACATACCTCCGCAACAAAGACCTATGGAACACATTATGAATGGCAAACGATGCTGGGAGGTCCAAACGAAAAGACACCGGGTTAAGGATTTCCAAAATCTTATAAGGACCGATGAAGCGAGGCTTGAATTTAGGAGATGAAACCTTCATAGGAGCATACCGAGAAGACAGCCATACCAAATCCCCAACACGAAGTCGGGGACCAACACCGCGGCGGCGGTTGGCAAAGCGCTGAGCCTTCTCCTGCGACAACTTCAAATTGTCCACCACATGGTTCCAAATCTGCTGCAACCTATCCACCACAGAATCCACCCCCGGACAGTCAGAAGGCTCAACCTGACCCGAGGAAAAACGAGGATGAAAACCAGAATTGCAGAAAAAAGGCGAAACCAAAGTAGCAGAACTAGCCCGATTATTAAGGGCAAACTCGGCCAATGGCAAAAAAGTCACCCAATCATCCTGATCAGCAGAAACAAAACATCTTAAATAAGTTTCCAAGGTCTGATTAGTTCGCTCGGTTTGGCCATTCGTCTGAGGATGGAAGGCCGACGAAAAAGACAAATCAATGCCCATCTTAGCACAAAAAATCCGCCAAAATCTGGACACAAACTGGGATCCTCTGTCAGACACAATATTTTCAGGGATGCCGTGCAAGCGAACCACATTCTGAAAAAACAAAGGAACCAAATCTGAGGAGGAAGGCAACTTAGGCAAGGGCACCAAATGGACCATTTTGGAAAAACGATCACACACCACCCTGTCATGATTCTCAATGGCGAGAGAACATAGCCCAGCATATATGAGAACTAGCTCTTGGAAGATGGAAACTATACTGACCATGAACTAAACCTGCCGCACAACTAGAAGTGGCCGGGTAGCATGCCTACGTTTTTTATCCCTAGATGCCCAGCGCCAGCCGGAGAACTACCTAATCCTAGCAGAGGAAAAGACAGTCCTGGCTCACCTCTAGAGAAATTTTCCCAAAAGGCAGACAGAGGCCCCCACATATATTGGCGGTGATTTTAGATGAAATGACAAACGTAGTATGAAAATAGGTTTAGCAAAATCGAGGTCCGCTTACTAGATAGCATGAAGACAGAAAGGGCACTTTCATGGTCAGCAGAAAACCCTATCAAAACACCATCCAGAAATTACTTTAAGACTCTAGCATTAACTCATAACACCAGAGTGGCAATTTCCGCTCACAAGAGCTTTCCAGACACAGTAACGAAACAGCAGCTGTGAACAGGAACAAAATGCAAAAACACACAAGGACAAAAGTCCAACTTAGCTAGGAGTTGTCTAGTAGCAGGAACATGCACAGAAGGCTTCTGATAACATTGTTGACCGGCATGAAACTGACAGAGGAGCAAGGTTATATAGCGACTCCCACATCCTGATAGGAGCAGGTGAACAGAGGGGATGATGCACACAAGTACAATTCCACAAGTGGCCACCGGGGGAGCCCAGAATCCAATTTCACAACAGTACCCCCCCTCAAGGAGGGGGCACCGAACCCTCACCAGAACCACCAGGGTGATCAGGACGAGCCCTATGAAAGGCACGGACAAGATCGGAGGCATGAACATCAGAGGCAGTGACCCAAGAATTATCCTCCTGACCGTATCCCTTCCATTTGACCAGATACTGGAGTTTCCGTCTGGAAACACGAGAGTCTAAGATCTTTTCCACAACGTACTCCAACTCACCCTCAACCAACACCGGAGCAGGAGGCTCAACGGAAGGCACAGCCGGTACCTCATGCCTGCGCAACAATGACCGATGAAAAACATTATGAATCGAAAAGGATGCAGGGAGGTCCAAACGGAAGGACACAGGGTTAAGAATCTCCAATATCTTGTACGGGCCGATGAACCGAGGCTTAAACTTAGGAGAAGAAACTCTCATAGGGACAAAACGAGAAGACAACCACACCAAGTCCCCAACACAAAGCCGAGGACCAACACGACGACGGCGGTTGGCAAAAAGCTGAGTCTTCTCCTGGGACAACTTCAAATTGTCCACCACCTGCCCCCAAATCTGATGCAACCTCTCCACCACAGCATCCACTCCAGGACAATCCGAAGATTCCACTTGACCGGAGGAAAATCGAGGATGAAACCCCGAATTACAGAAAAACAGGGACACCAAGGTGGCAGAGCTGGCCCGATTATTGAGGGCGAACTCCACCAAAGGCAAAAAAGCAACCCAATCATCCTGATCCGCAGACACAAAACACCTCAAATATGTCTCCAAGGTCTGATTAGTCCGCTCGGTCTGGCCATTAGTCTGAGGATGGAAAGCAGACGAAAAAGACAAATCTATGCCCATCCTAGCACAGAATGCCCGCCAAAATCTAGACACGAATTGGGTCCCTCTGTCAGAAACGATATTCTCCGGAATACCATGCAAACGAACAACATTTTGAAAAAACAGAGGAACCAACTCGGAAGAAGAAGGCAACTTAGGCAAGGGAACCAGATGGACCATCTTAGAGAAACGGTCACACACCACCCAGATGACAGACATCTTCTGAGAAACAGGCAGATCCGAAATAAAATCCATCGAGATGTGCGTCCAAGGCCTCTTCGGGATAGGCAAGGGTAACAACAATCCACTAGCCCGAGAACAACAAGGCTTGGCCCGAGCACAAACGTCACAAGACTGCACAAAGCCTCGCACATCTCGTGACAGGGAAGGCCACCAGAAGGACCTTGCCACCAAATCCCTGGTACCAAAGATTCCAGGATGACCTGCCAACGCAGAAGAATGAACCTCAGAGATGACTCTACTGGTCCAATCATCAGGAACAAACAGTCTACCAGGTGGGCAACGATCAGGTCTATCCGCCTGAAACTCCTGCAAGGCCCGCCGCAGGTCTGGAGAAACGGCAGACAATATCACTCCATCTTTAAGGATACCTGTGGGCTCAGAATTACCAGGGGAGTCAGGCTCAAAACTCCTAGAAAGGGCATCCGCCTTAACATTCTTAGAACCCGGTAGGTAAGACACCACAAAATTAAACCGAGAGAAAAACAACGACCAGCGCGCCTGTCTAGGATTCAGGCGCCTGGCAGACTCAAGGTAAATTAAATTTTTGTGGTCAGTCAATACCACCACCTGATGTCTGGCCCCCTCAAGCCAGTGACGCCACTCCTCAAAAGCCCACTTCATGGCCAAAAGCTCCCGATTCCCAATATCATAATTCCGCTCGGCGGGCGAAAATTTACGGGAAAAAAAGGCACAAGGTCTCATCACGGAGCAGTCGGAACTTCTCTGCGACAACACCGCCCCAGCTCCGATTTCAGAAGCGTCGACCTCAACCTGAAAAGGAAGAGCAACATCAGGCTGACGCAACACTGGGGCGGAAGAAAAGCGGCGCTTGAGCTCCCGAAAGGCCTCCACAGCATCAGGGGACCAATCAGCAACATCAGCACCCTTCTTAGTCAAATCAGTCAATGGTTTTACAACATCAGAAAAACCAGCAATAAATCGATGATAAAAGTTAGCAAAGCCCAAAAATTTCTGAAGACTCTTAAGAGAAGAGGGTTGCGTCCAATCACCAATAGCCTGAACCTTGACAGGATCCATCTCGATGGAAGAGGGGGAAAAAATGTATCCCAAGAAGGAAATCTTTTGAACCCCAAAAACACACTTAGAACCCTTCACACACAAGGAATTAGACCGCAAAACCTGAAAAACCCTCCTGACCTGCTGGACATGAGAGTCCCAGTCATCCGAAAAAATCAGAATATCATCCAGATACACAATCATAAATTTATCCAAATAATCGCGGAAAATGTCATGCATAAAGGACTGGAAGACTGAAGGGGCATTTGAAAGACCAAAAGGCATCACCAAATACTCAAAATGGCCCTCGGGCGTATTAAATGCGGTTTTCCACTCATCCCCCTGCTTGATTCGCACCAAATTATACGCCCCACGGAGATCAATCTTAGAGAACCACTTGGCCCCCTTTATACGAGCAAACAAATCAGTAAGCAGTGGTAACGGATATTGATATTTAACCGTGATTTTATTCAAAAGTCGATAATCAATACACGGCCTCAAAGAGCCGTCTTTCTTAGACACAAAGAAAAAACCGGCTCCTAAGGGAGATGACGAAGGACGAATATGTCCCTTTTCCAAGGACTCCTTTATATATTCTCGCATAGCCGCGTGTTCAGGCACAGACAGATTAAATAAACGACCCTTAGGGTATTTACTACCCGTGATCAAGTCTATGGCACAATCGCACTCCCGGTGCGGAGGTAGTGAACCAACCTTGGGTTCTTCAAAAACGTCACGAAAGTCAGACAAGAATTCAGGAATCTCAGAGGGAATAGATGATGAAATGGAAACCAAAGGTACGTCCCCATGAGTTCCTTTACATCCCCAGCTTAACACAGACATAGCTCTCCAGTCGAGGACTGGGTTATGAGATTGCAGCCATGGCAATCCCAGCACCAAAACATCATGTAGATTATACAGCACCAGAAAGCGAATAACCTCCTGGTGATCCGGATTAACACGCATAGTCACTTGTGTCCAGTATTGTGGTTTATTACTAGCCAATGGGGTGGAGTCAATCCCTTTCAGAGGTATCGGAGCCTCCAATGGCTCCAAATCATACCCACAGCGTTTGGCAAAGGACCAATCCATAAGACTCAAAGCAGCGCCAGAGTCGACATAGGCGTCCGCGGTAATAGATGACAAAGAACAAATCAGGGTCACAGATAGAATAAACTTAGACTGTAAAGTGCTAATTGAAACAGACTTGTCAGGCTTCTTAGTACGCTTAAAGCATGCTGATATAACATGAGTTGAATCACCACAATAGAAGCACAACCCATTTTTTCGTCTAAAATTCTGCCGCTCGCTTCTGGACAGAATTCTATCACATTGCATATTTTCTGGCGTTTTCTCAGTAGACACCGCCAAATGGTGCACAGGTTTGCGCTCCCGCAGACGCCTATCGATCTGAATAGCCATCGTCATGGACTCATTCAGACTCGCAGGCACAGGGAACCCCACCATAACATCCTTAATGGCATCAGAGAGACCTTCTCTGAAAATCGCCGCCAGGGCGCACTCATTCCACTGAGTAAGCACAGACCATTTGCGGAATTTTTGGCAGTATATTTCAGCTTCATCTTGCCCCTGAGACAAGGACATCAAGGCCTTTTCCGCCTGAAGCTCTAAATGAGGTTCCTCATAAAGCAACCCCAAGGCCAGAAAAAACGCATCCACATTGAGCAACGCAGGATCCCCTGGAGCCAATGCAAAAGCCCAGTCCTGAGGGTCGCCCCGGAGCAAGGAAATTACAATCCTGACCTGCTGTGCAGGGTCTCCGGCAGAGCGAGACTTCAGGGACAAAAACAATTTGCAATTATTTTTAAAATTTTGAAAGTGAGATCTATTCCCCGAGAAGAATTCAGGCAAAGGAATTCTAGGCTCAGACATAGGTGCATGAACAACAAAATCTTGCAAATTTTGTACCTTTGTGGCGAGATTATTCAAACCTGTAGCTACACTCTGAAGATCCATTTGAAACAGGTGAACACAGAGCCATTCAAGGATTAGAAGGAGAGAAAGAGAGGAAGGCTGCAGCATAGGCAAACTAGCAAGTGATTCAATTAAGAGCACACTCAGAACTAGAGGAAAAAAAAAAAAAAAAAAATTGTAGCAGACTTCTTTTTTCTCTCCTTTCTCAGCCAGTAATTTAACCCTTTTTTCGGCCGGTCAAACTGTCATGATTCTCAATGGCGAGAGAACATAGCCCAGCATATATGAGAACTAGCTCTTGGAAGATGGAAACTATACTGACCATGAACTAAACCTGCCGCACAACTAGAAGTGGCCGGGTAGCATGCCTACGTTTTTTATCCCTAGATGCCCAGCGCCAGCCGGAGAACTACCTAATCCTAGCAGAGGAAAAGACAGTCCTGGCTCACCTCTAGAGAAATTTTCCCAAAAGGCAGACAGAGGCCCCCACATATATTGGCGGTGATTTTAGATGAAATGACAAACGTAGTATGAAAATAGGTTTAGCAAAATCGAGGTCCGCTTACTAGATAGCATGAAGACAGAAAGGGCACTTTCATGGTCAGCAGAAAACCCTATCAAAACACCATCCAGAAATTACTTTAAGACTCTAGCATTAACTCATAACACCAGAGTGGCAATTTCCGCTCACAAGAGCTTTCCAGACACAGTAACGAAACAGCAGCTGTGAACAGGAACAAAATGCAAAAACACACAAGGACAAAAGTCCAACTTAGCTAGGAGTTGTCTAGTAGCAGGAACATGCACAGAAGGCTTCTGATAACATTGTTGACCGGCATGAAACTGACAGAGGAGCAAGGTTATATAGCGACTCCCACATCCTGATAGGAGCAGGTGAACAGAGGGGATGATGCACACAAGTACAATTCCACAAGTGGCCACCGGGGGAGCCCAGAATCCAATTTCACAACACCACCCAGATGACAGACATTCTCTGAGATACTGGAAGATCTGAAATAAAATCCATGGAAATGTGCGTCCAAGGCCTCTTCGGGACAGGCAAAGGCAAAAGCAAACCGCTGGCACGAGAACAGCAAGGCTTAGCCCGAGCACAAATCCCACAGGACTGCACAAAGGAATGCACATCCCGCGACAAGGAAGGCCACCAGAAGGACCTAACCACCAAATCTCTGGTACCAAAAATCCCAGGATGACCTGCCAACACCGAAGAATGAACCTCGGAAATAACTCTGCTGGTCCATCTATCTGGGACAAACAGTCTCTCTGGTGGGCAACGGTCAGGTCTCTCAGCCTGAAATTTCTGCAGCACTCGTCGCAACTCTGGGGAAATGGCAGACAAAATCACTCCCTCTTTGAGGATACCAGCCGGCTCTGAAACTCCCGGAGAGTCAGGCACAAAACTCCTAGAAAGGGCATCAGCCTTCACGTTCTTCGAACCAGGCAGGTACGAGACCACGAAATTGAAACGGGAGAAAAACAACGACCAACGAGCCTGTCTAGGATTCAGGCGCTTGGCAGACTCGAGATAAATCAGATTTTTGTGATCAGTCAAGACCACCACACGATGCCTAGCTCCCTCGAGCCAATGTCGCCACTCCTCAAATGCCCACTTCATAGCCAACAATTCCCGATTACCAACATCATAATTCCGCTCGGCAGGCGAAAACTTTCTTGAAAAGAAGGCACAAGGCTTCATCACAGAGCCATCAGAGCTTCTCTGCGACAAAACAGCCCCTGCTCCAATCTCAGAAGCATCCACCTCGACCTGGAAAGGAAGAGAGATATCAGGCTGACATAATACTGGAGCTGAAGAAAACCGGCGCTTCAGCTCCCGAAATGCTTCCACTGCTGCAGGAGACCAATTAGTCACATCAGAACCTTTCTTGGTCAAATCCATCAAGGGCTTAACCACGCCAGAAAAATTAGCGATGAAGCGACGGTAAACATTAGCAAAACCCAAGAACTTCTGAAGACTCTTAACAGATGTAGGCTGAGTCCAGTCATGAATAGCCTGGACCTTGACTGGGTCCATCTCAATAGTAGAAGGAGAAAAAATAAAACCCAAAAAGGAAACCTTCTGTACTCCGAAGAGACATTTTGAGCCCTTCACAAATAAGGCATTAGCACGCAGGACCTGAAATACCATCCTGACCTGCTTCACATGGGACTCCCAGTCCTCAGAAAAGACCAAAATGTCATCCAGATACACAATCATAAATTTATCCAGATATTCTCGGAAGATGTCATGCATGAAGGACTGGAACACAGAAGGAGCATTAGAGAGTCCAAAAGGCATCACCAAGTACTCAAAATGGCCCTCGGGCGTATTAAATGCTGTTTTCCATTCATCCCCCTGCTTAATACGCACAAGGTTATACGCACCACGAAGATCTATCTTGGTGAACCAACTGGACCCCTTAATCCGAGCAAACAGATCAGACAATAATGGCAAAGGAAACTGAAATTTGACCGTGATTTTATTTAGAAGACGATAATCTATACAAGGTCTCAGAGAACCATCCTTCTTGGCCACAAAAAAGAATCCTGCACCAAGAGGGGAGGAGGACTGGCGAATATGTCCCTTCTCTAAAGACTCCTTTATATAACTCCGCATTGAGGCATGTTCTGGTATAGACAAATTAAAAAGTCGTCCCTTAGGGAACTTACTACCAGGAATCAAATTTATAGCACAATCACAATCCCTGTGAGGAGGCAGGGCACCGGATCTGGGCTCATCAAATACATCCTGGTAGTCCGACAAAAACTCAGGGACCTCAGAAGGAGTGGAAGAAGCAATTGACACCAAAGGAGCATCGCCATGAATCCCCTGGCAACCCCAACTTGAAACAGACATAGCTTTCCAATCCAGAACTGGATTATGGGCCTGCAGCCATGGCAGACCCAAAACGACAACATCATGCAGATTATGCAGCACAAGAAAGCGAATCACCTCCTGATGCACAGGAGTCATGCACATGGTCACTTGAGTCCAATACTGAGGCTTATTCTCAGCCAATGGTGTAGCATCAATACCCCTCAGTGGAATAGGGAATTCCAAAGGCTCCAGGACATAACCACAGCGCCTGGCAAACGACAAATCCATCAGGTTCAGGGCAGCACCTGAATCCACAAAAGCCATAACCGAGTAGGATGACGAACAAATTCAAGTAACAGACAAAATGAATTTAGGCTGTATAGTACCAACGGTGACAGATTTAGCGATCTTTTTTAGGCGCTTAGAGCATGCTGAGATAACATGAGTTGAATCACCACAGTAAAAGCACAACCCATTTTGATGTCTATGATTTAGCCGCTCAATTCTGGTCTGAATTCGGTCACATTGCATAGACTCAGGTCTCTGTGCAGAAAACACCGCCAGATGGTGCGCAGATTTGCGCTCCCGCAAACGCCGATCAATCTGAATGGCCAAAGCCATTGAGTCACTCAGACTTGCAGGCGTGGGGAACCCCACCATAACATTCTTAATGGCTTCAGAAAGACCTTCTCTGAAATTTGCAGCCAGGGCACACTCATTCCATTGAGTAAGCACCGACCATTTCCGAAATTTTTGACAATACACCTCAGCTTCATCCTGGCCCTGAGAGAGAGCCAGCAAGGCCTTTTCTGCCTGGTTCTCAAGATTAGGTTCCTCATAAAGCAATCCAAGCGCCAGAAAAAACGCATCCACATTAAGCAATGCAGGATCTCCCGGCGCCAGGGAGAAGGCCCAATCTTGAGGGTCGCCACGTAACAGGGAGATAACAATTCTAACTTGCTGAGCGGAATCACCAGAGGAACGAGGTCTCAAAGAAAGAAATAATTTACAATTATTCTTAAAATTCAGAAACCGAGATCTATCTCCAGAAAACAACTCAGGAATAGGTACTTTTGGCTCAGACATAGGACTGTGAACAACAAAATCCTGAATGCTTTGCACCCTTGCAGCAAGATGATCCACACTAGAAGTCAGACTCTGAATATCCATGTCTGCAGCTGAACTCAAAGCCACCCAGAGATTAAGGGGATGAGAGAAGCTGGACAGACTGCAGCAAAGGGAGAGGAAAAAAAAAAATTGTACTCAGGGCTTCTCTTATCCCACTTCTGCGATGCATTAAACACTTTTCTGGCCTGCTGTACTGTTATGATCCCAGTGGCTTAGGATCACAAATCTAACCAGCTAAGTCAGAGAAAATAGGACAAGCTCTGGGGATGTGGTAACTGGACTGACCGCAAAACCTGATCCTAACCAAACACACTAAAGGTAGCCGTGGAACGTTTCCTGAAATCCTAGACGTCTCTTCACGGCCTGAGAAACTGACTACCCCTAGAGATAAAGTAAGACCTCACTTGCCTCAGAGAAATAACCCCAAACATATAGAACAGCCCCCCACAAATAATAATGGTGAGTTAAGAGGAAAAGACAAACGCAGAGATGAAACAGGTTAAGCAAATGAGGCCCGCTAACACTAGATAGCAGAAAATAGCAAGGGATCTGTGCGGTCAGTAAAAAACCCTATACAAAAATATCCACGCAGAGAATGCAAGAACCCCCACACCAACTAACGATGTGGGGGGAGCAACTCAGCACCCCAGAGCTACCAGCAAGCAGAGAAATCACATATTAGCAAGCTGGAAAAAACTCATAATATTCTAGGAAACATATTGAACATAGATGAGCAAGAATAAGCAAACAGAACTTAGCTTCTCATGGAGAGACTGATTACGGATGTAGACAGGAGCAATCAGAATAGCACTGAATACAACGACAGCAGGCATAGACTGAGAGTCCAAGTGAGCTTACATAGAAAACCAGCCCACAGATAACGAGACAGCTGATGCCAGTCACAAACCTGCAGAAAGACAGCACTCACACAGTACCACTTGTGAGCACAAGAGGGAGCCCAGAAATAGAGTTCACAACACATTATACTAAAGAGTCTGACTATGTGGGTGCATTTACTTTGGAGGCTGCCTATGGTGGTGCATTTTATTAGGGGCTGCATTACACTATGGAGTCTGCCTATGGGGGTGCATTATACTATATAGTCTACCTATAAGGAGTGCATTATAGTATAGAGTCTGCCTATGGGGAGTGCAGTATATTATATGGAGACCTATGGGGAGTGCATTATACTATATGGAGGCCTATGGGGAGTGCATTATACTACTGTATATATAGTGTCTGCCTATGGGGAATGCATTATACAATATAGAGTCTGCCTATGGGGAGTACATTATACTATATGGAGACCTATGGGGAGTGCATTATACTATATGGAGGCCTATGGGGAGTGCATTATACTATATAGTGTCTGTCTATGGGGAATGCATTATACAATATAGAGTCTGCCTATGGGGAGTGCATTATACTATATGGAGACCTATGGGGAGAGCATTATACTATATGGAGACCTATGGGGAGTGCATTATACTATATTGAGGACTAGCTGGTGTATGATGTTATATGGAGACTATCTATGGGACCATCATACATGCAGATTACAGTGACACTGCATCATACAGTGTTGGAGCCATTAAACAGTTTGGGGGATATTAAGGGGTCATTATATGTACAGTGAGGAGGCATTATACTGTGTATGAGAGAGCATTATATTGTGTATAGGGGAGCTGTACACTGTACGGGGGGGAGACTCGGGACATTATTAAATGTAAAGTGCCCACTTATTGTTATAGGGGAACTTGGGTTACTGTGACTGTCAAAGGGGCACACACAGGGCAATATTGCTTTTTAGGGGACAAAATGTGGGCACTGTTTTCTATGGCACTTGCACCCGGCATTACTATATTCTATAGGGTTGTTTTAGAATTTAGAGTGCACACAGTACCACACTGCAGGTGCTGTCACAGGGACACATACAGTGGCAGTGGCTCAGCATTGGGGTATCAGCAGGATGAGGAGTTTGTGCATGTTGGGAATAGAATTGATGGTGATGGGGCTGGAATATGAGAAGTGAAATGTGTCTTTGTTATATTCTCTACAATTGAGTCCTGGCTGGAAGAAGTTGTCATGTCGTTCTGGGCCAGATGGAAAAGACGGGAAAAGTGAATGATTCCATCAGAAAGATCATCCTCTGTAAGTCACCATCTATAACTGTGCTGTGATCTCTTATATGTTCTGTAGGACTGGTGTCTACCACTGACCACATGGCGGTAATATCAATTTTGGTCTTCATATAGAGATAATTTTCAGCAACAGCGTGGTCATCTGCTGAGGTTTTCCTACATCCACTATTAAGGTGCGTCACCCAGTTATAATCAAGGTTACCTGGTTAGGGGCCCACTGAGAAGTTTCGCCCCCCCCTGAGCCAAAGCTCTAGCTACACCTCTGAGTTTACTTTTCCTTTACTGTGTCACAGTTCCTCACTCAGGGGTACTTTACAGCCAAGCATCAGCTTCTGAACTGTTCTGGCAAATGCATACTTCAAATGTAGGAATGCCCTCTATTGTGAAACCCTTTGCCTCTCTGCGGTGGTAATCTATTATGCAATGAACTGTTATCCTCCCCTTGGTGCCTGCCTATGAGGAATGCATTATACAATATAGAGTCTGTCTATGGAGAGTGCATTATACTATATGGAGACCTATGGGGAGTGCATTATACTATATGGAGGCCTATGGGGAGTGCATTATACTATATAGAGTCTGCCTATGGGGAGTGCATTATGCTATATGGAGACCTATAGGGAGTGCATTATACTATATGGAGACCTATGGGGTGTGCATTATACTATATTGAGGACTAGCTGGTGTATTATGCTATATGGAGGCTATCTATGGGGCCATCATACAGTGTGCAGAATACAGTGACGGGGCCGTCATACAGTGTTGGAGCCATTAAACAGTTTGGAGGATATTAAGGGGTCAGTGTTTATACAGTGAGGGGGCATTATACTGTGTATAAGAGAGCATCATACTGTGTATAGGGGAGCTGTACACTGTACAGGGGGGGGAGACTCGGGACATTATTAAATGTAAAGTGGGCACTTATTGTTATAGGGGAACTTGGGTTACTGTGACTGTCAAAGGGGTACACACAGGGCAATATTGCTTTCTAGGGGACAAAATGTGGCCACTGTTTTCTATGGCACTTGCACCCGGCATTACTATATTCTATAGGGTTGTTTTAGAATTTAGAGTGCACACAGTACCACACTGCAGGTGCTGTCACAGGGACACATACAGTGGCAGTGGCTCAGCATTGGGGTATCAGCAGGATGAGGAGTTTGTGCATGTTGGGAATAGAATTGATGGTGATGGGGCTGGAATATGAGAAGTGAAATGTGTCTTTGTTATATTCTCTACAGTTGAGTCCTGCCTGGAAGAAGTTGTCATGTCGTTCTGGGCCAGATGGAAAAGACGGGAAAAGTGAATGACTCCATCAGAAAGATCATCCTCTGTAAGTCACCATCTATAACTGTGCTGTGATCTCTTATATGTTCTGTAGGACTGGTGTCTACCACTGACCACATGGTGGTAATATCAATTTTGGTCTTCATATAGAGATAATTTTCAGCAACAGCGTGGTCATCTGCTGAGGTTCTCCTACATCCACTATTAAGGTGCGTCACCCAGTTATAATCAAGGTTACCTGGTTAGGGGCCCACTGAGAAGTTTCGCCCCCCCTGAGCCAAAGCTCTAGCTACGCCTCTGAGTTTACTTTTCCTTTACTGTGTCACAGTTCCTCACTCAGGGGTACTTTACAGCCAAGCATCAGCTTCTGAACTGTTCTGGCAAATGCATACTTCAAATGTAGGAATGCCCTCTATTGTGAAACCCTTTGCCTCTCTGCGGTGGTAATCTATTATGCAATGAACTGTTATCCTCCCCTTGGTGCCTGCCTATGGGGAATGCATTATTCAATATAGAGTCTGTCTATGGAGAGTGCATTATACTATATGGAGACCTATGGGGAGTGCATTATACTATATGGAGGCCTATGGGGAGTGCATTATACTATATAGTGTCTGCCTATGGGGAATGCATTATACAATATAGAGTCTGCCTATGGGGAGTGCATTATGCTATATGGAGACCTATGGGGAGTGCATTATACTATATTGAGGACTAGCTGGTGTATTATGCTATATGGAGGCTATCTATGGGGCCATCATACAGTGTGCAGAATACAGTGACGGGGCCATCATACAGTGTTGGAGCCATTAAACAGTTTGGGGGATATTAAGGGGTCAGTATATATACAGTGAGAGGGCATTATACTGTGTATAAGAGAGCATCATACTGTGTATAGGGGAGCTGTACACTGTACAGGGGGGGAGACTCGGGACATTATTAAATGTACAGTGGGCACTTATTGCTATAGGGGAACTTGGGTTACTGTGACTGTCAAAGGGGTACACACAGGGCAATATTGCTTTTTAGGGGACAAAATGTGGGCACTGTTTTCTATGGCACTTGCACCCAGCATTACTATATTCTATAGGGTTGTTTTAGAATTTAGAGTGCACACAGTACCACACTGCAGGTGCAGTAATAGGGACACATACGGCAGCAGTGGCTCAGCATTGGGGTATCAGCAGGATGAGGAGTTTGTGCAGGTTGGGAATAGATGGTGATGGGGCTGGAATATGAGAAGTGAAATGTGTCTTCGTTGTATTCTATGCAGCTGAGTCATGGCTGGAAGAAGTTGTCATGTCATTCTGGGCCAGATGGAAAAGACGGGAAAAGTGAATGACTCCATCAGAAAGATCGTCCTCTGTAAGTCACCATCATAACTGTGCTGTGATCTCTTGTGTGTTCTGTAGGACTGATATCTACCACTGACCACATGGCGGTAATATCATTTTGGTTCATATAGAGGTAATTTTCAGCAACAGCGCGGACATCTGCTGAGGTTCTCCTACATCCACTATTAGGCTATGTGCACACATTCAATATTTTTAGTGTTTTTTGGGCCGTTTTTTGCCGAAAAACGCTAAAAAATGCTTACATAAGCAGCCCATCATTTTTAATGCATTCCGCATTTTTTGTGCACATGCTGCGCTTTTTTCCGCATTCTGGAAAAAAAGGCAGCATGTCCATTCTTTGTGCGGAATCGCGGCAATTCCACACACGTAGGAATGCATTGATCCGCTTACTTCCCCCATGGGGCTATGCCCACCATGCGGGAAGTAAGTGGATCGTGCGGTTGGTACCCAGGGTGGAGGAGAGGAGACTCTCCTCCAGGCCCTGGGAACCATATACCTGTAAAAAAAAAAAAAAGAATTAAAATAAAAATTGTGATATTCTCACCTTCCGGCGGCCCCAGCAGCCTTCCCGCTCGTCGCGATGCTCCCATGCCTCGTGGCAATGACCTGTGATGACATAGCAGTCTTGCATGATGCTATGTCATCTCGGGTCATTGCAGCGAGGCATTACTGGGAATGGGAGCTGCCCGGAGCATCACGAGGAGCGGGAAGGCTGCGGGGGCCGTCGGAAGGTGAGAATATCACGATTTTTAATTTTTTTAATTATTTTTAACATATCTTTTTACTATTGATGCTACATAGGCAGCATCAATAGTAAAAAGTTGGTCACACTTGTCAAACACAAGTGTGACCATCCTGTCAATCAGTTTTCCAAGTGATGCTACAGATCGCTTGGAAAACGCTAGCATTCTGCAAGCTAGTTACGCTTGCAAAACTCTAGTGTTTAACGGGAATATGCATGCCAATTCTGCATGCGTATTTCCCATGTCAGGGAGTTGCAGAATTGCTGCAGAAATTTGGGCAGCAATTCTGCAACGTGTGCACATAGCCTTAGTGTGCATCACCCAGTTATAATCAAGGTTACCTGTTAGGGGCCCACTGAGAAGTTTCGCCCCCCCTGAGCCAAAGCTCTAGCTACGCCTCTGAGTTTACTTCTCATTTACTGTGTCACACTCAGGGGTACTTTACAGCCAAGCATCAGCTACTGAACTGTTGTGGCAAATGCATACTTCAAATGTAGGAATGCCCTCTGTTGTGAAACCTTTTGCCTCTCTGTGGTGGTAATCTATTATGCAATTAACTGTTATCCTCCCCTTGGTGCAGACAACACTGAGTGCAGCTCAAACTGGAGTTTCTTTCCTTCCAATTGCGAAGTCTATAATAGCGGGTGCTTACTTACCCCTACATGCTAGCTAAGTAAACTGACCCAGAGGAGGGGGTATTTCTAAAAAAAAAAAAAAGACTTTAAAACAGATCTGTTACCAAATTTCACAATACAAAGTGTATATATTATGAAACTGATCTTTTAGACTTGCTGAGGTTGGTGTTCTGTCTTTGAAAATCTAAGTCAAAATGGCTCTATAATCATTTGTAAAAATGAAAGTCAATTTCCACCCACCTAATCTGATTTACATCTCCTCAGTGTCCCTCCTCCTCACTGCTGCTGAAACCATTCTGTCCAACATTTTGTGCACCACATCTCCAACATCTTCACTATGGACCAGTACTTCCATCTGCGTCCATGCTGGATCATAAGATTGACAATGCAACCTTATGATGCATAGTGAGCTGTGGTCTGGACATGGCAGGGAGCTTGGCTTATAGAGAAGAGGCATGCAACGGCAGAAAGAAGAGGACAAGACGGTGGCCGGAGAGGTCAGTGGTGAGGAGAGTGTTAGGTTTTGGAGGCATTTTTTGAACATCCAACGTTCGTAACTAGAAATGGTAAGTCGGATGTTCGTAATCAGGGACTCCATGTAATCTCTAGATATTGCAGAACCTTTCCCACCAACCTAATATTGATGACAATCTAAGGATAGGCTATCAATATTAAAGCAGTGGACAACCCCTTTAATAATGTCTGCAGTTTGTATTGTGAAATCTGGTGACAGATCTGCTTTAATGTATGAAAAAGTTGAACTGCTTTTACAACTTATTGACTTAAAGTCCAACTTAGATGATTTACTTTGTAAGGTAATTAAATTATTTTCAATGACTGTTTTAAATGACTGTTCTTGGCTTGCTTGTATGTATAACATTAAAACAGCGACTTTTCTATGACTTCTCTGGAGTTTGGCCCACTTGGCTGGTTCACAGCTCGGATTACAAACTTGATCGCACTGGAGGGCTCTGGGCTGACTTCATTCAATTTCATTGTTACAATCCTGTGACAAACTCTAGTAAACACCGTAGACTGGATTACATGCATATGGCGCATTCTCCTATATAACAGCCTTCTTTTCCACTGGGAATCATAAGTTAGTGTATTCCAGTTCCCAGATGGAGTTTCCGTGCCCAATCCAAAACACTCATTTTATATTGGTATTTTAAAAAACATTTGTTTTAATTAAATTAAATGCTATTACAGTGGCAGACGTGAATGCCCTTACCTTCTTGCCCTCTCGGCATTGTTTACTCTATCAATACACGCCACATAAACATTGAAATCAGAGACAAGAGAGACCTATTGGCCACTGAATCCAAATACTAATTTACTTGTGTAGATTTTAATCTCAGAAACCACACAATAATTTCTCCCTTGGCTCTAAGTGCATTCTCATGTCCTTTTTCATTTTCTGATGCTGAGAAGAGGCTCTCCAGTTAAACCGAACATTATTACAGGTCATTATTTTGTTTTATTTTCTGTGATGCCATTAACATTAGACATTATTTTCCATTATTTTTGCTAATTTGCACACTGTGCTTTTCTAAAGTATCATTGCAGTGCTGAAAACTGTATGTGGAATATTGATACATAAGGGAAAACCATTCATATGTTTAGGTACAGAAAGTTTTATAAAACCTTGGGACCTTTAATATTACCCCAATTCATTCACAGTATTACAATTTCTGAGCTTTTCAAATGAAATTTTGAAACGATTGAGTAACGAGCTTCTTCCTATGATGCCATCTGACTCTTCACACTAGGAACAAACACTTGGATCATTTTTGCTTCTACACTTCCACCTATTTTTGACCAATCTGACCTCCTCTAAAATATATGAAGTTGGACAGATATATCTGAGAATAATTTGCAAACCCTTTGACTTTTGTTCTTCATTATTTAATCTTCATCACACATATTGAAGCGCCTTCTTGATCCTATGGTTGTAAAATTCCCCACTGATATTATTGGTGATAATGGTCCATGGGGACATCATCTTTACCGTGGTGACTACAGTTTCAGCTTCATCTCAATATTGAATAATCTCAATAATCCCAACATGTAAAAGTGCATTATACACTTATCTTACAATCCAGAGCTGTAGTCTAAGATGGTAAATCATTGAATTATATGAATCACTTAAGCATGGAAAGCTACTTAGTTTATCCCATTGGTCTGCCAACGTTTTAAGGCTACGTACACACTTGCGTACCGGGGCTTTGTGGACGGCTGTGTACTTCCTCCCTGAAGCTTTGCCAACTTCCGCACTTCTTCCGTTTAGGTCCGCCTACTTCTGCATGCATCCTGCGTACCTATCTTTAACATTGGCTAGGCAGGACATGCGGATTTATGTGGATGTATACATGCAGAAGTGCTGAAGTGGGAAGAGTTTCAGGGCGGAAGTACGCAGCCGTCCGCAAAGCCCCGGTACGCAAGTATGAACGTAGCCTACAAGGGGTTGTCCTTTCCCTGAGTACATTTTTGGCAAAGTGTGTAGCTTGCTAGATCTTAATAAAATGTAATATACACATCGTTATGGTTCGGCTCTGCTTGCCGGTTCCATTGGTTGTCACATGATCGCTAATATGCCATTTGCCTGACTGCAGCCATATTCTGTCTAGAGTCTCTGGCGCTTCGCTCAAACCATTAGGGACTGAACATAATACCAATGAAATCTGCATAGAACAATACAATTCATGCACCCACATTTAGCTGATTAGAATTTTCTTTTGTTTGGGGGTAGAATATGGAAAACAATTCCACAGTCCAAATCCAGCATTATATATTTTTTGTGCTGTTCACCATGTAAAGATAACATGTTAACTTTTCTTCACAGGTCCTTATCAATGTGTCGACAGCAAATATGCGTTGGTTGGACAGGTTACTTTTGATTCTTCTAGACAGTAAAAGAATGCTTTATGTGTTTATGTTATGTTTTAGCATCTATCTTTCTGACAAATTGTTTTTGTTTTTCTGTCATTGTAGCAGCAGTAACATCCATGTCTGCACATGCTCATGCCACCTCTGCTCCTAGGCAGCAAGGAAATAACACTGTGGTTGCCACTGGGCAAGTCAAGCAGTTTTCTGCTAAGCCCTAGTGCTGCTGGGTCTCGAGCCCCTCCAGACAGTTTTCCTAGGTTTCTTCAGTGAGCTTATTAGTTAAATGTAATTAGTTCTCTGCTGGAGCCAGGGATAGGGCTTTTCCCCCAATAAAACCTCCAGTCAGTCCCTGGGTGCCAGTTATAGTCTTGCTACTCTGGTCCAAGTTAATATCCAATTCTGTGCCGCTTGTTAATCTCCTGTTATTGACCTTGGCCTGATTTTTGACTACCCACCTGGCTGGGGGTTTTTGCTTCTGTTCTCAACATCCTGGCTTGATGCTCCCTGATTACTCTTTGCCAACCAATTCTTCTGGCTAGATATCATGTACTGCCCCACTACTCACCAGTCTTGTTTTTGCTGTTGGGTGTGTAGTTTTTATTGGTACTCTTCCAAGGTATCAAAAATTACTATTTTTTAGGGTAAATTCACATAAATTGGGTGTGCTGCATATTATACCACAGCAAATGGAAATAAATCTGCAGCTCACATTTAGGATTAACTTTTACTGATTTTTTTCCAGATTCCTTGCACAACTATGTTGCTGTTTTTTTTCTCTCCCATTGAGCTTGATATTGAACATTTGCAACAAATTTGTACTAATCTGCAGCAGAAAGTTTTTGTAGCAAATGTCTGGTGCTTGTGCAGATAAATTTGTACATTATCATCCACTTTCCCGGAGCTGCAATCTGCTGCAGATGTAAGGCTCGGTCCACACTGCGCCTGTGCCCACTGTCAGGCTCAGGAGATATGTTCCGACAGTGTGCACAGTAAGAATGCATGCTGAGGCATCCAGCCACAATGGGGACCCATTGTAAAGAAACGTATATTGCTGCTGCAGTTCTTTTATAGCTTACCAGTGTGCAGTTGCATAATACCCAGAAGGAGGCCAAAAGAACACACTTTAGTCTTTGTCTGGTGAATGGTCGCCTATGGCAACGTTACAGTATATGTAAGGAAAACCTCCTGACGTATACCTTAGGCTAGGTGTACAGACGCAGTGTGTACCTAGCGTTACATGTGCAAATACGTTTCAGAACTGACCCAACAGATGCTTGTTAGGCCATATGCACACATTCAGTATTTGGTGCGTTTTTTTACCTCAGTATTTCTAGCCAAAACTAGAAATGGAACAATCAGAGGAAAAGTATAATAGAAACATATGCACCACTTCTGTATTTATCACCCACTCATAGTTTTGTCTTAAAAATACTGAGGTAAAAAAGTCACCAAATATTCAGTGTGTGCACGTGGCATTATTTATGTGGCAGGAATGAGAGGTTTCTCTGATACCTGCTGTTACAGAGGGCGCTCTGCTGTCAATTACTGCAGTGCTCCTGCTGTTGTCCATGGGCACAGCTTCTCTGCAGCATTAGGCAGCAGTACTGAGGGGAAGCAATGCAGGCGAATACTGAGAAGAGCACCAGCACTTGCTGGATGCGAGACTACCTTTGGGCACTTTTAGTAAGCTCATATGTACATCAGCATAAGGGCTCGTTCATGCCACCATTTAAAGTGGATGAATGCTATCCAATTTTTAATCAGATGGCATTTGGATCAATGTTATTTAGTGGGGTAGTGCTGATGACCTTTTTTTTTTCACTGACAGAATCCGAATGTGAAAAAGATGACAGCATGCTGCTATTTCACTCTGAAATCGAATGCGTGTGAGAAAAAAATCGGATGCATTTAGGAGAGCGGGGGGCACCACTAAATACAGGACTATTGGGGCTCACTATGGACTGAGAAACCGGATAATAATCAAACAGAGCGAAAGATCATGTCCATATATGTAGGAGCACCACAAATGATTATCAAGAAAAATATATATATATATACATATGTACCAAAAAATTAGTTTTTATTAAATAGCACAGAAAACACATTTCAAACAGAAACCAAGACTAAAAACATTTAAAAGTGCAAAACACAGCACAACATTGCAAAACAGTCATTTCCTAATATAGGGAGAATGACATACCACAACCCCGCCCCTGCCAAAGAGGGAAACTAGATGCATGTAAGGTGAAATACCATACGATAGAGGTGTATAACTGAAGACACCTAGTAGTTGTTAAAATGTACAATAAATATATACTCCTCAACAAATAGCTGAAAGAATGCTACATACAAGCATATATATATACAAAGAGTGCCTTAATATCATAGTACCACATGGCCTAGGAAAATGCACAAAAAAAAAGAAATAGTATGTAGTGCATGCGGGCATATAATAGACCAATACTCTATGGCCACGGGTATATATATTATGGAACCCACCAGAAATTCACTGCAATCTAAAACCTGAATGAGTATATACATACGCCCTGTAGATGCCAAAGGGGACAAGTGGAATATCAAACAGGTGCAGGCTGATGGAAAAAAGGAATGAGGCACACGGAAGGGGGGAAGGGGATGTGGGGTGTAAACCCACGCGTATCGCCGCTGCTATGGCGGCTTCCTCAGGGAAAAATGGCATACTGTGAGAAATGCTGAACGGAGCTATATACAGGTTCGTAATAAGACAAACAATATTCACCTGTTTGGAGCAGCAGCGGAGGAGCACGAGGAGTAAACTGACCGCGGCCATGTTGTTAACCGCCGATCTCAGCAAGTTGCTAATAAAGTTGCATTGATAGCCGGAAATGCGCATGCGCAGTGGCCACAAACCTACTGCAGAAAGATTGCTGCAGAACGAAGAGATAGAGCCAAAGATATTGCTAAATGAACCAGTGCACAACAGTAACAGCCCAATGCAGTGCTGTTGTTATACGCCGATCACAGCATATTATCAATAAAGTTATATTGATGGCCGAAGCCGCGCATGCGCAGTGGGCACAAGCATGTTAGAAAAGGATTACTACAAAGCGGTCAAATAAGACCGAGATTGTATCTAAATGCGCCTGCGCACCACAATCACACAGCACAATGCAGTCAGTCCAACGGCCAAACAAAGCCGAAATATTTTCCACACATGTCGCCCACAGTACAAAACTTGACAAGCACAACAGAGTGGTATAATATATACAAGGTACAGTATAGGGTTGTCTCTATATATATGTTTGGACACAAGACTGCAAAGTATACACCCAGTACCATGTATATATATATAACCATAAGAGAAAAGCCATACCAAGGACAACACATAAATATGTACATATGAAAGGATGATGCATGACCGTAATAATGATATATAATCTTATTAACCAATTGAAAGTATGTAGAAAACGTGTGATCCAGATATGCAGGCAACACAGAATTGCCAAGATATCGAGGCAAGGATATATATATATATATATATATATATACATATATATATATATATATGCATATATACACACCTCCGTGCACTAGCCAAGTAACATTGTAGTACAGTTCACACACAAATGAATGTGCGGAAGCAACACAGACACATATAATAAATGAAAAAAACAAAAAACATAAAAAATAAATAAATAAAAAATAAAACGAACAGTATACGCAGACCAAATGTACTTTATAAGGAACCGATTGATGATGACACAATGGTGAGAAGCCCAAGCAGTGGTCATAATCAAGATGTTATACAGAAAAACATATAAGAAGAAGAATTATAGGCTAAGGAAGGATAAAGATTGGGCTATATGGCAGTAAGCCAAACCCTATCGTAACCTAATCGAATGGAGACAAAAAATTGTGCGAACCTCAATAACAAGCTAGTACATCTAAGAAGAAGGAACCCGCCATGTGGTACTATGATGTAATTATATACGGAGAACTCAACGATAAGTATGTTAATATATTATGTAGCCACATATATACATATATATACACATGCTGCCATCCAAAAAACTGCCTGATGACACGATCACAAAAGCACAGTCCACCCCAGACAAACCACAAGCGGCAGATCAGGCATAAAAGCCAGTAAATAAAAGCTCTTCATTGAGTCCATTTGGTGACATACTTCTCAAGTCAAAAATCCAGCGTGACTCTCGTCGTAGAAGTTCTTTTGTTAGGTCACCACCCCGGATGTTACTCAAAACCTGGTCAACAACCATAATCCGCATGTGCTGGTGCCTACTATTGTGGTATGTCAAAAAATGAGATGCAACAGACGAGATGGATTTTCCTTTTTCAATGTCCGTCTTGGCATTGGCAATGTTCGACATATGTTGTTGGGCCCTCCGCCTGACTTCCTGGGAAGTTTGTCCGACGTATAACTTGGGACAAGTGCAGACCAGAACGTAGATTACATTTCTTGACCTGCAGTTGAAATATCTCTTCGTTTTCAATTCTCCTGGAAAAATTGTTAAAGGTAGAGAGTCAGTGGCAGTCATATATGGGCAAACATTACAGTTTCCACATGGGAAAGTACCCTTCAGCCTATGTCCTGTCCCCAGACTCACAATGGGCCTTTTAAAGTGGCTGTTAGTAAGAACATCTTTTAGATTCTTGGCCCTCCTGGCGGTGATTCTGGGTCTATCTGATAGAAAAGGCCGCAGTCTGGGCTCATTCAACAGTATCCCCCAATGCCTGCCCAAGATGTTATACACATCCCTCCATTAATTGTTATATGCCGTGATCAAATTGATGGTTGGCATACTCCTTTGGGCTTGGGGTTCCAAAAGACTCAGTCTGTCACTTTGTCGAGAGTACTCAAAAGCACGTGCTATGGTTTTTTTAGGATAGCCACGTTTTGACAAACGGGTGGTGAGATCATGTGCCCCCTCTCGAAAATCCGAGTCCAAGCTGCAGTTGCGCCTTACCCTCAAAAATTGGCCTTTTGGAAGGTTATTCCGTAAATGTTGAGGATGGAAGCTGGAGAAATGAAGGAAATTATTTGTCGCTGTCATCTTGCGGAAGATCTTGGTTTGAATACGATTGCCAACCTTCATCACTTTTAAATCCAGAAAATCCACCGATGTGCTAGATAAAGAGGCTGTGAGAGAGATGTTAAGTGTGTTATTATTAAGCGTAGAGATGAAATTCCTACAGTCAGTCTCAGAGCCCGTCCACAAAACCAACAAATCATCAATGTAGCGAAACCAACGGAATACGTTGGCCTCGAAGTCCCGCAAGGGGCGCACCTGTGTCTCCTCCCACCAACCCATGAAAAGGTTGGCGTAGGAGGGCGCACAGCGAGCGCCCATTGCTGTACCAGCAATTTGTTTGTAGAAGACTTTATCAAACACAAAATAACTGTTGGACAGAACAAAAGACAGAAGATCCAAAATAAAGGACTGATGTCTACGGTCACCTGTAATCTGTCGATTCAGGAAAAATGCGACCGCCTCGATGCCCAATGCATGTCCAATACAGGTATACAAAGATGTGACATCCATCGTTACAAGGATGGTATTCTCCGGAACCGTCAAATCTTGTAACTGTCGAATCAAATGGGAGGTGTCTTGAATGTAGGACTCTAGATGAATGACAAACGGTTGCAGGAAGTGATCTAAATAAATACAAGGCCTCTCATACAAACCGCCAATACCAGCCACAATCGGCCTACCAGGTGGTTCTTGAATCGATTTGTGAATCTTCGGAAGAAGATATAGGGTAGGTACGATCGGGGATACTGTTGTCAAAAATTTGAATTCTCTGTTGTCCAGAATGTTGTTATGCTTGGCGGAGGTTAGAAGGCGATCCAGCTTCTTTTTAAAGGTAACTGTGGGATCAGAGGGTAAGACTTGGTAGCATAGAGTGTCACTAAGCTGACGGCGGGCTTCCTTTAGGTACATGTCGATGGGCCAAAGAACAATGTTCCCGCCCTTATCCGCCTCTTTTATAATAAAGGACGGATTTTCTTTGAGTCTAGTCAGAATTCTTCTCTCTCTTAACCCCAAGTTTTCGCCTTGGTGCTTGTCAAGCTGGATTTTAGCCACATCCTGACTAACCATGTCATAGAATATTTGGATAGTTGGAGATATTGAAAAAGATGGAGTAGCTTATGAGGGCAAATGCCAAGATCTCTGACCATACCTGGGGCACTCATTTTCTTCCAGAAGTTGTACAAGGTCACTGAAGACCTGTCTTTCATCCTGCGGTAGTGAGTCCATGATGGAAGGCTGATGATGTATGAGTTTGAAGACCAATTTTCTGCAAAATAAATACACATCCTTTATGAGGGTGAATTTGTCCAACCTGTTCATGGGGGAAAAAGATAGACCCAAAGCCAAGACACGCCTTTCTTCATCTGTAAGGACATAATCTGATAAGTTAACAATTTGTAGATTACCTGTGTCATTGGTATCTATCATGGAGATTACTTCCTCCTGCTCTGCCTCTGTGGTCTCTTGTGGGATGGGGACCAAGCTGGATACCTCCGTCCCTTTTTCCTCATGTTGAGATGGTTTTCGGCGACCTCTTCTATTGCGCTTCCTTGATCGCTTGCGCTTGAGGATAAAAAATCATCACTGGTGGAGGGATCCCCCATACCCCCAGGAGTGGAGGACTTGTTATGATGATGGTCCGAGGTAATAAATTTCCTGAATCGACCATTGCCTTGATGTGTCCACCTAAAAATCTGCTGGTTATCAAAGTCACTTTTGTCCCGAAGGAACTTTCTCTTTTTCTTTAAAATGATGTCTTTCTCCAAAGTCTCAATTGTCTCTTTCAGCTTAAGCTGAAACGGTAATACCACACTTTGTGTGTCTGAGGTACTCAGCTGCGCCTCTTTCTCCTTAATAGTCTCTTTTAATTTAACCATGAGCTTACGATCATGATCAATCAGCAGATTGATCAAAATAAAAGAACATTTTAGAAGACCGGCTTCCCAGGTGCTCTTAAAATCCTTGTCCGCCTCCCATGCTGGGAAGATTTTGACTCTTAGGCCTCTTAGCACATGCGGATTATGGTTGTTGACCAGGTTTTGAGTAACATCCGGGGTGGTGACCTAACAAAAGAACTTCTACGACGAGAGTCACGCTGGATTTTTGACTTGAGAAGTATGTCACCAAATGGACTCAATGAAGAGCTTTTATTTACTGGCTTTTATGCCTGATCTGCCGCTTGTGGTTTGTCTGGGGTGGACTGTGCTTTTGTGATCGTGTCATCAGGCAGTTTTTTGGATGGCAGCATGTGTATATATATGTATATATGTGGCTACATAATATATTAACATACTTATCGTTGAGTTCTCCGTATATAATTACATCATAGTACCACATGGCGGGTTCCTTCTTCTTAGATGTACTAGCTTGTTATTGAGGTTCGCACAATTTTTTGTCTCCATTCGATTAGGTTACGATAGGGTTTGGCTTACTGCCATATAGCCCTATCTTTATCCTTCCTTAGCCTATAATTCTTCTTCTTATATGTTTTTCTGTATAACATCTTGATTATGACCACTGCTTGGGCTTCTCACCATTGTGTCATCATCAATCGGTTCCTTATAAAGTACATTTGGTCTGCGTATACTGTTCGTTTTATTTTTTATTTATTTATTTTTTATGTTTTTTGTTTTTTTCATTTATTATATGTGTCTGTGTTGCTTCCGCACATTCATTTGTGTGTGAACTGTACTACAATGTTACTTGGCTAGTGCACGGAGGTGTGTATATATGCATATATATATATATATATATATATGTATATATATATATATATATATATATCCTTGCCTCGATATCTTGGCAATTCTGTGTTGCCTGCATATCTGGATCACACGTTTTCTACATACTTTCAATTGGTTAATAAGATTATATATCATTATTACGGTCATGCATCATCCTTTCATATGTACATATTTATGTGTTGTCCTTGGTATGGCTTTTCTCTTATGGTTATATATATATACATGGTACTGGGTGTATACTTTGCAGTCTTGTGTCCAAACATATATATAGAGACAACCCTATACTGTACCTTGTATATATTATACCACTCTGTTGTGCTTGTCAAGTTTTGTACTGTGGGCGACATGTGTGGAAAATATTTCGGCTTTGTTTGGCCGTTGGACTGACTGCATTGTGCTGTGTGATTGTGGTGCGCAGGCGCATTTAGATACAATCTCGGTCTTATTTGACCGCTTTGTAGTAATCCTTTTCTAACATGCTTGTGCCCACTGCGCATGCGCGGCTTCGGCCATCAATATAACTTTATTGATAATATGCTGTGATCGGCGTATAACAACAGCACTGCATTGGGCTGTTACTGTTGTGCACTGGTTCATTTAGCAATATCTTTGGCTCTATCTCTTCGTTCTGCAGCAATCTTTCTGCAGTAGGTTTGTGGCCACTGCGCATGCGCATTTCCGGCTATCAATGCAACTTTATTAGCAACTTGCTGAGATCGGCGGTTAACAACATGGCCGCGGTCAGTTTACTCCTCGTGCTCCTCCGCTGCTGCTCCAAACAGGTGAATATTGTTTGTCTTATTACGAACCTGTATATAGCTCCGTTCAGCATTTCTCACAGTATGCCATTTTTCCCTGAGGAAGCCGCCATAGCAGCGGCGATACGCGTGGGTTTGCACCCCACATCCCCTTCCCCCCTTCCGTGTGCCTCATTCCTTTTTTCCATCAGCCTGCACCTGTTTGATATTCCACTTGTCCCCTTTGGCATCTACAGGGCGTATGTATATACTCATTCAGGTTTTAGATTGCAGTGAATTTCTGGTGGGTTCCATAATATATATACCCGTGGCCATAGAGTATTGGTCTATTATATGCCCGCATGCACTACATACTATTTCTTTTTTTTTTTTTTTGTGCATTTTCCTAGGCCATGTGGTACTATGATATTAAGGCACTCTTTGTATATATATATGCTTGTATGTAGCATTCTTTCAGCTATTTGTTGAGGAGTATATATTTATTGTACATTTTAACAACTACTAGGTGTCTTCAGTTATACACCTCTATCGTATGGTATTTCACCTTACATGCATCTAGTTTCCCTCTTTGGCAGGGGCGGGGTTGTGGTATGTCATTCTCCCTATATTAGGAAATGACTGTTTTGCAACGTTGTGCTGTGTTTTGCACTTTTAAATGTTTTTAGTCTTGGTTTCTGTTTGAAATGTGTTTTCTGTGCTATTTAATAAAAACTAATTTTTTGGTACATATGTATATATATATTTTTTTTTCTTGATAATCATTTGTGGTGCTCCTACATATATGGACATGATCTTTCGCTCTGTTTGATTAAAAAAATCGGATGCCATACAGAGCCATAGTAAGACATCCAATTTTGATGGATATATTGCAACTCTGCAAGATAGGAAACTGTAAATCGTCTTGTAAATGACTAACATATTTTATACAGATGGCACACAGGTGACAAGTGAGAAAAAATAGTCTCACTTTTTTTGGACTTTTTGTACACTCGTGTGACCCTAGTTCTTTTTTTTTTCTACAATGCCGAGTCTATCTGTCGCCACAAAGTAGGTTTCCACATGTCTTAAAGTCACCTATCCAGTGCTGTCTTTAGCCTAGTAGCCACACACCTTCTCACAAACACTATTATGTTAATCATTACATCCCAAATAAACGGAATACATGTCAATTATAATGGTCGTCACAATTTTAATATCATCATAATGTCTCCTTATCCATGTGGAAGAATAGATCTTCTCCTTGTTACAAGGTGACACTAGAGCGAAGCACTTTCCTGACCTGAAGAAAAAAAAATCAAAGGAGACATTGCAAGTAGAGTATTGCTAAGAATAAAAGCGGCTGTAACAAGAAACAGCTGGCAGAAGTGGTAATATTGTAAGAGCCTACAATGATGAACTGTAACTGCTCATATATGTCAGTATTAGATTTCACACCAAGCCTAGTTAAGCTGATTTAAGAGGTAAGCTAAACAGTTCTTCAAGGTTGTAGTGGGATTTTGGCATATTCAAGTAGATTGGTTTATGAAACACTGGTAGCTGGCACTTGAAGTTTAGGCTCCTATCATTTTTGCTTTTTAAGCAATTATATTCTGTAAAAAACATTCAGACTGTCTGGACACCAAAGTTATTAAGAAAAAAGCTCAATTCAAATAATCTGAGAGTTTATGTATTGAAAAGGAGGAATAAAGCAAGGAAGGCAATTTCCACAGCATCCAGTCATTTTCAAACTAGAGAATTTGTTGTTGAATGATGCTATACTGTTTGCGAGGGGGTCTCCAAATATTACTCAAAACTTATAAGTTATCCAAAGCAAAGGCAGACTTATCGCTGGTGCAGAGACGGAGGGGGGCCCACAGACACTAGCGACTATTTAATCTGAAAGTGCATCCAAGGACGAACATTCAGCTGAAATATACTGCGGCACAGTATACAGTATATACCCACCGGCTCCCTGTGCTGGAATACATGCTGCTGGCCAATCAGAGGCCTGCAGCTGATGTTGGTGTGCCCATGACTAGGGGTGCATGGCAGTGACGTTGTTCTCCTTGGTGGGGATGCCGAAGTCAGCTACCAGCTCCCTAATCAGCTGTAAAAGACAACTCCTCACGGCGTAGGAAAGGAGGAAGGTGAGAAGTATTGTTTATTTTTAATGTATTACAAAACAGGGCACATTATAGCAGGATGGGGCACACATATACCTGGATGGGGCACAATACACAAAGACAGGGCACATTATTCAAGGACGGGGCACATTATACCTGGAAGGGGACCAGGATGGGGAACATTATCCCAGGAAGGGGCCCAGGATGGGTGACATTATACCAGTAAGGGGACCAGGATCAGGGGCATTATACCATGATGGGGAACATTATACCAGGAAAGGGGCCAAGATGGGGCACATTATTACTGGAAAGGGAACCCCTTATTATGTACCATCCTCGCTAGTTATTGACAATAATAACCCCACAGCTACCCCACACAGTGTGATGGCCGCTCACGTAGTATGATGGCCTCCATAGTCCCATACATAGTATGATGGACTCCACAGACTCCCATAAGGTATTATTCCTCAAAGACCCCTACAAATTATGATGGCCTCCACCATTTCCCAAATAGTATGATGACCCTCACAGTCCCCCACACCGTATGATCGGTGTCACAGCCCACACACAGTTTGATGGGTCCCTCAGCCCCCCACACACACAGTATAATGGACCCCACTTCCCTCCATACAGTATGATGAACTTCTCAATCCCCCATAGAGTATGATTGCCCCTTCACAGCCCCCCATATAGAATGATGTTCCCTAACAGCCCTTATACAGTATGATTGCACCTCCCAGCCCCCCCCCCCCACACACATTATGGTGGCTCCAACAGCCCACACACACAGTGTGATGAACCCCATAGCCGCTATACAGTGTGTTGGTCCCTTACAGCCCCAATATAGTATTATAAGCCATTCACAGTCCTCAATACAGTATGATGACCCCTCACAACCTTCCACATTGTATTGTAAGTCCCTCACAGATCCCCACACAGTATGATAGTCAACACAGTTCCCCATACAGTATGATAAGCTTCACAGTCCCACACAAAGTATGATGGTCACTCATCGCTCACATATAGTATGAGTGCCCATCACAGTCCCCCAAACAGTATGATGTCCCCTCACAACCCTACATACAGTATTATGAACCCCTCACAGTTCTCCATACAGTATTATGGACCCTCAAAATCCCACACACAGTTTGACGTTCCCTCACAGACCCCCACAAAGTATGATGTCCCCTCACAAGCCTCACATAGTATTATATCCCCTCACAGGCTCCACACAGTATGATATTTTTTCACAGTTCCCCATACAATATTATGGCTCCTCACAATCCCCATATAGTATGATGGCCCTTCAAATTCTTTCATACAGTATGATGGCTCCTCATAGCCCCCATACAGTATAATGTCCCCTCACATCCCCACCAGAAGTATTATGATCTCTCACAACCACCCTTCACAATATTATAGCCACTCACAGTTCTCTTTACAGTATGATGGCTCATCACAGCCCTAATATAGTATGATGCCTGCCCCTTAAAGTCCTCCACACAGGATTATTATTATTATTTATTATTGTTATAGCGCCATTTATTCCATTGCGCTTTACATGTGAAATGGGGTATACATAATAATATGGTCTTTCACAGTCCTCCCACACAGTACAATGTTCCCTCTCACCCCCATACAGTGTCTCTTCACAAGCCTTCTATAAAATATCAGGCTCCCTCACAGTCCCCATATAGCATAACGGCCTCTCGCAGCTCCTCCTACTGTATGAAGTTCCCTCACAGCCTCCCACACAGAGCATGATGTCCACATAGTGCCATGACAAAAAAATACCTTTGCCCCTAATCCTCCTAATGATCTTTTTTGGTCCGCTCCCTTTTTACAGCAGGTGCAATGTAGGGACGTAATTGCAACTGCTGTGAGAGTCAGAGGTCAGTCAAACAGGGTAAATGATGGCACAGGGAGTTTATGGCTCTGTTCAGCAGTACATCTATCATGATGATCATCTTCCTTCACCCCAAAACTGCTTATATTGTCATGCTCTAAGCTCTATATTCTATACTCTATTATCTATATTCGCTATGCTTAACACCACCTTCTACTTGATAGTTCAAAAGCTTAACAAGAATAAAACTAAAAAAATACAGTTCTCCCAGACCTTGCTCACATTAGTATTCTGAGATTTTTATTTTTGTTTTCAATTAAAAAAAAACAGTCCAACATTGTCCTTACACCATCCCTGTCATAAGTGAAAGCAAGGAGACCAGCAGGGGAGACCTAAACCGCAGTACAAGACTAAGATTGATGCGTGAATATATTCTTATTTTGAAACAATGATGGCCTATTTTTTTGTTTGTTTATAAAAAAAAAATAATACACAAATCCACTAAGACACTCCTAAAATATGTTTTTGGTCTTCATAGGATGAATCAAAGAACACTAAAACCAAACCTATGCATCCAGATGCTGGACCAATATACCATGGAGTTTCATAGTTTGTGAGTGCCTCAAATTTTCCATATTTTTGCATAAATTTGACCTAAAACTACATAAGACTGTCACAATAGCACTAAACTTAGTTAATGAGAACCAAATCAAACAAGAGAATAAAAAATATTAGACTTTGTCATTTTTTTAAGAAAAATTATCAAATTTTACACATTTGTGAGTGGCAAAAGTATGTGAACCTCTAAAATTAGCAGATCATTTGAGGGTAAAATTAGAGTCTGGTGTTTTCAATCATTAGAATGTCAATGAGGTATGAGTTTTATTTAAAGAAGATGGATCTATCAAAGTCTGATCTTCACAATACATGTTTGTGAAAGTGTATCATGGCACAAACAAAAGAGAGTTTGAAAAGACCTCAGAAGAAGAGTTGTGGATGCTCATCAGGCTACAAAAGGTTACAGGTCAGTCTCTTAAGACTTGGTACTCCACTAATCCGCATAGTGTGCGTGCGTGCGTGCGTGCGCGTGTGTGTGTGTGTGTGTGGGAAGCTGGGGCCAGGGCTGTAGTCATGGTGGACAATAATCCTTGTATCACAAATGTTGTGGGAGGATCTAAAGTCAGCAGTTTATGGGTGAAAACTCACTAACATAACAGAGTTGAAGCTGTTTTATAGGGAGGAATGGGCTAAAACTCCCTCAAGATAATGTGCAGGACTTATCAATAGTGTTGAGCGATACCGTCCGGAGCAGCTTCCGTCACCATCACAAAGCAGTGACGTCTTCTAAGGTATTTCAAGCACTTGAAAGACCTTAGGTGACGTCACTGCTTTGTGATTGGTCGCATAGCGGTCACGCGACCGCTACGGACCAATCAGAGCGCAGTGACCTCATCTAAGGCCTTTCAAGCGCGCATTCTTAGGTACAACGGCTCCGGGTTACGGCGGTAAAGTCCAGGAGCCGCCGGAGAGGTGAGTATATCCCTATTTTTTATTTTAATTCTTTATTTTACACATTGATATTAATCTCGATACCGATTCCCGATACCACAAAAGTATCGGATCTCGGTATCGGAATTCCGATACCCGCAAGTATCGGCCGATACCCGATACTTGCGGTATCGGAATGCTCAACACTACTTATCAACAATTACCGGAAACATCTAGATGCAGTTCATGCTGCATAAGGGGATTACACCAGATGCTGAAATCAAAGGTTCGCATACTCTTGTTACTCGCAAAGCCCAATAATTTACTCCTTTGTTTGGTTCTCTTACCTTATCTTAAGACTTGTGTGAAAATATGATTTAGTTTAAGGTTAACTTTATGCAGAAATATTGAAAATTTGGAAGGGTTTACAAACTTCCAAGCACAATTCTAAATCTAGCACAATTGTTTCATAGAATATACAATCTTTAACTTAGTCTTTCAAAACCTCAATCTCTTATTTCAAAATCACTATCTTCAATTCTTTAACTAAAAAAAAAAAAGAATATGAATACTGCCAATAATACATCCATGGAAGATTTTAAATAACTGTTCTGTGGCTTTTCTTCATAGCTAGAATAGTGCATCTTGTCAATACAACTGGGGAATTTACATGACATATAATCTACATATTGTACAGTGGCTAATACTTTGGCAATTTCAAATATATTATGCAGTTTCACTTAGCCATGAGTAATGATTATTCTGGTGGTAGAATAACATGCCATCTCCTATAAATAATACTTAACATTGCATATGAAATAGTCTAGATTATAGGGCATTGCTACATGGTATTATCATTGCATCAGCAATCCTGAAAGAAACCACTCACCTCCCCCAAAATTTGTTTTGAGCAGGCACAGAGCTATAAGATTCCTTTATCAATTTCCCATACATAGCAATTATCATATTACCATTCAAAGTGATTTTCTTTAACGTAGTAGAGCTTTTATTTAAAGTGCAAAACATAGGCAAAGGCTCAAATAAATGTGATACAAATCTACAAATAATATTTTTGTTGGTGTGTAAATATAGCATGGAACATAATGTGTACAGTTACAAAAGAATGTCATGACCAAAATAAAAAGGAACAAGATAGTCATCAATCTACATACATTATTAGAAAGATTGTGTTCACAGCAATTACTATAGGCAACCGTGTAATTAGTCTAACCCTTTATTCTTTAACAAGCACTATATATTTTAATGTATTATACCCCAGCACTAGTCGTGCTCTGGCTTTCTAATATACAGTGTTACAAGTTATCTGATCACAGGGACCACCGCTGAACAGGATTTTTCATTTACCTGAGCTCACCTGTCCTATTCGCCAAGATAACAAATTGCTTTACTATCGAATTTTATAGCAGAAGTGTAGCTGGGGGTAATTTCACAAAATCAGATTAATTTATTTGATATTTTGATAGATTAGACATTTCTTAACCCAGCAATACTAAATATGTGTATTTTGTATTTATTTTTTCTAATTGTCTTATTTTTAATGGGGCAAAAGGGGGCTGATATGAACTTTTTGTTTTTATTTAAAATTTTTCAAAACTTTTTTTTTGTTTTATACTGAATTTAATAGTCCCCTTAGGATACCTGTGGTATATAGTAAACAAGCCATCAAGTGCGGGAAGAGATGTGGGCTCAGTGTGCAAGCCCACATCACAGGCAGAACACTACTTTTGACATACAAGTACGTCAAAGGTAATGAAGTGGTTAAAATATATTGGTAAGGAGTCAGGACATGACACTGATACATTTAGATCCTGTGGAAGAGTATAAGACCACATTCTCCATTCTGTGGGCTGCAGGCTGCTGTACTGTACACCTGCACCCTACAAGATGTTGGCTTCATGGCGCAAGCTTCACGATCACATCATTTTTTTGCTTGTCTCATTTCATAGTCTCTGTGGCCAGAGAAGATGACTTGTTTGCCGGTGATGAAACAAAGGTGGTATTATTACTTTTGTAGGGGCACTCATGAGACATAATTAGTTTTCAAGGGGGCACTAAGGGAGGAACTCAAATCTTCTAAAGGCGCACTCGGGGCATTACCACATTGGGGTTCACCTCAAGGGCTGGCAACACGTGCTATGCCACCGCTACCACATACATCATATAATTTAGAAGTTAAAGGGTGCCTATACTTTCATATAACTTTTCAGAATAAGCTATTTTGTTTGTCCATATGGAATAACAGAGTTTCGGGCCATTATATTACTCATCAACTGTTCAGAAAGAACCAACGTGGGGCATTTCAGCCTTATTAACAAATCGCCGGTAGGCAAAGAAATCTTAACTAAAGATTCTGGGATAATTATTAAAATATAATTTTTACTTTCAAACTGAATATTGTGTGCTATTTAATACCACAGTGTCTGAGTTGATCACTATAGAGGTTTTTTATTAGTCCTGAGCTACTGATTTAATTTCATTTTCAGTCCCTTTGTGGATACATAATTCAATTAGTGTTATTAAAGTCTATCGAATTCATCTCTTCTTGATTACACAATTTTTTACTTCATTGTGTTCTAATACTTGTATTCACATCCACCAATTGAAGTAGGACCGAACGATCTGCTAGCTAAATATTGGCACTGATACTTTCCGTCAGTCCATTAAGGTACTATATTCTCATAAAAGGAGTGAGTGGTCCCATTACATAGTACAGGGTTCGCTGATCTAATGGCAAACTGCAGCCTACAAGACAGAGAGAAATAGCCCATGGTTCACTGCAATGCACTTCTCTTATAAAACAGTACTGATTAGTGTTGCTGTGAATCCTGCACTGGGCTAAGCTAAATCAAACTGCAGCATCATCTCTGTCTCAGCATCTGGTTTTCTCACTCTGCTCTTTTTCCCTCTCCCTCCATAGACTTCTAAGAGAAAAAAAATAAATTTATGTTGCCAGATCATAAGCCTTATTGAAGCAATAGGTACTGTTGTGAATTCTGCTCTTGGGCTCCCTCCGGTGGTTATAAGTGGTAGTGCTGCTGTCTCTGGATCACAGCATTCATCAGGTGTGTCAAGTTTTTGCAATCCTGACTGGGCTATTTAGCCTTGCTTGACCCTTTAGTCAGTGCCAGTTGTCCATTGTTCCTGGAGGATTCACATCTCTGCCTGGTCTCTCCTGCTTTGCAGTTCTTTTCAACAAAGATAAGTTCTGGCCTTGATTTTTTGCTGTCCACATTCTGTGGCCTTATTGTTCAGTTCTTTTCCATGTTTTTGTCTTGTCCAGCTTGGTCTGTATAAGGATTTGTTTAGCCAAGCTGGTATCTCTGGAGATGCAGATATACCCTCCATATCTTTAGTTAGCTGTGGAGTTTTTGTATTTTCTGTGGTGGATATTTTCTAGTGTTTCAATACTGACCGCATAGTACTCTGTCCTATCCTTTCTATTTAGCTAGAAGTGGCCTCCTTTGCTAAATTCTGATTTCAGTCTGTGTATGTTTTTTCCCTCTCCTCTCACCGTCAATATTTGTGGGGGGCTGGCTATCCTTTGGGAATTTTCTCTGAGGCAAGATAGTTTTCCCTTTTCTATCTCTAGGGGTAATTAGTCCTCCGGCTGTGTCGAGATGTCTAGGGAGTGATAGGTACATTCCACGGCTACTTCTAGTTGCGGTGTTAAGTTCAGGGTCTGCGGTCAGTACAGGTACCACCTTCTCCAGAGTACGTCTCATGCTGCTCTTAGGCCACCAGATCATAACAAGGTACATTGTAGAGGAGCAGCAAGTCCAAAAGTTGTCTTCTGTATGGCAGAAGTTTTAGATTATTTAAGAAGGGGGACATAGGGTGATCTGTTTTTACCATAGACTTTAAAGAGAACCTGTCACTCATTCAAAAAAATTGAGATAAAAGCACATAGTAAAAATCACTGAGCTCCCCTGATTGTTTTCTGTGATTGGTAGTGTTTGGGAGGAAGGCGTGAAATCACCGGCCCGCAGAGAAGAATCACAAGAAATGCCCAGGTGGATTGCAAGCAAAAATTTCATATAGCAATTTAAAAATAAAGAGGAAAGACACATACAGTAGATTGGCTGCACTTCCCAAATGGTATGGCCATTTTGGAGTGGTATTATGCATGTATACTGATAGAGGCCATTTTGAAATGAAACTATGTGATGAGTGTTTGGTGGTTGCAGCCATTTTTTACTGGAATCAAATGAACTTCATGATCACTGATATTTATTGGAGTCGTATGACATAATTTCAGTAATTGTAGCCATTTTGGTATACTGATTTCTGCCTGCTGGTCATTTGGAGTAAAACAACCTGTACCTTAGAATTGCAGCCATTTTGGAACAGATTAATATATACTTGATTATTGCAGTCGCTGTGGCCATTTTTGAGTAGGTCTGTTATGTCCCCACTATGTGCCTAGCACATGTACACATAGTTTTTGCTGAATGTTGAGTCCATTTTGCCCACCATCATGTAGAGCATGTAATTTACCCAATTATATGAACTATTATATTTCGCATATAAAGCACTAGCTTAGCTACTGAACACAGTACATAGTAACATAGTTAGCAAGGCCGAAAATAGACATTTGTCCATCCAGTTCAACTTATATTCCATCAGAATAAATCCCCAGATCTACGTCCTTCTAAAGAATCTAAAAACTGTAAGATACAAAATTGTTACACTCCAGGAAGACATCCAGGCCTCTCTTGAACCCCTCGACTGAGTTCGCCATCACCAGGAATTCCAGATTCTCACTGTCCTAACAGTAAAGAATCTTCTTCTATATTGGTGGAAAAACCTTCTCTCCCCCAGACGCAGAGAATGCCCCCTTGTGCACGTCACCTTCCTTGGTATAAACAGATCCTCAGAGATATATGTAGTGTCCCCTTATATACTTATACATGGTTATTAGATCGCCCCTCAGTCGTCTTTTTTCTAGACTAAATAATCCTAATTTTGCTAATCTCTCTGGGTATTGTAGTTTCCCTCATCCCCTTTATTAATTTTGTACCAAAAAAAAACTACCTGAACAACTAAAACCATAATAACCACATAATCAACCATATTGTCTTCATGATATAAATAATATTATTAAAGACACCAATCCAAATTTACACAAAAACATAATTAAAAAACATATATAACAGATCTTAAAACAAGGAGAGCAGATCGCCATACATAGTCTAATTTGATTTATAATCCACATTAAGGTACTATGTACATCCAGCTTAGTTATGGTAAGTAGGGAAACGCATATTTCATGCTATCAATCTCATCATTTATCAAAATAGTCAATAAAGTGCTATAAATGTATATCAAATCCTGGTAGCACCAAAAATAAATAAAGTGCATATATAATGGAGTACATATAACTCTAAAGTATACCATAAAATGCAAAATTGCAAGTCATATGCAAGAATTTCTAGCAAGGGAGTTCCAGAGATATAATATATATGTCCATATACTAACCAGGATTAATTTCCCACGTGGTGCCTTTATTAATTTTGTTGCCCTCCTTTGTACTCGCTCTAGTTCCATTATATCCATCCTGAGCACCGGTGCCCAAAACTCTACACAGTACTCCATGTTCGGTCTAACCAGGGATTTGTACAGAGGCAGTATAATGCTCTCATCATGTGTATCCAGACCTCTTTTAATGCACCCCATGATCCGGTTTGCCTTGGCAGCCGCTGCCTGGCACTGGCTGCTCCAGGTAAGTTTATCATTAACTAGGATCCCCAAGTCCTTCTCCGTGTCAAAATCTTACCCCTGAGGAAGTCCCCTCCTGTGGTGATACGCCTGGGTCCTCATTCTCGTGTGATGCTTTTCCTAGGAGCCTGGGTAACTGTGCACATTGCACTTTATTGCATATTGTTATTGCTTGTTTTCTTTTATATATACTGCTTTATTTACTGCCTGTACATGTGCTTTGCACCTTTCTTCTTTACTGAATACTGCTTGACATCATTTTAGGGATAGTTTCCATTCATACCTATCTTTGATATCCACCACTTTTACATGGCTCTATTGATATCATGCCAGTCTTATGGATTGTATCTCAGTGCCATTTTTTGGCATAAGAAACAAGTTCTGGCACAATATACGCACTGTAAATGTTTTTATTTTTCATGTCTAGGCTTTTGTGTTTGATACTTAATAAATACTTACATTGTTTAAATGTAGGAAACGCAGCCGATCTTTTGTAGGTGTCTTTCCTTTTTTTTTTATTGCATTTGTCTTACATGCCCTTTGGTTAGCACTACATCAATATACAAGTCGTATCCACTCCTTTGTTACTTTTTGATAGAGATTTCACATAGTGCCCTCAAAAAGTAACAAATGTAGTGAAATGGTTTAAAACACAACAAAGCTGCAAAATCAGAGGAGAGCAGGGATTTTTAACAGAAGTGTTTTACTTTTTTGGACAAGTTACAGGCCCGCTTTAATCTTTAATATTGATGACCAATCTATCAGATCAGCGGGTTCTAACTCATGGTGACACCCCCCGATCAACTAATTGAATGGAATATTCTGTGGTATCATTCCAAGCCACTACACAATGTAGAGCTGTACCACTTCCAGAGAGTCACAGCCCCTTAGGTCCGCTAGTCAGGGTGTTTGGCGATAGACCCCAACTGATCATAATGATAGGTTCTGGAAAAACCCTTAAGGTAAATAATTGGCAATATCTTTATATAAATTAAGAAGCAGCCCAAGATTGCTAATCAAACCTACATTCACTCCATTCATTGCATGAACAAAGCGATTTTTGGAGGCTGTCCCAGTGACTTTTAGCTTGTGACGAATATTGTGAATGTAATTATTGTTCATGATCCTGAATAATGTACACACAGTCATGGACATACTTATCAGTGTTATTCCTCATATTGGCCACTAGAGAGCGCCCTGGCTCCGTCATGTTTCAGCCATGTGAGCAAACAGGTGGCTGACACTACTAGAATGTGTGCAAATCCCAAGAAATGCAGCAGGCGTCAGCATCTCCATCCCAAACTAGGGCTTGTTGGGCTCCATACAGAATAATGCCACAGATGCTGCATGGAGCTGATGACACTGTCTCGGGTGTTTCATAAGCAGCAGAGATAGCAGCTCCTTCCATTGTCCCTAGCCACACAAGAAAGCAGCCATTTAAAGATTATAGCACACAGCTTTAGCTATGACACACTTGGAAGATTACTTTTCTCCTGTTCCAGCAGTGTTCTTCAATTACCAGGATTACTCTAATTAGCTGTCTGCAGAGCATCACTTATGGGAGCACTACACTGGTAATGGGAGCGATTTGTCTCAGTGTAATTACTATTTGGAAGACAGGAGTCAGGCGATATAGAGTTAATGCTGCTTGTGCTGCAGAGGACAGGCTGCAAAGAATCAGATTAATGATTATATAGTCACTGCAACATGTACAAACTGCAGTGTGGTGTAGTGATTGGCAGCATGCTGCTCACACCTCTCACTATTACAGTAGAACTATGAGATTTCATTGGAAGCATTGGGTTATTGCTATGGCTCTGCTTTCTATGGAGTGATGTCACTGATCACTGCCTACTGGTATCTAATGACGTCATTGTACACTTTGCCACTCTAGTCTTCTGGTATATAATGATATCACTAAAGCCTTCTGATATGTACACTGATGTCATTTTACATCTGCCACCTTACCACTAGCCCTAATGTGCGGCACGGTCACAGCATGCTTTAGATAATGAGCCCACTAAGCAGGGAGCACTTCAGCAATAATGATGATGTCACTGAGCAGGGAGCACTTCAGCAATAATGATGATGTCACTGAGCAGGGAGCACTTCAGCAATAATGATGATGTCACTGAGCAGGGGAGTACTCGAGCCCTCTGGTATATAATGATGTCACTAAACACTTTATTACTCCAGCCTTCTTATATATTATGATGTCACTAACAATTCTGCCGTTCTAGACTAGCTGTATATTGTGATGTCATTAAACGCTTTACTTCGCCAGTCTTCTTCCATATAATGATGTTACTAAACAATTTACTACTACAACACTACAACCATCTTATATAATATGATGTAATTTATCACTTTACTGAGGTCTAATATGTGAGAAGTCTGCAACACTTCTACAGCCCTCTCAAATATTAAGATGTCAGCAATGCCTTTACTATTCCAGCATTCTTATATATTATGTCACTAACACGTTATTACCCCAGCCTTCTTTTTAAATATAATGATGTCACTAAACACAGTTTTCTATTCTAATATAACATTCTTATATATATTATAATGTCACTAAACACTTTAGTATTCCAGTCTTCTGATATATATAATGATGTCACTAAACACTTTACTATTCCAACCTTCTTTTATATATGATGTCACTAAAGACTTTAGTATTCCAGCCTTATAATATATTATATTGTCACTAAACACTTTAGTATTCCAGCCTTCTTATATATATATGATGTCACTGAACACTTTAGTATTCCAGCCTTCTTATATATATGATGTCACTGAACACTTTAGTATTCCAGCCTTCTTATATATATATGATGTCACTGAACACTTTAGTATTCCAGCCTTCTTATATATATATGATGTCACTGAACACTTTAGTATTCCAGCCTTCTTATATATATGATGTCACTGAACACTTTAGTATTCCAGCCTTCTTATATATATATATGATGTCACTGAACACTTTAGTATTCCAGCCTTCTTATATATATGATGTCACTGAACACTTTAGTATTCCAACCTTCTTTTATATATGATGTCACTAAACACTTTACTATTCCTGCCTTATAATATATTATAATGTCACTAACGCCTTTACTGGTCCAGTCTGCCCTATATAATAATGTCACTGAAAACTTTACTGCTCCAGTCTTCCAATATAAAATGATACCACTTTACCCTACACCTTATAGCACCTTAGCTTTCTTCTATATATTGATGTCACAGAACATTTTACTACTTCAGACTTCTACTATGCTATCATTGATCACTATACCACCCCAGACATCATAATAATATAATCGAACTCTTTCCTATTTAGCCTTTTAATATATGTATAATTAGTTGTATCTAGATATTTGTTTTATTCCTGAGCCATACACAAATGATCACAGAGTTGTGAACTTCGTGCACCAGCCTGGAGATCATAACTGGGCAGACATGCGACATTTTTGTGTCCAGCTCAGAGACACATCTGGCATCAGAAGTAAAGTCACTGGACACAAGATTGTTCCCATCAAATCGGTTTTGACATGGGTTTTCTCCTGACTTTATGAGAGAACCAGATTTATAGGAAAGAGGCCTTATATATAATGATGTGAGTGAACATGATTATTCTAAAACTAATATTTTATAAAATATCTCAATGTACCAGATCACAGCAATAAAGTCTAAATAAAATGCCGGAGAGGGGACAGATAATTTAAAACATGGATTAATAGCTATATAAAAAATCGAGAGAGAGAGAACAAAACAAAACAAAACAAAAAAAAAACAAATTCAAACAAAATAAACTCCATTCCTCGGCTTCTGTTGAGTTAGGAACAAACGTTTTATAGGTCTTTGTGTTTAGAAAATGTCAGCTGTGAGTTTTCAAATATAATAATATAGTAATATAATAATAAAATAATTCCACATAAACATTCCACAGATCGAATCTCCATTTAGCAGCGATCCTTAGGTCTGTGCTCCGTGCACACATCAGCCGGCAGCTCCTGCAGTCACTGCTCGGCACTGCAGCCGGATTGTCATTCTCCCTGTGAAAGTTGCTTTTTCACCCCAAATAACCCCCTTCTGGCTCGGGACAGTCTGAGCTGTCTATGATAATAAATGCATAAAAGTGACAAGTGAATTGCTGGAATATTTGCATTGTAATTTGCATCTTCCTGCTTATCGATAAGGAAACAGTCGTTCAATACTTCAGTAAAAACTCAGTAATGGTGGCAGCATGATCCAATATTAAAGGAATAACTCCAGTGTACAAAATTACTCTACAAGAAAAAATATACAATAAAATATTGGTGTACATATTATATATAGTATATTAAACAAATATATATATTTAGATTTAGATTGATCGCTGTATATTTAATCTGTAATGAAAATTTAGAACCGAATTTACTAGAATACAATGTTTAATAATTAGGCATAAATATTTTTCATAACATCGTTAAACATTAATAATTATTACATTGTTATGACTTTTGGTAGTAGTAAAATTAATACTATTAGTGTCATAATTAACTTATTTATTCTCCCTTATATCAAAGAACCAAATTCATGACAAATATATTTCCTATATAACCACAATAACTGTTTCCACTAATGTTGCTGTGTTTGTGTCTGGGCATTACTAGGTTAATGTCAGAATTGGGCAGGTTGTGGGCTGCAGTGGGCAGTGAGTGGTCGCCTGTGTAGTGTGGGGGGATAGATGGTGAAATGTAAATGTCACTCAGTAGAAACAGCCTCAGGCTGGCAAATAAAGGTTCATCTGCAGGTCTCTAGCCGGGGAGCTCTGCCCTCACCTGTGTCATCTGGGGACTCAGTCCTAATAGTGCAGCCACCACTGCACTAATCAGAATAGTATGAGGAGATCAGTGCTAGAAGCCCCTGGGCTGGCTGGGAGAGCAGTGCTAGAAGCCCCTGGGCTGGCTGGGAGAGCAGTGCTAGAAGCCCTGGGCTGGCGGGGAGAGCAGCGCTAGAAGCCCCTGGGCTGGCTGGAAGAGCAGCGCTAGAAGCCCCTGGGCTGGCTGGGAGAGCAGCGCTAGAAGCCCCTGGGCTGGCTGGGAGAGCAGCGCTAGAAGCCCCTGGGCTGGCTGGGAGAGCAGCGCTAGAAGCCCCTGGGCTGGCTGGGAGAGCAGTGCTAGAAGCCCTGGCCTGGCTGGGAGAGCAGTGCTAGAAGCCCCTGGGTTGGCGGGGAGAGCAGTGCTAGAAGCCCCTGGGCTGTCGGGGAGAGCAGTGCTAGAAGCCCTGGCCTGGCTGGGAGAGCAGCGCTAGAAGCCCCTGGGCTGGCGGGGAGAGCAGTGCTAGAAGCCCTGGCCTGGCTGGGAGAGCAGTGCTAGAAGCCCCTGGGTTGGCGGGGAGAGCAGTGCTAGAAGCCCCTGGGCTGGCTGGGAGAGCAGTGCTAGAAGCCCCTGGGTTGGCGGGGAGAGCAGTGCTAGAAGCCCCTGGGCTGGCTGGGAGAGCAGTGCTAGAAGCCCCTGGGTTGGCGGGGAGAGCAGTGCTAGAAGCCCCTGGGTTGGCGGGGAGAGCAGTGCTAGAAGCCCCTGGGCTGGCGGGGAGAGCAGTGCTAGAAGCCCCTGGGCTGGCTGGTACATTATTAGCAATATTTGGTGGATACATCGCTGCAGTCATTGGATTGTGCCCCAGTAATAGAGGAATGATGGGAGTAGTAGGTAGCTGGAAGACCTCAGCTCTTTGTTTGTTTCCGACTATTCCCATGAATTCAGCAGCTCGGGCTTCCTGGAGGATTTCCACTAAGGCCAGACAATATTTGGGTCAGGCTAGGAAAATACAAAGAAGCTCCATCTAATAACAATGGCGGTCACCCAGAGCCCATGGAGATGTGGATGAGGTCTGCATGGAGGGCGGGCAGCACCAGGGGTCCTCATCTGCTCCAGTGGTGGATGGGGACATTGCCTCAGCAGGTGTCTGTGTATGGAGGGGTCTGCAGCATGCCCTTAACCCTGTGCTCACCAGCACACCCTGCCCCAGCAGAAGGTGGCACATACACACATGGCTTCACTTACAAGTCACAAGCAGGTGAGAATGGAGCAGCCTGGAGATAAGGAGACCAAATGGCCACCTAACACCTTCCTACAAAGCCAGCTCAGGGTAATAGGAGGAGGTGGGAGTCCTGGGGCTTCACACCTCACCTTCCCTTCTCCAGATCATCTGTCACAGGGTTAATAGGTGCTAATAGCTGAGAACCCACTCCCCACCTCCCCAGGTCCACAATCACTGCAGGGCCAGGCTGTGGGGGGTCCAGTTGCTGTCACCTATGGGAACTTGGTTCTTGTATGAGTTGTTCCTGCAGTTATTGAGTTAACAACTATTAAGATGCGCTGCATTTAACCCATGCAACCCCAGGGAGAGGTGTGAAGCTGCCCATGCTTTTCTCAGCACATGCTGCCGACAGTTGTGTGCTGTTCTGGTCACACTGAGAGCAGAGATGGCCACGGTGCCCGGCGGGGTGTGATGTGTGCGGGCACTGGGTGCGGGGTGTGTGGTCAGTGCCTGGGAGCCGGCACCGCTGCTGCCCACGGAGGATCAGGAAGTGCCCTGCCCTCTGATTGGCTGACGGCAGCCTGGGGGGCGTGGCCCGGCACTCTGCACTACTCTGTAGAAAAGTCCCTGCCTGTTGACTGATGCTCAAAGTTCCCAAGTTTCCCCCCAGTCCCCCAGCGGCTGAGAGCGCAGCACCGCGGGCCGGGAGGAGCGCCACTCATCGCATCCCGGTGACACTGCACCCACAGGCGGCTGGCAGAGGCGGGAGCGGTGCCGGTGAGCTGCCTGCACTTCCCCGGGCCTGCACCATCGCCCGCAGGACATCTGCTGTGGATACTGCATGACACTCGCCCCATCCTGACCCCGCAGCGCCCTCTTCTCTCATCGGTGCCCGGGCGGGAGGCTGGCAGCCTTGGCCTCCACTAGGAGGTGGCAGAACCATGCAAGCGCGCTACTCCGTGTCCAGCCCAAACTCCCTGGGTGTCGTGCCATACCTCGGAGGGGATCAAAGTTACTACAGGGCGGCAGCAGCTGCGGCAGCAGCTGGCGGGGGCTACACTGGCATGCCTGCCCCCATGAGCATGTACTCCCACCCGGCCCACGAACAGTACCAGGCCGGCATGGCCAGAGCCTATGGGCCTTACACTCCTCAACCTCAACCCAAGGACATGGTGAAGCCCCCCTACAGCTACATCGCCCTGATCACCATGGCCATCCAGAACGCCCCCGACAAGAAGATCACCCTGAACGGCATCTACCAGTTCATCATGGAACGGTTCCCCTTCTACCGAGACAATAAGCAGGGCTGGCAGAACAGCATCAGGCACAATCTGTCCCTCAACGAGTGTTTTGTCAAGGTGCCCAGGGACGACAAGAAGCCGGGCAAGGGAAGTTACTGGACCCTGGACCCAGACTCTTACAACATGTTTGAGAATGGCAGCTTCCTGAGGAGGAGACGTAGGTTCAAGAAGAAAGACGTGGTCAAAGATGGGGGCAAGGAGGAGAAGGAGCGGCTCCTGAAGGACCACCACCAGTCCCAGGCCCCGACCTCCCAGCAGCGCCAGGCACAGGGGGACCAGGACAGCAGCTCCCAGCCGGTCCGGATCCAGGATATAAAGACTGAGAACGGCACCTCTTCTCCTCCCCAGGCCATGTCTCCTGCCCTCAACCCTGTGCCCAAAATCGAGAGCCCCGACAGCAGCAGCATGTCCAGCGGCAGCCCGCACAGCATCCCCTCCAGCAGGTCCATGAGCCTGGACCCCACAGAGTCCCACCACCAGCACCACAGCCAGGGCTTCAGCGTGGACAACATCATGACCTCCCTGCGGGGGTCTCCGCAGGCCACGGGAGAGCTGGCCACCAGTCTGATCGCCTCCTCCAGGACGGGCATCGCCCCTTCTCTTTCCCTCAGCTATTCCCCCGGCCAGGGCTCTCTCTACAGCTCGCCTTGTAGCCAGAGTGCCAGCGGTGCCAGCTCTGCGGGGAGCTACCATTGTAACATGCAGGCCATGAGCCTGTACTCTGGAGACAGGTCTGGGCACCTGACCTCGGCCAACACCCCAGCGGCCACCACCGTGGAAGAGACACTGCCCGACTACTCCATCACCACCACCACCACCTCTGCCCTGAGCCATGGCAGCCTGAGCTCGGGCCAGGAGCACCCGCACCAAAGCCGGCTGCCGTCCTGGTACTTGAACCAGTCGGGGGATTTGGGCCACTTGGCCGGGGCCGCCTACCCGGGGCAGCAGCAGAACTTCCACTCGGTGCGGGAGATGTTCGAGTCCCAGCGGATCGGCCTGAACAGCTCCCCGGTGAACGGGAACAGCAGCTGTCAGATGTCCTTCCCGTCCAGCCAGTCCCTGTACCGCACGTCGGGGGCCTTCGTGTATGACTGCAGCAAGTTCTGACCAGCCCCCCTAGCCCTGACCCTGGACCCCCGGGACTTTGTAAAGACCCCCTTAGTTTGTACAGACTGCCAGGTTTGTAGGGGACAACACGTAAGTTCCTGCTCTCCACAGGTTCTGTGTAAGGTATCTTCTTTCCTATGTTACAGAGCGTATATATATGGCGAGCTTCTATATGGACATGTATATTGCAATATAGTAATTTATTTTTTAATGTCTACATGGATAATGAGGACCAAACCAGACAGTGTTTCCATCTGCTTGGGTGAACATTGGAGTTTTCATTACAGCAAAAGGGAATTGTACCCAACTATTTTACCGGTTTGTTTTCTTCTGAAGGCATAGTATTGTCTCTTTCCTAATAAATGACCATTCTATTGAACGCGAACCATGTCTGCTGCTTTGTAAACCTCCTGCCTCCTCTGCCATTGGGACTTGTCATTCCGATTAATCACCCCTCCATGTTAGCAGAGGAGGTAACATAGGGTGCCCATACTGTGCCTACAGTGTGCCCATACTGTGCCCATATTGTGCCTACAGTGAGCTCATAATGTACCTATAGTGTGCCCATAGTGTACCTATAGTATGCCTACAGTGAGCCCATACTGTGCCTATAGTGTGCCCATACTGTGCCTACAGTGAGCCCATAGTGTACCTATAGTATGCCTACAGTGTGCCTACAGCGTGCCCATAGTGTACCTACAGTGTGCCCATAGCGTGCCTACAGTGTGCCCATAGTGTACGTATAGTGTACCTACAGTGTGCCTACAATATGCCCATAGTGTGCTTATTAATTATCTGAAATGATACAAAATTATGCATTTACCCAGTGCATATAAAATACACAGATGTGTAAACGAAGCTAGATGAATATGCCTAAAATTATAGTCTCGCATTTTAGTATATAGATAATAATAATAATAATAATAATTTTATTTATATAGCGCCAACATATTCCGCAGCGCTTTACAACTTATAGAGGGGACTTGTACAGACAATAGACATTACAGCATAACAGAAATCACAGTTCAAAACAGATACCAGGAGGAATGAGGGCCCTGCTCGCAAGCTTACAATCTATGAGATAGATAGATATTTGTGTGTAATATGTGCATTTATTGCATTTATATACACTCAAAGTATGTATGAATTGATATATATATATATGTGTGTATGTGCATATAGTATACATATATAGATACACACACGTATTTCTGCATATATATGTGTAACCGTATATAGATGCGCAAATAATGCGCAAAGTGTGTCCATATATATGTATGCTATATGTATGCATTTTGCCTATATGCATTTATATTGTTTATTTTATATTATTTCTTAATATGCATTTATATTATTAATATATATATATATATATATATATATATATATATATATATATATATATATATATATATATATATATTCACTAATAGTGTAGGGAATTAATCCGAATTGATCTAGTTTCTTCGTTTAGAAGCGGTAATTGTGCTGCTCGCACATTTTGTCCGCTTTTTCACACGATAACGCCATTGTCCTGCTCGTCACCAGGTAGGAACTATTAGGGGGATCCTGGTCAGTGTTCAGCCCTCCCCCACCCCGATCAGTCAGGAAATGCAGTGAATCCATTAGCTCCCAGTGATCGGCCCTGGAGAGCTGATTAGATGGTTACAGACCTCTAGGCCTCCCGACAGCACATAGGGAATGATCAGGCCCTTATCTAGAGAGGCATTAAACACTCATTACTACCTCTCCGTGTCACAGGTCGGGTTTATGGTTTACATAGTCAAGATCATTAATTTCATTTCTGTAATCCATCTAATATTATTTATTATCGATGATAGGGTGTGTAGTGATCGGCGCCGCAGTCCTGATTAATGGCTGCGGACACTTTCAGAAACCGGTCCTAGAACCTGATACATGACTGGATAGGCTCAGATAAATATTTTGAGATGGACAAATACTCTTCTGTTTGGTCGTTTGAAATAGAAAAGTCTCCCTGGTGGTCGCAGGCGCTTGGAGTATTTTGTTGTCATTATTTCAGTGCAGTGTTGACAGAGCCCAGAATGTGCAGGATAGCCCGGACTGCTGCTGGCTATGCTACCGCCCTACAGTATTTATCTGATCGCGAAATATTCATTCTCTTACAGAAATACAGATTTTTATTTCTAGATCATCTATCACTGTTTATGTATCTAAATAATATATATCTATATTTTACCTAATTATAACGTTTATAATACATCTATCACTGTTTATGTATCTAACCATTTATTATCTACATTATATATATAAAATATTTCATTATATTATCCATGTACATATATCTATCATCTCTCCATCACTGTTTATGTATGTAACATCTTCTTTTCTAAATTATACGTAACACATTATCTTTCTATCTATCTATTATCTATCTATCTATCTATCATATATCTATTTATTATGTATCTATCTATCTATCTATCTATCCCATATCGATCTATTACAGTATCTATATATCTATCTATCTATCTATCCCATATCTATCTATTATATATCTATTATCTATCTATCTATTATCTATCCCATATCTATCTATTATCTATCTATTATATATCCATCTATCTATTATCTATTTATAATCTATCTATATCTATCTATCTATCTATCTATCTATCTATCTATCTATCTATCTATCTATCTATCTATCTATCTATCTATCTATCCCATACCTATCTATTATATATCCATTTATCTATTATTTATTAATCTATCTATTATCCATCTATCAATTTATCTATCCACAGTGCTGTGCAAATTAATTGGGACAAAGCAAAATAATAAAATGTTATAATGCACTGTTACATACTAATTCTGAAAATTACCTTGTCCCACTGGCTAGTTGACCAAGATTTATTTATTATATATTAAAGCTGTTTTGAATCACTGACTGGTAACTAACTTATGATTTTACTTAAAAAATGCTTTGTCCCAATTAATTTGCATAGCACTGTATCTATGTTTCTTTTGATCTAGTAATAATCCAGGTAAGGAAAGTGCGGTCATTGAATAAGTAAAGTAGGAATGCAATATATATGACAAAAATCCCAGAACTCATTCTGAAATCATTATTTGGAAATGAATGTAACCTCCTAATGTGTCTGTTGGTGCAGTGAGTAAGTGCCAGTGCATTGCCGCCTACAGAAGGTGTTTCTAGACTGGCACACATGGCTGCGGCTGACGTTTATTAGCATAATTAGCTTTTTATGTAAATTGGGAGAGCAGGTCTGTCACTCCTAGTCTGATCTTCACCATTATTAGGATCAATAATATTAATAGTCTCGTTTATTAGACTCTGCGGCTATAAATAGTGATGATTATACCGAATTATTATTATTACTGTTTTCAGTACCAATATTAATAACGTTATTGATTATTACAGAGATGCTAATAGTTTTCATAAAACGAATTACCCATGATGATACTAATGATAATTGCGATGATTCCGCAGACTGCGGAGATCAGGGTCACTTTTCCTAGCGCAGTGCACCAGTCTGTATCTGGGGTCGCACATGCAGGCTGTGTGGCTGATGAGGTGGAGAAAAAAGGACAAGGGAGAAGCAGAGAGGTTCTCCTCTATGTGCTGGACAGTGTGAGGGGCTGCCCCGAGGCTGGAGGTGGGATCCCGCCTATAGATGTCCTAGAGGTATGGTGCAGCGCCTGGCATCATCAGAAACGGGCAAGAAAACCTGCGAGGAGCAAATCGCACCAGCAACGGCTGCGCGCGGACACCGTACTAGGGCATCGGTGCTGACGTCACTGCTGCCCCTTAGGTCACTGCTGCCCCTGACGTCACTGCTGCCCCCCGACGTCACTGCTGTGTGGCGGCATCGCTCCCCATCACACCCCGCCGGACAGCACTCTATACAGAGCTGCCCTGGACCCGGGACTGTGGGCTGCACGGTCTCTCCCTGCTGCCACTCTGCAGCCAAATCACCCACCCTGAACCTCAGCAGCTAAATATGCCAAAACATCGGGGAACGTAGGCTCCATCCTGCCCTGTATTCTTCTGTGCCAGCTCAGCCACACATGGCCATTTCACAGAATGTAGTCTGGGCGTAGATGGATCTTTACACATAGGGAACTAAGAAAGAGGATGGATGAATATTACATGTTAGATATGTAGATAGAAAGATAGATATTAGATAGATACATATTAGATAGATAGATGGATAGATAGACACACAGATAAATATGAGATAGATAAATATTAGATATATAGATTGATAGATAAATATTAGATATAGATAGATAAATATGAAATAGATAAATATGAGACAGATAGATAAATAGATTATAGATAGATACAGGGATAGAGAGATGATACACAGATATATTGACAGATAGATAGAAGATAATAGGTATATAAATGATAAAGAGATACATGATGGATAGATAATACATGAAAGCTAGATGACAGATAGATATATATTAGGTAAATAGATAGATAGATTATAGATAGATAGATACAGGGATAGATAGATGATACACAGATATATAGATTGATAGATAAATATTATATATAGATTGATAAATATGAAATAGATAAATATGAGACAGATAGATAGATTATAGATAGATACAGGGATAGATAGATGATACACAGATAGATAGATAAATGACAGATAGATAGAAGATAATAGATAGATATATAAATGATAGATAAATAGATACATGATGGAAAGACAGATAGAAGATACAAGATAGATAGATAATACATGAAAGCTAGATGACAGATAGATAATATATATATATATATATATATATATATATATATATATATATATATATATATACTAGGTAAATAGATAGATTAGGGAGATAAAAATATAGGTCATATTTAAGCAAATAGCGATAGATACATTCATAGATGATATATGCGGATAGAAATAAAAATTTTAAGACAGCTAAAAAAAATATTTTTCCTATCTAACTATTATCTATAGTTTTGTACCTGTAGAATTGTATTTCTATCTGTAAAGTATCAATCTCTTCATTATCTATCTAACCAATGAATACCAATACAGGTGGGACACAGACCGGTGTTCAGGCCTTTTGAAGTAATTAGATATCAGCGGTATCAGGACACTATAGTAATTAATGACACCGTTTTTGGATATCCAGGCAGAGCACTCTTGTACCTTGGTTGTCGGGCACAGGCTCTTCAGGCTTCCTACACATATGTCACATAGGTTTATTACTTTAGATAAAGAACTCCAGTTATGAGCGGTGATGATGAGGAAGATGGCTGTAGACAGCGGCCAGGGACATGCTGCTGTTAGATCATTCTTCACTATACATTTATTTCTAGAATATCTATTATTTACATATGCTGCCGGATAATCACGGAGGGGTATTGAGTAGATCGTTTAAAAATAAATATATACTGTATACTGGTAGAAAAAAAAATCTTTATGAATAGACACATATGAGACAGATAAAGGTACATTTTCAAATACACTTGGTAAATATTATATATTTATAAATATACTGCAATAAATATGTTTTTCATAAATTGGTAATTAAATTGCTAAATTAATTTGACTATAAAATGAATATTTAGAGCTGGATGGAGGCTTTGTTGTGCTGGCTCCTGGGCTGCGTGCGGCATATGTGCAGATGAGAGCAGTCCTGCAGTTGTGATTGTGATCAGACTCATAAAGCCATTCATTTCATTCCAGAGCTATAAACAAATGTCGCGTTAGGCCGAGATTGATGGCACCATGTAATAAAAGCAGGTCTGCTCAGGAAGGAATAAAACGCAACCACAGACAGGGAATCATTTTTCAGGCTGAGGAGACGCAGGAGAGAGGGACGGGGGTCACACGAGGGAGAAGATGTCCCACTGTACAGGCAGCACTAGCCCACCAGGACCAGCCGGGAGGCCCCGGTATCCGGTGCAGCACTTATCAGCTATGGAAGGCTCTCAGGCTCTACAATATTACTTGGGCTCGGTTGGTTTCCTTGTATAAAAAATAATTATTTTATTTCTGCAGCGCTGACATATTCCATAGCACTTTACAAATAATGAATTGCCATTTAAATTACACCCTAGGAGATATGTGTATATTGCAGTATTGTCATTATAATAGAGCGGAGTATTGTACTTCATCACGTTCTAAACTGTTCTAATTCATTAATGTAAATATATATTAATTATATATCATACAGAGTACAAAATGCTAATTATTATAACATCTTTGTGTGTATCTCTCTCTCTCTCTCTATATATATATATATATATATATCTCTACAGGTAGTTTATTTATCCATCTATCCAGCCAACCATTATATAGTATACTATGATGGTGTGTGTGTGTGTGTGTATATATATATATATATATATATATATATATATATATATATATATATATACACACACACTTATACACTATTATAGCATACTATATAATGGTTGGCTGGATAGATAAAACCTGCAGTTCTTCTAGTTGCTGTGAGCCCAGGGTCTGTGTTCCCTGTGCACTGTGCTGCTGATGGGGCTGTATGCTCAGTGCGCTGATCCCAGATCCTCCATCCTAGATCCTCCATCCCTGGATCTTTCCTAATTCTCGGCTGCTCTTTCAGGAGCTGTAGGTTTCCTGCACCAGTGTGGCAGGCCAGCAGCGCACAGAGGGGCCATTGTGTGTCGCACACAGGCGTCTTGTTGTGCGCCAGTCGCACAGCACCTCTGATAATTGCATTATTACAATCACTTCTCCTCCTGTAATAATCGCAGTGCCCTCAGACCCACTGGGAGTAAATCACCGGCAGAGCAGAATTCGACCAAGATGTAGCAGAGTGCTGTACGGCCTGTAGCTTGGTGTGTGTGCAGGTATGTAGGATATTGTAGAGTTATGGCTGCACTGTATTGTGTCCTCTCCGCAGCCTCCTGCACTGACAAGTCAGGAGCAGAGATCGCCTGCAGATACTGCAGAGCTGCTAATAACTCGTGTTCTCCTCCACTAACCACAGCCAGGGGTGTCAGACAAGGTAACACGGGTACACAGGGAGCGTCTGCTGCCTGCCAAAGGCTATGCTCAGACACTGCAGAGCCGAATGTCACCCCCATGTCTATGCTCAGACACTGCAGAGCCGAATGTCACCCTCATGTCTATGCTCAGACACTGCAGAGCCGAATGTCACCCCCATGTCTATGCTCAGACACTGCAGAGCCGAATGTCACCCCCATGTCTATGCTCAGACACTGCAGAGCCGAATGTCACCCCCATGTCTATGCTCAGACACTGCAGAGCCGAATGTCACCCCCAAATCTATGCTCAGACACTGCAGAGCCGAATGTCACCCCCATGTCTATGCTCAGACACTGCAGAGCCGAATGTCACCCCCATGTCTATGCTCAGACACTGCAGAGCCGAATGTCACCCCCCCATGTCTATGCTCAGACTCTGCAGAGCCGAAAGCCATGCTCAGACACTGCACCCTACATGCAGAACAGACGCTACTGCAGGGAAGCCCACTGCTCTGGTCGGTGACTATTTGGGGCAGCTATTTCTGACTAGTGGAGGTGCTGAAATGTCTCCAGCACAGATGTTTGTCGATTAATTCCTCTATCATGGAACATATTGGACATACTTCCAGATTGTGCTCAGTGTCTGCAGTAGGAAGAAAGGAATCCCTTTTATTATGTATGATTATTATTATGTATGATTATTATTATTGATACTAAATAATGGTGGGTAGCTGCCTTCTGCAGGTACTGAGCACAACCTAGAAGTGTATCCAATGATGATGAGATTATTATTAATAATTATTGATTAGGAATACTTCATTCTCATTATTATAGAGCAAACTCCTAGATTGTGCTCAGTGTCTGCAGCAGGGAGTATGGAGTCAAACAGTAATATTAATTATTGTGATTATTATTCTAGATTATGTATTGGCGATTCCTTCCTCCCTTTCTGCACACACTGAGCAATCTGGAATGATCCTGTAACTATTATTATTATTGTTACATTTCCTACTACAGAAGGCTGCATGTAATAACGCAGGGAGCATTTTTCACGCTTTTGCCGCCGTATTTCGGTTTTGCTGTGTGCCCTGTGCAGACAGCTCTGGTATAGACGCATTACTGCCCAGCGGGCACAGAGGCAGGCAGGACTGGCGCACCATCACAAGAGCGTTCCTCAGTGCGACTTTTGTACCACAGCCATGCCAAGGCATGGGGCAGGAAACCTGCTGGTGGAAGTGGGCTGTGTGGAGTCTCCGAGCCCATACACAGCCAGCAGGGTGCACACACCTGTAGCCTGTGAGAGCAGGGCAGGCTGCTGGGTAGCTGAGGGCAGGAGCTGCAGGTCCACACTCATCTGCTTCCCATTAACAGCAAACCACTGCTGACCCAGGTCCTCCAACACTTTCAGCAAGGTGTCCTCTAAGGACACACTCTTTAGAAGCCAGGTGTTCCACATCTCAGGCCAGGCCCAGACTTTCCACTGAACACCTCTGGAAGGCTCCTACTTCTCCTCCATCATCAGTGCCATACAAAGAGCCCTCTCTTCTCCTGCACAGGCAGCCCCCATAGTGCAGGGCACATTACACAGCCACTCATTCTAGCTAAAATAGCCCCTACTTGGCTAAATTACTCAAAGTCTTGGATGTCATAATTAATTAATACTGTGCTCAGACGAGGACGCCATGAAAAAACTTCTGTCAACTAATGGAAATTGTCTCACTTCTTCATTGTACTCTTCAGAATGGCTGTGTATTTAATTCGTTGTATGTAGTAAAATGTGTGTGTGCATGCAAAATGAATAAATACAATGCATTATACACACAGCTATGTATGTACATATTATATAGTACATGTGTATATATGGTATATATTATTAAATAATATAATACATAATAATGTATACCTGTAAATTAATAAATACAATGTATTATACACACATACAGCTCTGGCAAAAATTAACAGACCACTGCAAAATGTTCAGTTTGTCCAAATTTTTTCTTTATAGGTATTTTTTGAGTAAAATGTAAAATGTTCTGTTAGTCTTTACACTTCAGACAACATGTCTCTGAATTTCCAAGCAATACATTTTGTATTTTTTTTCTGAAAAGGAGAAATGGTCAAAATTAAACCCCCCCCCCCAGTGCTTTCAGACCTCAAATAATGCAAAGAAAACAAGTTCATAATCACTTAGAAACAACAATACTAATGTTGTAACTCAGGAATGGAAATCAATATTTTGTAGAATAACCATGATTTTTAATCACAGCTTTCATGCGTCTTGGCATGCTTTCCACCAGTCTTTCACACTGCTGCTGGGACAAAAATGTAAGCAGTCCTTCTTTGTTTGATGGCTTATGCCTATCGATCATCCTCTTGATTACGGTACATTCCAGAGGTTTTCAATGGGGTTCAGGTCTGGAGATTGGGCTGCTCATGAAAGAGTTTTGATGTGGTGGTCTCTTAATTATTGCCAGAGCTGTATATGTATATATGTATATTATATTATGTGTGTATGTGTATGTATATATATATATATATATATATATATATATATATATATATATATATATATATATATATACACACACAATAATAATTTTTATTTATATAGCGCCAACATATTCCGCAGCGCTTTACAAATTATAGAGGGGATTTGTAAAGACAATAGACATTACAGCATAACAAAAATCAGTTCGAAATAGATACCAATAGGAGTGAGGGCCCTGCTCGCAAGCTTACAATCTATAGGAAAAAGGGAGACACGAGAGTTGCATGGTAAAAATTGCTTTCGTTGTTCAGACCAAGTGAATATGTATATATACTATAAAATATAATAAAGCGTGTGTGTACACAAATGTGAATTATAAATACAATGTATTATACACATATGTATGTATATATTATAGTGTATGTGTGTCTATATGGTATATATTATATAGTATATATCTTATAAAGCATGTATAGTGTGTGTGTATATATATATATATACATATATACTATAAAATATATAAACATACATGCATGCAACTTAAATACAATTATATAAACACATTATATATACACTATATATAAACACACACATATATATATATATATACACACACACACAGGCTCAGACAGGCCCATAGAGTAACAGGGGAATCCACTTATGGGCCCCTGTGCAGATCTGGGCCCCCAATCCTACTGTATGAGCAGTACTTGGTATAATTCACTTGATTCACTCTGTACAGAAAAAAGACAGCATATTCTCATTCATTAACCAAACTGCCCAGTTTATTATTATATAGAGATATAGGTAAATTTGTGAACGAGGTTAGTGTAATATTTGTATGCAGGGGAAAAGTGGGACCCCCAAAGTCAATGTTACTGGTGGACACTTAGCAGCCCAGTCCGACACTGTATATATACACACACATACAAATAGACACACACATACACAAATACATATATATATATATATACATACACACACACACACACACACACACAAACATACATATATATATATATATATATATATATATATATATATATATATATATATATATAATTAAAGTCCTTGAGACCTAATAAAACATTTTTAATACAGAATTATTCCACGCGCTGCAGTGCAGCTCTAGCAGTGTAATCCATACTCCCCTGGTGGGTAGATTCCTCCATAACATAACTAAAATGACTTTTAAATACGACTGCAATTATAATAAACTTTATGTAGAAAATAAATCACTTTCCTTAATCACTCATCATGTGACTAATGCCTATTTTGTCTCTTACAAGTGTCTGTCCATCCTCTGCTCTGAATTATTCAGTAATGCTGAACCAGGAATCCTATATGTAATGTGCCAAAGAAAACACTCAATACTTTGTGCTTTTTTCCCTTTCTCTGTAACCCCATAAAACTTTTTTCTCCTAAAGGACATTTACATATTTGAATCTCAGCAAACATACAACACACTGACTGTATTTCGTCCAGTGCCCGACCTCAAGTGAAAAAAAAAAAAAAGCGAAAGGGATTTAAGAGGGAAAACTTGATGGAAGCTTCTTTAGTGCCGTATGGGCTCATTGACCTCTGCATAACCCGGGCGCCTTGGCAAAGACGTCTTGATCAACATTTACCAACCTCACAGCTTTGTAGGTATAGTCTTTCTACTGTCTGCCATCTTTTCAGCTGCCTCAGGATCCTGTGCCTAATTATAGAAAGGAGAAACAGGAAAGGCACATGAATGGCGCTATTCTGAAGGTACTCGGCCTGGATATAGAGGGGCTTTTTGTCACCAACTCTGTACTAGGTTACTACTTTCAAGACAACTTCAAACCTCCCCTTACACACTTCTTACACTTAACCACATTCTCAAAGGAGGCTTTTGAGCTATTACCTTGCATTACTGAAATGCACATTAGCAGAGTGCGTAATACTGACCATAGAGGTAAAGAATTTTTCCCCCAAACAATAAGTTCTCTTTTTTTTTTTTGCTATTGCAATAAGTCTCAGAAAAGGGGCTCGCATAAATTGGTAAAAGGTCTAGCAATGACTATCTGACGGAAAACGTTCGTGGTTTCAAAGATGATGATCGTGTTAATGAGAATCTTTACATCTGTGATCAGCTCAAGTCAGTAATAAAAGGCTAAATATAATGAAAGACGTAGACTTAGGCTACACAACGACTTGTGGCGATGCAGCGGATGAGAATAAGGCCTCATTCAGACATCAGTCATTTTTCACATATAGTAACATAGTAACATAGTTATTAAGGTTAAAGGAAGACTTTAGTCCACCTAGTTCAACCCATAGCCTAACCTAACATGCCCTAACATGTTGATCCAGAGGAAGGCAAAAAAAAACCATGTGGCAAAGAGTAAGCTCCAGATTGGGGAAAAAAATTCCTTCCCGACTCCACATACGGCAGAGTTTGATCAGTGTGTCAGTTTTTACTGTTATTTTTTTTTTTTGATGAATGACGAAGGTTTCTCAAGCTTCTATCAAACAGTCCATGAAAAAAGGACAGCACACGGATGGCAGCTGAATGCGGTCAGATTCTTCCACGGACCCGTAGACCTGTCTCTGTGGTTCTGTGCAGACCAATTGGCCATAAAAAAATACACAGACCAGAAGAGAGATCCACAGTCTGTAATAGGTATGAGTTCTTAAAAACATGGGTAGGACTTCTACGGGAAAAACTGTCAATCTGAATGAACCCTTAGAGCAAGTTCAGACAAGCATATCATACAGACATGTGCTGTCCACTATTTTATTCCAAAAACCGCACGAGACTTGCCACTCAAGACTATGGGTGCAAAAAAAAACAAAAAAAAAACCCTGGATCCTATGCGGAAAATCCTCATCGCATTTGATTTTGACATTATTAACGTAGGAAACGGTATTTGATCACGTTCTTTTTAAGATGTTGATCTATGGTCACCCAGAATGTGATCACGGGATGCTGAGAGGTTACTATTGCAGTCGGGAGTCTGTTGAAGGCCTCCGTGCCTGACATCACATAGCTCTATTGGCTGAGCTCCAACGGAGACCGTGATTTTTACTATATAAAGGAATACTACAGAATTGCTGGATATAGTGCAAGTGATCAGATAATCACAGGTTCAAGTCCTCCAAGGATACTAACAAATACAGTAAAAGAAAAAAATGGGAAAAAAAAATCCGAATCAACCTTTTTTTTTTCTCTCATTAAAAAAAGATATTTAAAAAAAAACAAAAAACACGTCCGTGTTCTCACTGTGTCCATATAAGTCTGACTTCGAAAAAAATATATATAATTAATGACCCCAAAGGATAAACACAATCAAAGTAAAAAAAAAAATGTCAAAATTGTGACAACTTTTTATATTTTTAATAAATAAAAAAAACTGGACAAGTTAGGTGAAGCAGGAATTACACTGACTTGGACAATCATAATTCCAGGTTTGTACCAAACGAAGTACACTTTAAAAACAATTCCTGAAAAACAGTGCAAGACTTTCAGAATTGCATTTCTGGGGGGCAATTTCATCACGCTTTTTTCCCTGTTTTCCAGTACAATATGTGGTAAAATGAACGGCGTCACAAGTACAACTCTTCCTGCAATAACTAAGACTTTATACATTTATGTGGATGGAAAAAAAAAAAAATATATGGTTCTTGGGAAGAAAAACTAAAATGCAAAAATGGAAATTGGTAATGTTGGGAAGGGGTTAACCAAACCCATGAATCCGTAGGGATAGTAATGAGTTTTAATTCCTTCATACCATGATGATTCCCCTGTACCTATGAGGATCAGTGCCTCACTTGTCGTTATGTCCTGGGGAGAACCAGATCACATAACTGTATAGAAGTGGAAGGGCGTCTTGTTGGATAAGGCTTCTTTCACACTAGCGTCGGGCTCGGCCCGTCGCAGTGCGTCGGGCCGAGGTTACCGACGCTAGCGTTGTCTCCGCCGCACAACGGGGGCAGCGGATGCATTTTTCCAGTGCATCCGCTGCCCCATTGTGAGGTGCGGGGAAGTGCGGGGAGGTGGGGGCGGAGTTCCGGCCGCGCATGCACGGTCGGGAAAAGCGGACCGTCGGCAGCAAAAACGTTACATGCAACGTTTTTTACAATACATACAAGTCTATAGGTGCGAGAACATCATGGACAGCAGATTTCGTCATGTGTATGCAATCTGTTTGTAACATTGCAATGGGTAGGTGAAGATTTGCTTTAAGTCAAATCCAACACAATCATGAAAATCAGAGTTTTTTCTTGTGTACAACAAAATCAGTAATCCATAATCAGCCTCCTTCATTTCCTAGCATGCAGCAGTTGGGGCAAAAGTGGAAATCCTATATATTTATTTGTACTATTTGCAGTAATCTTTGCCTGTTTTTCAAAAGCCCTAAAGGGAAAGATAACATTAATGCAGTGCAATAACAGTGTGTGACCTCCATAACAGCCTAGATTTGCACATAAGTATTTTTCCACTTACACAAGAAAATGTTGAAAAGTTTTTGAGCAAAACTAACAATCCAGTGGACACCATGCTATACGGTGGGGAAAACACTGTATTTGGAAGTATTTGATTCACTGCTGATTTTGCAAGTTTTCCCACCAACAAAGAATGGAGAGGTCTGTAATTTGTATCGTACACTTCAACTGTGAAAGGCAGAACCTAAAATAAAATCCAGAAAATCACATTGTATGATTTTTACATAATGAATTAACATTTTATTGCATGAAGTGAGTATTTGATACAGTAGAAAAACAGAATCTAATATTTGGTACAGAAATCTTTGTTTGCAAATACTTAGGTCAGACGTTTCCTGTAGTTCTTCACTAAGTTTGCACACACTGCAGCAGGGATTTTGGCCCACTATACATAGAGATTTTCTCCAGATCTTTCAGGTTTCGGGGCTATTAGGTCTGCAGACTGGCTAGGCAACTCCAGGACCTTGAAATGCTTCTTAGGCCGGGGACACACACAACGTATAAAAAAACGGTCCGTTTTTCACGGACGAGAATCGCACAAATGTTTCCAAAACAGTGATCCGTGTGCAGTGCGAGGATGCGATTTCCTCGCATCAAATGATCCCTTTGACATCCGTGTGACATCCGTATGCCGAGATTTTCTCGCAGGCTTGCAAAACCGACATCTAATGGATTTATGTGCTCAAATGTTCGTTAAAACATATATACAGTATACATATATATATATGTCATTGAGACACATATATATATATTCTGTATTTATATTTAATTCAGCACGAGATATGTTAAAAGCCGGTAATTCAATTGCCGGCTTCTCATTTCTCCTTCCCAAACCCGACAGGATATGAGACATGATTACATACAGTAAACCATCTCATATCCCCTTTTTTTTTGCATATTCCACACTACTAATGTTAGTAGTGTGTATGTGCAAAATTTGGGCGTTGTAGCTGCTAAAATAAAGGGTTAAATGGCGGAAAAAATTGGCGTGGGCTCCCGCGCAATTTTCTCCGCCAGAGCGGTAAAGCCAGTGACTGAGGGCAGATATTAATAGCCAGGAGAGGGTCCATGGTTATTGGCCCCCCTGGCTACAAACATCTGCCCCCAGCCACCCCAGAAAAGGCACATCTGGAAGATGCGCCTATTCTGGCACTTGGCCACTCTCTTCCCACTCCCGTGTAGCGGTGGGATATGGGGTAATGAAGGGTTAATGTCACCTTGCTATTGTAAGGTGACATTAAGCCAGATTAATAATGGAGAGGCGTCAATTATGACACCTATCCATTATTAATCCAATTGTATGAAAGGGTTAAAAAACACACACACATTATTAAAAAGTATTTTAATGAAATAAACACACAGGTTGTTTTAGTATTTTATTGTTCTCTCAATCCATCCGGAACACCCTCGCTTGGCAAAATAATAAACTCACAATATACATACCCTCTGATGAACTGTCAGGTCCCACGAGGTAATCCATCTGAAGGGGTTAATTATTTTACAGGCAGGAGCTGCGCTAAAGCACTCGCTTGTGTCTGTAATCCCCGGGTGATGAAAGGAAAGCAGAGTGATCTGTACTTACATTGAGTTGCGGTGAGGCGCCCTCTGGTGGATGTTCTCATGAACTGGCGCCTTGGAAAAGTTCCCACGCTCGAGTTCATGAGTTCATCCACCAGAGGGCGCCTCACCGCAACTCAATGTGAGTACAGATCACCCAGCTTTCCTTCATTCCCCGGGGGTTACAGGCACGAGCGAGTGCTTTAGCGCAGCTCCTGCCTGTAAAATAATTAACCCCTTCAGATGGATTACCTCGTGGGACCTGACAGTTCATCAGAGAGGGTATGTATATTGTTGGTTTATTATTTTGCCAAGCGAGGGTGTTCCGGATGGATTGAGAGAACAATAAAATACTAAAACAACCTGTGTGTTTATTTCATTAAAATACTTTTTAATAATGTGTGTGTTTTTTAACCCTTTCATACAATTGGATTAATAATGGATAGGTGACATAATTGACGCCTCTCCATTATTAATCTGGCTTAATGCCACCTTACAATAGCAAGGTGGCATTAACCCTTCATTACCCCATATCCCACCGCTACACGGGAGTGGGAAGAGAGTGGCCAAGTGCCAGAATAGGCGCATCTTCCAGATGTGCCTTTTCTGGGGTGGCTGGGGGCAGATGTTTGTAGCCACGGGGGGGCCAATAACCATGGACCCTCTCTAGGCTATTGATATCTGCCCTCAGTCACTGGCTTTACCGCTCTGGCGGAGAAAATTGCGCGGGAGCCCACGCCAATTTTTTCCGTGATTTAACCCTTTATTTTACACGCTACAGTGCCCACATTTTGCACATACACACTACTAACGTTAGTAGTGTGGAATATGCAAAAAAAAGAGGGGAAATGAGATGGTTTACTGTATGTAAACCATGTCTCATATCATGTCGGGTTTAGGCAGGAGTAATGAGAAGCCGGCAATTGAATTACCGGCTTTTCTCTAACACCGCTGCGTATTTCTCGCAAGTCACACTGCTGGTCCGTGTGGAATCCGATTTTTTCTCGCACCCATAGACTTGCATTGGCGAGTCTCGGCCGAGATACGCTGACAATCGCAGCATGCTGCGATTTCACTCGGATCCTGAATACGGTGGAGAAAATATCGGATGATGGGAGCTGCACCATAGATTAACATTGGGCCGAGTGCTATGCGATTTTTTATCGCATAGCACTCGTCCGTATTACGGTCTAGTGTGACCCCGGCCTTACAGAGCCACTCATTAGTTGCCCTGGCAGTTTGTTTTGGGTCAATGTCATGCTGGAAGACCCAGCCACGACCCATCTTCAATGCTCTTACTGAGGAAAGGTCGTCGTTGGCCAAATTATTGTCATACATGACCCCATCCATCCTCCCTTCATTACGGTGCAGTCCTTTCCCTTTTGCAGAAAGCACCCCAAAAGTATGATGTTTCCCCCATCAGTGTTCATGGTTGGAATGGCGTTCTTGGGGTTGAACTCATCCTTCTCTCTTTCTCCAAATATAGCGAACGGAGTTGATACCAAAAAGTTATATTTTGGTCTCATCTGACAACATGACCATTTCCCATGCCTTCTCTGGATCATCCATATGGTCACTGGTGAACTACAAACAGGCCTGGACATGTTCTGTGGTGAGCAGGGGGACCTTGTGTGCCCTGCAAGATTTTAATCCATGACGGTGTAGTGTGTTACTAACGGTAATGTGTGAGACTGTAGTCCTAGCTCTCTTCAAGTAAATGGCAAGGTCCTTCCGTGTAGTTCTGGGCTGATTCCTGACCGTTCTCAGAATCATCCTTACCCCCACGAGGCGAGATCTTGCATGGAGCCTCAGACCGAGGAAGATTGACTGTCATCTTGTGTTTCTTCCATTTTCTACTAATTGTGCCAACAGTTGTTGCCTTCTCACCAAGCTGCTTGGCTACTGTCCTGTAGCCCATCCCAGCCTTGTGCACGTCTGCAATTTTGTCCCTGGTGTCGTTAGACAGCTCTTTAGCCTTGGCCATGGTGGAGAGGTCAGAGTGTGATTGATTGTGTCGACAGGTGTCTTTTATAAAGATGACGAGTTCAAACAGGTGCAATTAATACAGGTAATGAGTGCAGAGTACGATGGCTTCTTAAAGAAAAAACAACAGATCTGTGAGAGACTGAATTCTGGCTGTTTGGTAGGTGATAAAACACTTATTTCATGCACAAAAATGCAATTTAATTACCATATTTAAAAATCATACAATGTGATTTTTCTGGTTTTTTTTCCCAAGATTTTGTCTCTCACAGTTGAAGTGTACCCACAATAAAAATTACAGACCTCTACATTCTTCATCCAGACCACTCCAAGACTTGCAAAATTGTCAGTTTATCAAATGCTTTTTTCCCCCACTGTTAAGTAGGTATTTTTTTGGCACTTGTTCGGAGTGACGCGAAAACAAAGTCATAGACCCAAGGTCAGGGCCGCCATCAGGGCATGACAGGCATCACTGCTGTATGGGGCCCGGAGATGAGGAGCAAAAAGGGGGGCCCGCCGCCCGAGCACGCTGACAACCCGGTCCGCGCTCTGCTCGGGCCCCCTCTGACATTTTATTCATGCTGCTGCAGCTGCTGCGCTGCCATTGAGCCGATTAACTACCTGTGGGCTGGCGTCTCCGCGTCTGGCGTGTGTAAATGCAGGCTAAATGAGCGCTGTAGCTTTAAGGGGCCCGGTGCATCATGGGCGTGTGACGTCACACGCTGCCCTGCTCCACTTCCTCATTCCGGAGCAGAGCAGCGTGCGGTGTGCCACGTGCCTGCTGCGGACGGCGGTGGAGCAGACGGCGGAGCAGAAGAGGCAGGCCGGCAGCAGCAGGGGACCACCGCACGATGAGAGGACCGAGGACGTGCAGGATGCTGGAGCTGCTCTGCAGACCGGACCAGACGAGTGGAGCCGGCGGCGGGCGAGCAGGGTTAGTACCGTCCGTCTGGACTCCGGATGCAAACAGGGCCCGGGGGTGAGGGCCTGGGGGTGAGGGCCCGGGGGTGAGGGCCCGGGGGTGGGGGCCCGGGGGGGGGGTTATTTGCTGCCTGCCTGCACGGGGGTCTGATTCAAACAGGGCCCGGGGGCCCCCACCCCCGGGCCCTGTTTGAATCAGACCCCCCACGCAGGCAGGCAGCAAATAAACCCCCCCGGGCCCCCACCCCCGGGCCCTGTTTGAATCAGACCCCCCGTGCAGGCAGGCAGCAAATAAACCCCCCCGGGCCCCCACCCCCGAGCCCTGTTTGAATCAGACCCCCCATGCAGGCAGGCAGCAAATAAACCCCCCCGGGCCCCCACCCCCGAGCCCTGTTTGAATCAGACCCCCCATGCAGGCAGGCAGCAAATAAACCCCCCCCCGGGCCCCCACCCCCGGGCCCTGTTTGAATCAGACCCCCCGTGCAGGCAGGCAGCAAATAAACCCCCCCGGGCCCCCACCCCCGGGCCCTGTTTGAATCAGACCCCCCGTGCAGGCAGGCAGCAAATAAACACCCCCGGGCCCTCACCCCCGGGCCCTCACCCCTGGGCCCTGTTTGAATCCGACCCGTGGTGCAGGCTGAGGCAGGCAGCAAATAAACCCCCCCCACCCCCGGGCCCTGTTTGGGGGGGCTTATTTGCTGCCTGCCTGCCCGGGGGGGTCGGATTCAAACAGGGCCCGGGGGTGGGGAGGTTTGTTTGCTGCCTGCCTGCACGGATTCAAACAGGGCCCCGGGGGGGGGGGGGGGGGGGGGTTGGTTTGCTGCCTGCATGGATTCAATGAGGAGGGGGGGGTTTGTTTGCTGCACATTCCAACAAGGCACAGGTGGAGGTGGTACACATATAAAGTATCCTTGCGTCCGTATCCTTGTGTCCCTGCTGGACACGGGGGCAGAGATGCTGGACACGGGGGCAGAGATGCTGGACACGGGGGCAGAGATGCTGGACACGGGGGCAGAGATGCTGGACACGGGGGCTATGAATGATGCTGGACACGGGGGCTATGAATGATGCTGGACACGGGGGCTATGAATGATGCTGGACACGGGGGCTATGAATGATGCTGGACACGGGGGCTATGAATGATGCTGGACACGGGGGCTATGAATGATGCTGGACACGGGGGCTATGAATGATGCTGGACACGGGGGCTATGAATGATGCTGGACACGGGGGCTATGAATGATGCTGGACACGGGGGCTATGAATGATGCTGGACACAGGCAGAATGGAGATATGGGGTATGATGAAAGACATGGGGGCATAACTGGAGACAGATGGGGCATGATTGGAGACACTGGGGGCAGAATTGGAGACAGATCGTGCAGGATCATGGGGCAGGATGGATATGATGGAGACAGATGGGGCAGGATGGGGAGATCATATGGTGCAGAAAGGATACTCATGAGGGCAGGATGGGAGAACATATGGCTGACGCCAGGAATGAGACACACGGGGCCAGGATGGCGAATATTATTACCATAGGGACTAATTAAGGGATATTATTACTGCAGTGATGTATTTATTTTTTGAGGACACTGTTTTAAATGAGGGGGCGGTCCTGTTACTGTGTAGAGTGACACTATGTCGCCTCTTTTTCTTTATGCGGTGTAATGTAGAAGTTGGGAAAAATTAAGTAATGTGTTCTACAAGCGGAGCTCGAGATAACTCTGTTATTTCCTGCAGAGACGAGTCCTGGCTGGAAGACATGATGGCGGTCTGTGCTGGATGAAAGATGAAGGACTTCACCAAGAGACGTCACTGGTAAGTCAGTGTTACCTGTACACTGACACTATACACTGTATACTATATACAGAGCTCCTGTGTATAATTTCACTAGTGATCACTGTATTATCTGTACACAGACACTGCATACTAAGTACAGCTCTCCTGTGTATAATGGCACTTAGGCCGGGGTCACACTGGTGCGAGATACGGCCGAGTCTCGCTGGTTAAAAGCAAGCTGTGGCACCTGCACTCCGGAGCGGAGCGTGCAGCTGCATAGCAATACATGGAGCTGCACGCTCCGCTCCGGAGTGCCGGTGCCACAGCTTACTTTTAACCAGCGAGACTCGGCCGTATCTCGCACCAGTGTGTCTCCGGCCTTATGGTGATAGTGTGGTGCTTTTTTTTTATTACTGATCAGAATTGTAGTATTCAGTCACTATGTGGTGGTAATATGCGGTCTGGTCATGGTGTAGCGGTATTTGTTCTTTGTATGTGATATTATTCGATCACTGTGGTGGTAATATGTCATCTGGTCATGGTGTAGCGGTATTTGTTCTTTGTATGTGATATTATTCGATCACTGTGGTGGTAATATGCGGTCTGGTCATGGTGTAGCGGTATTTGTTCTTTGTATGTGACATTATTCGATCACTGTGGTTGTAATATGTCATCTGGTCATGGTGTAGCGGTATTTGTTTTTTATGTGATATTATTGGTCATTTTAAAAATTGAAAAATAAATAAAAATATACCTAAATTGTTTTGCATATTTTAACAAATATTTAATAGGTTACAGCAGAGTAGGGCCTCACCAAAAGAGTCTACCGTGTTATGGTGGCGGCTTACAAAATCTTTTGGCCAAAACAAAAGCTGCCGGCTATATGTGTGATCTGGTGATGGGAACTGTTAGGGTACTGTCACACAGTGCCATTTTGATCGCTACGACGGCACGATCCGTGACGTCGCAGCGATCGTATGATTATCGCTCCAGCGTCGTAGACTGCGGTCACACGTTGCAATCACGGCGCTGGAGCGATGCCGAAGTCCCCGGGTAACCAGGGTAAACATCGGGTTACTAAGCGCAGGGCCGCGCTTAGTAACCCGATGTTTAGCCTGGTTACCAGCGTAAACGTAAAAAAAACAAACAGTACATACTCACATTCCGGTGTCTGTCCCCCGGCGTTCTGCTTCTCTGCACTGTGTAAGCACAGCGGCCGGAAAGCAGAGTGGTGACGTCAGACGTCACCGCTGTGCTCGCTTTCTGGCTGGCCGGCGCTCACAGTGCAGAGAAGCTGAGACGCCGGAGGACAGACACCGGAATGTGAGTATGTACTGTTTGGTTTTTTTACGTTTACGCTGGTAACCAGGGTAAACATCAGGTTACTAAGCGCGGCCCTGCGCTTAGTTACCCGATGTTTACCCTGGTTACAAGCGAACACATCGCTGGATCGCTGTCACACACAACGATCCAGCGATGTCAGCGGGAGATCAAGCGACGAAAGAAAGTTCCAAACGATCTGCTACGACGTACGATTCTCAGCAGGGTCCCTGATCGCTGCTGCGTGTCAGACACTGCGATATCGTAACGATATCGCTAGAACGTCACGAATCGTACCGTCGTAGCGATCAAAATTGCACTGTGTGACAGTACCCTTAGGGTATGTGTCCACGTTAAGTAAACGCTGCGTGTTTGACGGTGCGTGGGGCCACAGCGTCAAACACGCAGCGTCCAGATGTTCCAGCATAGTGAAGGGGATTTTATGAAATCCCGTCTCCACTATGCGTGGTAACACGCACCCGGCGGCCCTGCGACTCCGGACATACGGCGCTTCTTTTAAGATCGCTGCGCCGCCGCAAGCTATAACACAGGGCCCTATGTGTGGGGTGCGATGATCCCGGATGTGTGCAATGAACACATCCGGCATCATCGCGTCACAGTAGGGGGCGGGGCTTAGCGCCGAGCGGGTTTGCCGCTCCGACGCAGCAACCGCCGGCCATCCTGAAGGTGGACACGTACCCTCAATGTGTGATTGGTGAGAAGTGGAGTTTTTCCAAGAGAGAGCGGTGGGACTGTGGACAGTTCGAGGGGTGGAGCGTGGAGGCGGGGCTGGGGTGGAGCCTGGGTGGAGTCTCAAGGGGGCCCCGAAAATGTTGCCAGTATGGGGCCCCGAAATTTCTAGTGGCAGCCCTGCCCAAGGTTGCCAACTTGATTTTTCTTTTTTTTTTCTGGACAGCTTATCAAAAAATCAGACAGACAATATTTATTACAGACACAATGGAAAACCATAATAAATTAAGAGTTATAAGCGATACATGTCTACAGACCCTAATTCTGATATTTAGACATCAGCTGCACTCACTTAAACTGAAAAAATGATAATTACAATCTTAATAATCTTTCTTCAGCTGTAGAAAAGAATCACGGACGTCTTAAACATTTTTTTATGCACAGGGCAAAAATGTGCCCTATTTTTACAGACTGTCCAGGGATTTATAATAATAATAATCTTTATTTTTATATAGCGTCAATATATTCCGCAGCGCTTTACATTTTGCACACATTATCATCACTGTCCCCGATGGGGCTCACAATCTAAATTCCCCATCAGTATGATTTCTAGATAGTTGGCATCCCTGGACAGATCTACTGCTGCAGACTGTACAGAAAGGTAGGTGGGCCTCTTGTGCACCCCAAGCCATATAATATGCATGTTTGGTTTACATAAATGCAATACTATGCTGTAGAATACAAATTTCCCTGTGCTGAGCATAATTAAACAATAAAATAAAAAGAACGTTAGCATCTCTAACAATAATAATCTTTATTTATATAGCGCCAACATATTCCGCAGCGCTTTACAGTTTAAACCCTTTGGGGATTTTAACTAGGTTGGCTGATACTTACCGACCTTGAGCGTCCTGCCGCCAGGTGTCAGCCGATTCTGACAGGCGACACCTGGCACTCCGTGCATGAGTGGTGCCCACACAACTCCAACATCTTTACTCCATGCTGCAATTGTTATCAATCGCAGCATTTGGCAGGCATACAGAGGGAGGGAGCCCCCTCTGCTCTCTGATCGGTGCCCCCACGACGTCATCACGAAGGGTCGATCATTGCTGTGGTGACCCGATGTCATCAAGGCGATATCCGGGTCACAAGAGCTAGCAAAATTGCTACACCATGCTCACAGCATGGTGTAGCAAGTTTGTCTGTCAGTGCAGCGCTGACATTTTGTAAAGCATCGCAAAGCTCCTGCTTTGTTATTCTTTACAAGTGATCAGACAGCAAAAAGTGAAAATCTCATAGTGGGACAAAGGAAAAAAGTTAAAAAAAAAAGTGAAAAAAATTATAAAAATAAATAACAAAATAAAAATACAAAAATATATTGTACCCATAAATAAATGTTTTTATGAAAAAAAGTACGCTTATTTGGTATTTCCATGTCCCGGGAGACCCAACCTATGAAACTGTCCCACTAGTTAATCCCTTCAGTGAACGCCACAAAAAAGTAAAAAAAGAGGCAAAAATTGATGCTTAATCATACTACCACCAAACAAAAATTTGGAATAAAATGCGATCAAAAAGATGAATGTAAATAAAAATGGTATCTCTGAAAACATCATCTTGACCCGCCAAGAAACAAGCCGCCATACAGCTCTATCAGCTGAAAAATAATAATGTTATAGCTGTCAGAGTAAAAGCAATGCAAAAATAAATTATATTTTTCTATAAAATAGTTTTTACTGTGTAAAAGCACCAAAACATTAAAAAAAATATAAATGTGGTATTGCTGTGATCATATTGACCGGAAGAATGAAGCTGCTGTATCAATTTTACCACACGCGGAACCACATAATTAAAAATGCCCCCCAAAAAACAATCAATGAATTGCTGCATTTTTTCACTCTGCCTCCCAAAAATCAGAATAGAAAATGTCATGTGTCCGAAAATGGTACCAATAAAAACGTCAACTCGTCCTGCAAAAGAAAAGCCCTCATATGACACTGTTGGCAGAAATATGGAAAAATTATAGCTCTCGAAATATGATGATGCAAAAAAGTGTTTTTTAAGTGTGTGACAGCAGCCAAACCGAAAAACCCAATATCAATCTAGCATCTAAAATACTATGACATGTGAAGAAGCGCTCCCTTTTGATAAAGTTTAAAAGTGCTGCATAGATGCACGCTTTGCCACCGTGTATGAAAAAACTGTGGAGCAATACAAGTGTATGCGCTGCAATCAAACTTCTACTGCTAGAAGCCTACCTTATCTCTCAAGATATAAGGTAGGCTTCTAGCAGAAGTTTGATTGTAGCGCATACACTTTTATTGCAAATCTGGTATCGCTGTAATCGCACCGACCCGAAGAATAAAGTAGTCTAATCACTTATGCCGCACAAGGAACGGTGTAAAGAATAAATAAAGCCAATTCTTCACCTGCTGTTGATTTGTTCATTCTGCCTCCCAAAGATTGCAGTAAGGCTCTTCTTACATTTATCATGTGCTCTGCACTGAGAGCGTACACCAGGGTTTCTGAATAAATCTCTGAAATACTTGATTCAGAAGGAACCTCTGGCGGAAGATTCCCTATAATAAGACAGAGAGAGAGACACTGTGGACGTAGTCTGACCTGTGATCTGGCTATGTCCATCTTTTTAGGAGTGCATAAAACACGATCCTCCACAGTTTTGTGCACTTCTGAAATAAAGGACATAACTGAACAGAGGTAACTCTGTTGCCTCATTATAATGAATTGAGATGGAAACCCGAAAGTAAAGCACCGCATAAATGTGATCCCAAACGTTATTTAAAATGTTCCCAATAAAAGCTTCAACTCAATCCACAAAAAAAAGCAAGTCCCCACTCAGGTCCATCATCTGTCAATGGAAATATAGGGGGCTTCCACGTTACTGGTAGCACAAAGGCTCTGGAAAAGTAAAATGGCTTTTCGCCACCCCCTTCTCCCCCCCTCAAAAAAAAGAAATTCAGTGCTTCCAAATTCAGATGTCCCCTCCTTTCTGAGCCCAAGTGTACCTAAACAACATTTAGCATCCACGTTTGCCATTTCTGTAGCAATGAGAGCCCGCCTAATTCACGGGGGCGTGTGTCCTGAAGCATGAGGAGGGCATAATGTACTGTTCATTACAACTGCAGTTTACAATTTTCACTCAGCATCATCCAGTGTTGCTTGTTTCTGGAAAACAATGGAGTTCAAATACTACACCTGTAGATAAATTCCCAAAGGTAAACAATTTAAAAAATGGGGTCCCTCTTGAATTTCGCCGTGTGGCTAAGCAGTACTGTACAGCCATTTATAGGGTTTTTCTACATTGAGCAAAAATTTGTGGGACAAATTTTGGTGCCATTTTTACCCATTTCCCAGTGTGAAAATGTAAACTCTGGGGCTAAAACAAAATTTTGGTGGCAAAAATGTAATTACTTTTTTCTTTACTGCCCAATGGTCTAAAATTCTGTGACCCACCTGTGGTGCCACTATGATCACTGTACCCCTACATTAATTAATTGAGAGGTGTAGTTTGTAAAATGGTGTCTCCTATGGGGGGTTCTGCTGTTTTGGAACCTCAGGGGCTCTGCCAATGTGAAATGGCACCCTCAAACTAGTCTAGCAAAATCTGAGCTCCAACAGGGTGCTTCTTCCCTTCTGAGCAGTAGCGTATCTACTGGAGGGGTAGAGGGGGCCATCGCCCGGGCTCTGTCACATGAAGGGGCCCACCGAGAGTCACTACCCCCTTTTGACGAGGCAGAACACCGCACAGGATGAGAGCAGCAAAATGCCTGCTCCACTGCCTGACGGAGACTCTGCACGCTGGTAGCACAGTGGCTAGTTGAAGAATCTCCCAGTCCCTCCTGCAGCGCAGCGAGAAAAAAAATTCGAAACTCCAGAATTGCGTTTTTTTTGGTCGCTGTGACACTGCATTAAAATGCAATAACGGGCGATCAAAAGAATGTATCTGCACCGAAATGGTATCATTAAAAATGCCAGCTCGGCACACAAAAAAATAAGCCCTCACCCGACCCCAGATCATGAAAAATGGAGATGCTACGGGTATCGGAAAATGGCGCAATTTTTTTTTTTTTTTTTAGCAAAGTTTGGAATTTTTTTTCACCACTTAGATAAAAAAGATAAAAAATAACCTAGTCTATGTTAGGTGTCTATGAACTCGTAATGACCTGGAGAATCATAATGGCAGGTCAGTTTTAGCATTTAGTGAACCTAGCAAAAAAGCCAAACAAAAAACAAGTGTGGGACTGCACTTTTTTTGCAATTTCACCACACTTGGAATTTTTTTCCCGTTTTCTAGTACACGACATGCTAAAACCAATGATGTCGTTCAAAAGTACAACTTGTTTCGCAAAAAATAAGCCCTCACATGGCCATATTGATGGAAAAATAAAAAAGTTATGGCTCTGGGAAGGAGGGGAGCGAAAAACGAACACGGAAAAACGGAAAATCCCAAGGTCATGAAGGGGTTAATATGGGCATATAATAGAAATTTTACACTGGTCCCACCTGTGTGCTTCATATTAATGGTCTTGATGCTGAGAAATGTTATAGTCCGTCTTTATGTAAATGATTTCTTCCAGGCTCTGGGGCATGCAGTGCCTGGCAGAAATCCCTGCCTCCTGTCCTCATTACAATACTACCCCCTTCCTATGCACGTCAGTTATGGCCCCAGAATCCCATGCCTGCACCCTGCACTCCCACACAAATACATACCTCATCCTCCCTTCTGTGGGCACTGCATTCAGGGATCTTCTGTGCAGGCGCCAGCGACTTCCGCTCCAGTGACCTCTGGTGTGCGCGCCGATAAGGTGCTCTTTCCACTTCCTCCTTGCATAGTCATCACCATGTACACATGGTTCCTAGCCATGACTGTGCAGGGAGGAAGTGGGGAGAGCACCTTATTGGCCTTATTGTGACTCACCTGCGCAGAAGATCAATGAATGCAGCTCCCATAGAAGGGAGGAAGAGGTACAGATTATGGTGACTTGCAGGGTGCAGGTGCAGGATTCCGGCACCATAACTGACATACATGGGAGGCGGGTAGTATTACAATGAGGGCAGGAGGCAGGGATTCTTCATTAGCATAAGTAAAGAATATAACATTTCAATTACCTGCATGTGCAGCGCCCCAGAGACCTGGTCGTTGCAGTAACATCGCTCTGCCACTAAGGGGAGTGATGGTACGTCTGATGGCACCAAAGGAGTTCACCTGACCAGGTATCACAGGCACCAATACACTTCACTGTCTGGCCTCCAGGGGGAGTTAAGGGTACTATGCATTAGGCCACTCCTCACAATCTGGTAAAACTGGGGGTTGGATAGAAAGTGAGAGAAGAAGCTGACTGGGTTTTGCCCAGGCAACACCTAGCCGGTTGCCAGAACGCCGAGGAAGTATTGGGCTCCAAGCATTACTTCAAACAGCAGCAGGACAGTTAATTATAGGTTGGCTGTCTCACCTAAATCACCTAAGCAGACATAGGGGGCAATTGTGGGAGAGGGGCAACACTAGGGTCCCGAAAGAACTCCAGGCCTACCCGTCATACGGGTGCGTCCTAGCCATATCATCTGGGGGACGGAGAAGAACATCAGAAAAGATACGAGTTGTGGGAAAGAACATCAGAATAAGACAACAGTTGTGAGGACTATCCTGTGGTGCTCAGCAGGGAAGGACTACAACACACAGGCGCTAGAAGATAGGCACTGATTTCCACCTGCGAAGGGAACTCTGGAGGTGCCTTCGGACCGGCCGGTCTCAGCCAGCCCTGTTAGCAGTGCTCCGGATTGCGGATCCTGAAGCCTACAGTAAAGAGGTAAAGAGACTGCAACCCTGTGTCTTTGTTATTTCATCGCACCACGCACCACTACCTTTTATTGGACGCCCCTTAGCAGGGTCAAGGACCGGGTCAGGCCACCGTGACAACCCCAAGATCGAGACTGAGAGGCCCGGTACCGAGTGCCCCGCGGCCCTGCGTCTGGGGGCGCTCCAAACTTGATGTCACGAACAGGATCTACTTAAGCCTGAAGAAACAGGTCATGTGTGCCTTGGAACTGTGATTGACTTGTGCCTAAACCGTGATTTATTGCAAATACTGTGCATTGCTGTTACCACCAAGAATTCCCGCCAGAATTGCCGCCATTACAGCACTAAGAAGAGCGCAGGAGAAGAAGAAGGGCGTGAAGTGGGCATGAACGAGCTGGAGAGCGCGCAAGACAATGGCCGCCCAGTCTAAATATTACTGCACCGTGAGGACGTGTCCGTCAGCAGCCGAGATCCGCCTCCTGATTCTCAATGGAGGGCGGAGACAGAGAAAACGAAACCGCCCACGAAGGAGAGAGCGGGAAAAAGGCCGGAAGATGACCCACGTGGAGGACGCCATGGCTGATCGCTCGGACCCAGAGTATGGGGTCGAGATGGAGAACTCCCCCAGCTACCCGGAAGAGCGCAGCGGCCTCACCTCCACCACCGATACAGGCATCCTACAGTTCGAGGTGGAGGACTTGATCGAGCAGCTCCTCCAACTGCCAGTGAAGGCTAAATCCTCGTGCCAGGAGGCACCAGCTGGGGAGACCCCGACCTTGGCCCCCACGCTACTACTGGAGGTCAATAAATAACAGCTTATAGAACCAATCACCATGGTAGAACACAATAGAACGACCATCCGTACCACTGGTGACGCAAGACCCACTGGGCCTATCATCAATTATAAATACAACTTAACAAAAAAAGGATGAAATAACGGTCCAACAAATAATATACAAAAATTATGAAAACTTTATTAACAATTGGCATGACCAAATGTAAGGAGGGAAGGTGACACTACAAGAAAATGCTGAATAAAAGCAGGAGGCGCGTGCCCTGGACCACGTACCCAAGACTAATCTATACAGTTTTGCCATAAAAACTAAGCAGAAAATGAACATAAAATAGAAAAAATAAGGAAAATATAACGCAAATACTTGAGTGCAAAAAATGGTATAAGCACAGTGCGGAGATAAGGCAATTATACAATAATCTGTGGCGATCAATGATCCACCGTTATTACAATACACAGAAACGGCTATACTTAATAAGTGGGGCAGATGGCCATACTTATGGCACTTCAACAATAATACACCCCTCCAGAGGAATGCCGAAAGCTGTGGTAGCTGATAATAACTTACCGCACTAGGGGACGATTAAACCAGGGACCGCGCCTCCGCCCCAACGCGCGTTTCGGTGGGAACACCTTCGTCAGGGGGCGAAAATACTATGTGCACAAACGGTTTAAAAAGCACACACACCGGAAGTAAAGATTGCCGGCAACCGGAAGTGACGACGCGATGCACCGAGACCACAGCGTCGGCTGCGCCCGAGTGTAGCCGAAGATCCCCGAGATCACAGGGGCCCCATGTGACCCGGAGAATCCAACAGCCAGCACGGGGGCGCGCAGGCGCACAGGACTCCGCTACACCTGCACCAACACTAAGAACGGTAACTATAAACAACTGATGGAATGGATGCACGCAAAAAATAGCGTAACCTGTACAGACCAGCCTGTGCCAAATAAACATGATCAGATGGGTAGCTATACATTTAAATTTAATCACAATATTTTAGTACTTCGTACACTTCAATAATTTACCCAAAGATGGCTGTCATACATAGACAAGGAAATTAATCATAAAAAATATTAGAATATCAAATAAACATAAAATACTGAATAACAAGGCAATGTAATGACCCAAGAATAACATTGTAGTAAAGCAATAACAGCACATATTAATCCATCCAGGGTAAAATAATAATACGAATAGTACTAAACAAATGGCATAGACATAGATAATCCATAAATTACATAATCATTCATGGACAATTCCCTAGCAGTCTTCTTTATGGAGAATGTCTTTGCCATTCATCTTACGCCAATCTTCATATTCACGCTCCGGCACCGTCTTGTTTGGAAAAGGAAGGCAGTAAGCATCCATACGACACATTCCGGTGATATATAGTGCTAGACAAGGACAATATTAAAAAAGTTAAAAACAAAAACAGCATAAACCTAGCAGCGTCACTGCCAGACCAATAACCGCAGACTAGGAGTAAAGGGACAGACAAGGAAACGGATAGTGGAAAAATAGTACAATGATAAAAGAGAGAGAAATCATTCAAGGAAGGGGGCGTAACTTATATTCTCATTTAATCCAGCAGGCTGGACCGTGCCCAGTACCCAGATCCATTTGGACTCGATCTGGGCCAGCCGCTGGAATGTACCCCCTCCACGGATCCCAACCTCTAAGAGATCTATGCCCCTGGCTCTAAGGAGGCCAGCATTGCAGCCATGAAATATCCGGAAATGGCGTGGAAGGGTTTTTAGGGTGGAGATGTCATCCACTGTCGCCGCTGCGTCGATGCCCAGAACATGTTCCCGAATACGCGTTTTAAGACACCGGGTCGTCATGCCCACATACATCTTGGCACAAGGGCACGTAACAACATAAATTACGTTTTTACTTGTGCATGTGATTTTTTTCTTAATTTTAAACTCACGTGACCCATCAGAGTTATGAAACACCCCAATTCTCTCGATGTTCGGGCAAGCTACGCAACGGCCACAGGGGACACATCCAACCCTAACAGTCATGGAATCAAGGAAAGTCGGAACACGCCCCCCCGTGTAATGACTGTGAACCAGTTGGTCTCTGAGGTTTCTGGATCTCCTAACCGCAATGCCGGCCCTCTCAGGAAGATAACGAGCAATGACTGGATCAGCTCGCAATACGTGCCAGGATTTTTGCAAAATATCCCTCATCTTCGGAAATTGGGAATGATACTTTGTAGTAAAGCGGACTATATCATGATTGGATCTATAATTACTTTTGTATAACAGAGTATTTCTAGAAGAGTGTTTAGCTCTATTGAAAGCCTTTTTTATACTCCGCTTACTATGACCCCGAACCAATAACCTATTACTCAGATCCTCAGCCTGACTGAGAAAATCTGCCTCCGTAGAGCACAATCGGCGCAAACGAAGAAATTGGCCCGTTGGTATAGCCCGAATTACATGGTCAGGATGAGAGGAGGAGGCGTGCAACAACAGATTGGTAGAGGTGGGCTTCCTATATAAAGTAGTTTGTATATCGCCACGTGTATCACATTTCAACATGACATCCAAGAACTCGATGGAGTTATCATCAAACTTATATGTCAATGTTATGTTGCTGTCATTATTATTGAGGGAGGTCATAAAGGTCCTCAGACTATCCACTGAACCCCGCCAGACAATCATAATGTCGTCAATGTACCGCGTCCAAAGAAGGACGCGGCACATTGACTCCGGATGGTCTGGTAGGGGGAGGTCCCTCTCCCACAGCCCCAAGAACAGGTTGGCATAGGCTGGGGCGAAGGGGGCCCCCATGGCTGTCCCTTGGAGCTGTAGGAAGAAGGACCCCTTAAAGACAAAAAAATTATGTGTTAGTGAAAAAAGCAATAATTGGCAGATAAAGTCCTTCATTTCCCTAGAGAAACTGGACATGTTGAGGAAAAATTCCACCGCTCTGAGACCATCCTGATGTCGAATGCTGGTGTACAGGGATTCGACATCAGCTGTCACCAGTAATTCATCTTTTTCAAGATGTATACCGTCCATCAGTTTCAAAAATTCCCCAGTGTCTTTCAAGTAGGATGGTAGGCCTACCACCAATGGTTGTAATTTTGCATCTATCCACTGATTTACCCTCTCCAAATAGTTGCCTCTCCCTGATATTATCGGACGACCAGGGGGCGTCCTCATGTCCTTGTGGACCTTGGGAAGAAGATAGAAGGTAGGGATAGTGGGTTCACTCACCATTAATGCAGAGGCCAATTCTCCAGTGATAGTCCCCACATCCCTAGCCCCCTTAATAATGTCTATAAGTTGTTTTGAATAGGCGGACAAGGGGTTAAAAGTAAGTTTCTTGTAGCAGATTTTGTTGTTGAGCTGGCGAAAGGCCTCTCTTTCATACATGGTGGGCGAAACCGCCCACGAAGGAGAGAGCGGGAAAAAGGCCGGAAGATGACCCACGTGGAGGACGCCATGGCTGATCGCTCGGACCCAGAGTATGGGGTCGAGATGGAGAACTCCCCCAGCTACCCGGAAGAGCGCAGCGGCCTCACCTCCACCACCGATACAGGCATCCTACAGTTCGAGGTGGAGGACTTGATCGAGCAGCTCCTCCAACTGCCAGTGAAGGCTAAATCCTCGTGCCAGGAGGCACCAGCTGGGGAGACCCCGACCTTGGCCCCCACGCTACTACTGGAGGTCCCGTCGACGTCCCCACCGATGCCGCCGGCGATGGAGAAAGATGCCGTGACCGGTGAGTCCGCCGACCCTATTCTACTGGTAGAGGACCTGTTGGTAGGCCCTGTGGCGGCGCCCCCCTCTCCCTGGGACCTATACCCGACAGCGACTTGCACCCTGGGATCAGGCTACGGGGATGGAGCACTTCCTGAAGGCCCTGATTTTGCCGGCCCTAACCTCGCCAACCACCATGCCGGGCAAGGTGTACGCGGAGCGCACGGTGTACCGCTGGGTGAACCCGGGATCCATCTTCATGGGGTTCCCCGGGGTGAAGACACATGTAGGAGAGATGGGGCAGGCCCTCAGCTGGGAGGAGTACCAGGCCCAGCTAGACCAACAGTGGTAGGAGAAAATGAAGGCGTACCAGGCCGGGCTAGAGGCCCATCACCAGAAAGACCTAGCGGTGAAGGACTGAGCCCTCAAGGACCCCACCGCTCACCAGGCCCCGCGCAGGCAGGGCATTGTCATCGCTTTTAGACTCTGTGGGGGCTGGGGCTTTATTAAGGAGCCGGGCCTGTACGCCGAAGTGTTTGTCAAACGGAGGGATGTCGAGTCCCATCTGAGGGAGGGTCATCCGGACCGGGACCTCTACCTGGGGGACGAAGTCACCTACACCCGGCACTTCGGAGAGAAGGGGTGGTTCGCTCTGAACGTTCACAAGAGGCGAGACCCCATGACGCCCCCAACCAAGGTGCCAGTCAAGCTGTCCCCTGTGGTGGAGACGCCCTCCTGTGACCGATCCACCATCACTACAAAGACCACGGTGGCTACCCCAACTTGCACCATGGTAAAGACCACAACCTGCACTGTTGCTACCACTACCACTAGGGTTGGCCGGAAGCTTGGCCGCGGTAGTGACTGGTGCCCAAGCTGGTGCAGGAACTAAAACTGTGGGCACCCAGACCCCTGTCTGGGGCGAGGAGGCCACCTCCTGATCAGTTAGAATGAAACCTTAAAGTTCTACAAACTGTAAATAGTTCTTTTGTTTGTCTCCTTGCTGCTACTGAAACCCGACCAGGGTTACTTTTAAAGGGATCCCTTAGTTGACCCGGGATCCCTATCGTTTTGCTCCTTTTACACCCCCTATTTTGAAAAGACTGCCGAATCATGGACGGTGAATGGTTCACAAACTGCCTTGTAAATAGTTTGCACCTTATTAAGGGTGCCCCCTACTAGTTTTACAAGAAAAGGAACTCTTTTCAAAGAAACTGTTCCTGGAAACAGCACAGGAGTTCCTGCTGTAGACAGACTTGCAACTTGAGAAGTTGCACTACCTCAAAGAGACTTGGTTCCCTCTTAAAGGGGAAGTTCACTAGCTGCACCTAATGTATAATGTTGCCTTAAAAGAAAGTGAACAGTAATAATGTTGTATGTGTCAAGTAATGTGTAGTTAGTTAGTTATCGCAAATGTTTAATAATGTTATTAAAAGACTGAGGACAGGAAAGAACTGAAAGCTGAATTTCAGGGAAAAACAAACCTGTAGAGGTTAGGGAGTCCTCCTGAAACCATAGAGAGATGGTTGACCAATCTTATACCGTGAATTGAGAGAGAGGCAGTAGGCCTGGGCAAATAGACAGGCGGTCCTGCATCAGACGAATCAGAGAGTCAATTGGAAAGTGTTGCACTTAGAAAAGAGAAGTGACAAAAGGTTAATTTATATTATAGAGTTTTATAGCAAGCCTTTAGTGGGTTCAGCTTATATGCCCTTAAAGGAGAAGTTAAATTATTGTTCAGAATTTGCACTTAAGTAGAATACCCAGCTGGGTAAGGGAAGTTATTTATAATCTGTTATTTAAAATATTTAACCATGTTCCTGTTTTGTAACGTTTAAGAGTTCTCACCTCCCATAAAGGGAAGCACTGTTAAAAATTGTACTTGTTCAAAGCATTTCAAAAATTTGTATGTCTTTTTCTGATATGTATTGTTGTTTTCTTCCCAGTCCAGGAGTACTGGATTTATCCGGGGGGGAGTGCAGCACCCCAGAGACCTGGTCATTGCAGTAACATCGCTCTGCCACTAAGGGGAGTGATGGTACGTCTGATGGCACCAAAGGAGTTCACCTGACCAGGTATCACAGGCACCAATGCACTTCACCGTCTGGCCTCTAGGGGGAGCTAAGGGTACTATGCATTAGGCCACTCCTCACAATCTGGTAAAACTGGGGGTTGGATAGAAAGTGAGAGAAGAAGCTGACTGGGTTTTGCCCAGGCAACACCTAGTGAGAGAAGGGGTTGCTTGAGAAGATTCAGGGGGGTCCCTGTCAGGGGTTGGATCCTGACAGAGGCCTAGCGGACAGAACAGAATGTTACAGAACCGCGCCTGCACTGATTTGCGGTGGTATCTTAAGAAAGGACAAGAAGCAAGGTTTATTGTGAAGCAGTGAGAAACGAGATCACAGCAAAAAGGAGATAATACCAGTAGGAGTCGTGCCCCGAGATCGGCAACATCCTACTGAGGCGCGTAGCCGGTGGCCAGAACGCCGAGGAAGTATTGGGCTCCAAGCATTACTTCAAACAGCAGCAGGACAGTTAATTATAGGTTGGCTGTCTCACCTAAATCACCTAAGCAGACATAGGGGGCAATTGTGGGAGAGGGGCGACACTAGGGTCCCGGAAGAACTCCAGGCCTACCCGTCATACGGGTGCGTCCTAGCCATATCATCTGGGGGATGGAGAAGGATATCAGAAAAGATACGAGTTGTGGGAAAGAACATCAGAATAAGACACAAGAGTTGTGAGGACTATCCCGTGGTGCTCAGCAGGGAAGGACTACAACACACAGGCGCTAGAAGGTAGGCACTGATTTCCACCTGCGAAGGGAACTCTGGATGGGCCTTCGGACCGGCCGGTCTCAGCCAGCCCTGTTAGCAGTGCTCCAGATTGCGGATCCTGAAGCCTACAGTAAAGAGGTAAAGAGACTGCAACCCTGTGTCTTCATTATTTCATCGCACCACGCACCACTACCTTTTATTGGACGCCCCTTAGCAGGGTCACGGACCGGGTCAGGCCACCGTGACAACCCCAAGACCGAGACTGAGAGGCCCGGTACCGAGTGCCCCGCGGCCCTGCGTCTGGGGACGCTCCATATGCCCATATTAATAGATCATACACATTCCGCTGGGTGACAGATTTCATTAAAAGAACCACTCCAGCATTTTTTTTATTACACCATTGGCGTGGCGCCTTAAAATCCAAGACCTCTACCGACTGTCTGATACTCGCCTTCCGGCGTTTTCATCTGTTTTCACCTCTGCTCAGCTCAATCTCCTGCAGTTTGTGACCTGTCTGCTGCCCCAGTGTATCATGGAGCGGCACAGAGGTCTCTAATTAATGTGAGTCTGAGAGCCTCTTTCTGGCCTCGTTCTCGCCTCTTTCTGTCTTTCATAGACTTATATTGAGCACTTGTGACGTAGCTTCTAACTTCTGGCCAGTCAGAAGCTGCACTCACAAGATTGAGCCGCAGGAATGGAGTGGTGGCAAAAAACGGTGGAGGATGAGAATATGATCGGGGCAGAGGAGTTGCGCTTAAAGCACCAATATAACGGTGAAAAAAAACCCCGCTCGAGTGGTGCTTTAATAATAAGCAATTTATTATTATAAAGTTAATTACGGCTTGGAATAAATGTCTGCAATCACTTTATGTGACTGCAGACTACAAAATCATGACGGAGAGCCTGCTGCATGAACCCCCAATGTCACTGGCGTTATCAGGCAGTCATGCGACCGTGTTTGCTATGTGCATGTGTCCACTAGAAAGGTTTGGTTTCTCTTAATAGAAGAGAATTGAGAGAAGATGAAAGAGTCGTCACCCGACCGTGTGCTGACATCACTGATACTGGGGCCATTGTTACTGTACATGGGGGGACTCCAGACATTATTAAATGTTAAGTGGGCACTTAAGCATTATTGTTATAGGGGCACTCAGAGTACTGTGACCATCAAAGTTGCATATGGGATATTATTACTTTTTAGGGGCAAAATGTGGAGGGCACTAACTAGCATAGGGTATTAAAAAATTTTAGGGGGCAATTTTACTATCTAGAGAGTACAAAGGTGGCATTATTACTATGTAAGGGGCACAGTGGTGGCATTATTATGTGGTGCGGTAAGAAGAGCATGGTTATTGTACCGCACAGTAGGTGCAGTAACAGGGACACATACGGCAGCAGCTCAGCATTGGGGTATCAGCAGAATAAGTCGTTTGTGCAGGTTGGGTATAGATATGAACAGTGCAGGAAATGTGAGAAGTCAAATGTGTTGCTGTAATCTCTGCAGATAAGTCCTGGCTGGAGAAGTTGTCATGTTGGTCTGGACCAGATGGAAAAGATGGGAAAAGTAAACGACTCCATAAGAAGGAACGTCAGCTGTAAGTCACCATCTAAAACTGTGCTGTGATCTCTTATATGGTCTGCAGGACTGGTATACACCACTATATGGTTTCCATATAATCATATCAGTGTTTGCTTTTCTATATAGATTTATTTTCAATCACAGAGCAGTCATCTGCTGATGTTCCCCGATAATCACAATTAGTGTGCACCATGTAGCTGTAGTCAGGATTACCAGATTAGGGGCCTACTCAGATTTTTCGCCTCCCCTAAGCTGAAACCCTAGCTATGCCTCTGCAAGTTCTGAGCTTTGCACTATGCCTCAAAAGTAGTTTTTCGATCATATATGAGGTATCGGCATAGTCAAGAGTCATTGCACAATACATTTTGGGTTCCATTTTTTCCTGTTACCATTGTGAGAATAAAACATTTAGGGCTAAAGCAACATTTTTATGGGAAAAATGTGATTTTGTTATTTTCACGGCTCTATGTTATAAACGTCTGTGAAGCACCTGGGGTTTCAAGGTGTTCACCACACATCTAAATAAGTTCCCTGAAGGGTCTAGTTTCCAAAATAGCATCACTTGTGGGCAGTTTTCACTGTTTAGGCACATCAGGGGATCTCCAAACGTGACATGTAATCCCCTAATTAGTCCAGCAAATTTTGCATTAAAAAAGTAAAATGGTGATCCTTCCCTTCCGAGCCCTGCCATGCGTCCAGTGTTTTTCCCCAAAATATGGGGTATCAACATGCTCAGGAGATATTGCTCTACAAATTTTGGGGTCCTTTTATCCCTGTTACCCTTGCAAAAATAAAAAAAATTGGGGTCTAAATTAAAATTTTTGTGAAAAAAAGTTAAATGTTCCTTTTTTTTTTCCACATTCCAAAAATTCCCATGAAGCACCTGAAGGCTATATAAACATATTGAATGTGGTTTAAAGCATCTTGAGGGGTGCAGTATTTAGAATGGTGTCACTTGGGTATTTTCTATCATATAGACACCTCATATGTGATGTGGTCCCTGGTCAGCTTTTAATCCTTAAACATTTTGAATAAAAAAAAAATTGTTTAACAAATTGTGATGTTTTAAAGTAGATATGTGGGAATGGTTATTTATTAACTATTTTGTGCGACATAACTCTCTGATTTAACCCCTTCCTGACGCGTCGTATATATACGGTGCTGCAGGAGCTGCGTTACGGCAAAGCGCCGTATAGGTATGGACTGCAGCAGTGCCAACGATAGGTGGTAGTGGAGTGCCCGCCAGGGCCTAGGGGTTTCTCGGTACCGGGCCAGTTCTTAACGCGATGTGTCACGGGGCAGTAAATTGGAAATAAAGTTTGTAAAGTTTGTTCATGACGCCACCTGTGGTATTCGGTCAGGGGTGACCAACGCTGCTTAAAGGGGTCCACTGGGGTGATGTTATGGCAGCTGGGATGGTATGACTTCCTACAAGTGAAGCTGGGTCCCCAGGGCTCCTAGTGTATTTGGCAAAGATGGTGTGGTGCCAGAAATAAGCAGAGGACATGAAGTTGCAGTCTCTTTACATTTTTACTGTAGCGTTCAGGCAGCCACAGTCCAGGGTACCGGATCACTGGTACTGGTATGGTCCGGCCAGGTTGGAAGCAAATCTGGAATCCCCCTAACCAGGTGGGGTTGGAAGCCTTCCTTCTAGTGCTGAGCTGTAGTCCCTTGCTGCTTTAGGTCTCACACAAGGTCCTCACATTCTATCTCTGTCCCCCTTTAGGTAGGACAATACCCGTATGACAGGTAACTTGAGCCTTTTACAGGGTCTCTCAGATGACTCCGGGCTCTATCTGCTACTGTGTCTTTGGGTGTTAATGGTGGACAGGAGACCTGAAATCTGCTGTCCGCCAATTTCTGCCGTGGAGCATGAAGTTACCCCACAACCTCAGTCTTCCGGCTACCGATATCTGCGCTTCAGCATGGAGGGAGCCCAGTCACAGCTCCCCCGCAGCTCCTTACTCTCCTGCGCTTCTTTTCCTCCTTCACTGTCTCTACAACTGTTCTGTTCCTTTCAGGAGCTGCAGCACCTCTCAAGAATGCACGGCCCCAGCTTGCCTCTCCGACTCTCTGTCTCTCCCTCCAACAGACTAACTCCTCCCCCAGGCCAGAATATATATTATCTAGGGAAGCTCCCCTGAAACGGAGTTCAGAGCTCCCCCTTGCTGGTCTGGAGTCAGAACAGTGTTGTATGTGCTGAATACCTGTTAAAGGGATCTTCCAAGCATGATATCACTTTCCCCATTAGGAAAGCAATGCTACTGTAACAACCGGTTACTACCCCCCCGTTAAATCCGGTACTGGGAAAACAAAAACAACAATACAGGTTGAAGATTTAGCAAAAACATTTTTGACATGCATGTAACAGGTTAAACAGGTATTAAACTTTTGCTTCCCTTTATGGGATGTTATCTTTTAACGTTACAGTAACTAAATATAAAGTGCAAAACATTAACTTTACTTAGAAATATAAAACTCTCTGTAATACCAAATATTACCTATGAATATTTTAACTATCTGACATATTAAATACAATTCAAACCCCTTTACGGGGTAAATTCTCTATCAATGTTAAAAACTAACACTTTCTTAAACAATATGCAACAAGTCAACATTTTTCTATTCTGGGGTAGTGCAATTTAAATGTGCAAACATTCAAGTATCAATAACAGTTTCATTTTGCGAACTGTGAGATCTCTCTCACCAACAACAGCAATGATGCAGGGGACTCATTCTAAACCCCCAACGTAGGGCTTGGGCGTGCTGCAAGGCATAAATGGTCTCCTCTCTGGACCACTTCTTGGCCACGCCAAACTGTTTTTCTTCTCGGTCACTTTAAGGCAGAACAGCTTTTTAAAGCAAACATTAACAAACAGTTTCTTCAATAGTTCCATGTAAAATCAGTAGAAAGCACCTTAAGAAGTGCTAACTATTTATACAGGAAAGTTTGTTGACCATTCACTGTCCATGGCCTCAGTGTCTTTTCAAACAAATGAACCTAAACTTTAACAGTCATTTTGAACTCTCAGCAATCATTTTAAACTCTTTATTTCCTCTTCCAGGGTAACTCCTACTGGCTGCTACTACCTGACTGGGAAAATTCAGGATCATATCTGTCAACTGGTACGGCATACCATGACACATTGGCTGGTTCCACCACTGGTGTCTGAGTGAACTGGTGGCATTTAGTAATTGGCCTGGCCTGACTTTCTGCACTTTAATACAATCCACCCTTTTTTGCAGATATGGCAGTTATAGGTCACTATCTCCGGGGTACACGTCTGTCAGGGTGTCCTTCCATTAATTGAGATTCAACATCTTTCTGGTTAACGAAGATTTTGTTTATCATCCCTGCTTCTTTAACCCCTTAACGACCGCCGATACACCTTTTAACAGCGGCCGCTAAGGGTACTTAAACCACAGCGCCGTTAATTAACGGCGCTGTGGAAAAAGTGAATAGCGCCCCCCCAGAGTCAGATTTTATCTGGGGTCTCGGTTACTGGGGGTAGCCGAGACCCCAGAGAACATGATTCGGGTTTTTTTTTACCGACCCCCAAGTTGCGATCGCCGGTAATTAACCGTTTACCGGCGATCGCAAAAAAAACACGCAATTTCCCATTTAATTTCTCTGTCCTCCGATGTGATCGCATATCAGAGGACAGAGAAATGGGGTCCCCGATTGCCCCCCGATACTCACCTGTCTCCCCCGGTGCTCCTCGTGGCTCCCGATGGGCGCTGCCATCTTCTTCCGGCAAAAAAATGGCGGGCGCATGCGCAGTGCGCCCGCCGGCCGGCGCCCGGGAGGTCTTTGGGGTCTCGGCTGCCGGGGGTAGCCGAGACCCCAAAGAACATGATCGGGGTCGGTTTTTACCGACCCCTGTTTTGCGATTGCCGGTAATTAACAGTTTACCGGTGACCGCAAAAAAAAAAAAAGCAATGTGTTATTCTCTGTCCTCTGATGTGATCGCACATCAGAGGACAGAGAAATAGGGGGATTCAGGGACCCTGTCAAACTTACCGGTGTCCCTGGGTCCTCCTGTGTCCTCTTCTGGCCGCCGGCTTCTTCCTTCGGTAGGAAAATGGCGGGCGCATGCGCAGTGCGCCCGCCATGATCTGCCGGCCGGCAGGTAGAGGAGTTGGGGCTAAATTTAGGGTTAGGGCTAAATTTAGAGTTAGGGTTGGGGCTAAATTTAGGCTTAGGGCTGGGGCTAAATTTAGGGTTATGGTTGGGGCTAAAGTTAGGGTTAGGGTTGGGGCTAAAGTTAGGACTAGGGTTGCGGCTAAAGTTAGGGTTAGAGTTGAGATTAGGGTTTGGATTAGGGTTGGCATTAGGGTTACGTTTGGGATTAGGGTTAGGTTTGGGATTAGGGTTAAGGTTAGGCTTGGGATTAGGGGTGTATTGGGATTAGGGTTAGGTATGAGGTTAGGGTTGAGATTAGGATTAGGGGTGTGTTGGATTTAGGGTTCTGATTAGGGTTATGGTTGTTTTGGGGTTAGGGTTGTGATTATCCTTAGGGTTGTGATTAGGATTATGGATCGGGTTGGCATTAGGGTTAGGCCTCTTTCACACTTCAGTCTTTTGGCGTCAGTCTGAAACCGCCATTTTCGTCAAATAACGGATCCGCCATTTTTTTTAGGCGGATCCGCTATTTTCCCATAGACATGCATTAGCGACGGGTTGTGGCGGATGGTCGTCCGTTCCATCCACCATGAGACAGATCCGTCGAGATTTGGCGGACGTCATCTAGACATTGACGGCCATTGTAAAGTTTTTTGTCTGCACCAAAATGGCGGTTCGCGACGGATCCGTCGCGTCCGTCATACTATAGAATGGCCGCCTATGGGTGACGGATCCGTCATTACCGTCATTTTGGCGGATCCGTTGCCCCAATCCGCTTTTTCAATTGCGCATGCTCCAAAAAGTAGATACTTTTCCCAGACAACCCCCAAGTAACGGATCGTCAAAAAACCGGATCCGTTAGAACCGTTTTCTCAACAATTGTGACGGATCCATCAATCCGTCACTATGTCGGAGCTGACTGACGCCAAACAACTGAAGTGTGAAAGAAGCCTTAGGGGTGTGTTGGGGTTAGGGTTGGAGTTAGATTTGGGGGGTTTCCACTGTTTAGGTACATCAGGGGGTCTCAACGCCACAGCCAATTTTGCGATCAAAAAGTCAAATGGTGCTCCCTGCCTTCCGAGCTCTGCTGTGCACCCAAACAGTGGTTTACCCCCACATATGGGGCATCAGCGTACTCGGGATAAATTGGACAACAACTTTTGGGGTCCAATTTCTCCTGTTACCCTTGTGAAAATAAAAGCTTGGGGGCTAAAAAATCTTTTTTGTGGAAAAAAAAATATTTTTTATTTTCACAACTCTGCATTATAAACGTCTGTGAAGCACTTGGGCATTCAAAGTTCTCACCACACATCTAGATAAGTTCCTTGGGGGCTCTAGTTTCCAAAATGGGGTCACTTGTGGGGGGTTTCTACTGTTTAGGTACATCAGGGTCTCTGCAAACGCAACATAATGCCCGCAGACCATTCTATCAAAGTCTGCATTCCAAAACGGCGCTCCTTCCCTTCCGAGCTCTGCCATGCGCCCAAACAGTGGTTTACCCCAACATATGGGGTATCAGCCTACTCATTTTGGGGTCCAATTTCTCCTGTTACCCTTATAAAATAAAATAATAAAATAAATAAAATAAAAAATAAAATAAAAAATTGCAGGCTAAAAAATCATTTTTGAGGAAAAAAAAAAGGATTTTTTTATTTTCACGGCTCTACTTTACTTTATTGGTTTACCCCCACATATGGGGTATCGATGTACTCAGGAGAAATTGCACAACCACTTTCATGGTCTAATTTCTCCTGTTACCCTTGTGAAAATAAAAATTTGGGGGCAAAAAGATCATTTTTGTAGAAAAAATGCGATTTTTTTATTTTCATGGCTCTACGTTATAAACTTCTGAGAAGCACCTGGGGGTTTAAAGTGCTCACCACTCATCTAGTTAAGTTCCTTAAGGGGTCTAGTTTCCAAAATGGGGTCACTTGTGGGGGGTTTCCACTCTCTAAACGTGACATGGCATCCGATCTCAATTCCAGCCAATTCTGCATTGAAAAAGTCAAACGGCGCTCCTTCTCTTCCAAGCTCTGCGGTGCGCTCAAACAGTGGTTTACCTCCACATATAGAGTATCGGCGTATTCAGGAGAAATTGCACAACAACATTTATGGTTAAATTTCTGTTTTTACACTTGTGAAAATAAAAAAAAATGGTTCTGAACTAAAATGTTTGCAAAAAAAAAGTTAAATGTTCATTTTTTCCTTCCACATTGTTTCAGTTCCTGTGAAGCACGTAAAGGGTTAATAAACTTCTTGAATGTGGTTTTGAGCACCTTCAGGGGTGCAGTTTTTAGAATGGTGTCACAGTTGGTTATTTTCTATCATATAGACCCCTCAAAATGACTTCAAATGTGATGTGGTCCCTAAAAAAAAATGGTGTTGTAAAAATGAGAAATTGCTGGTCAACTTTTAACCCTTATAAAATTGTGCTGATGTAAAGTAGACATGTGGGAAATGTTATTTATTAACTTTTTTTTGTGACATATCTCTCTGATTTAAGGGCATAAAAATACAAAGTTTGAAAATTGCAAGATTTTAATTTTTTTTGCCATATTTCTGTTTTTTTCATAAATAATCGCAGGTAATATCGAAGAAATGTTACCACTAACATGAAGTACAATATGTCACGAAAAAACAATCTCAGAATCAGCAGGATCCGTTGAAGCGTTCCAGAGTTATAACCTCATAAAGTGACAGTGGTCAGAATTGTAAAAATTGGCCTGGTCATTAAGTACCAAATTGGCTGTCACTAAGGGGTTAATGAAACCCCAGCCTCTCTGTTGGTTGAAGAGCACTTCTCCATGCCATAGTGGTCCCCTTTCTGCCCAAGGGATTTTACGTGTTCAGGCCTTTGCCTGCAGGTTGCTCTCTTCATACGCTGCCTGCTGGGCCAGAGATTGCGGTCTCTCCTGCTCCTCCATCCGTCTTCAATGCTCCCGCCATGTTATAATGGCAATTTCCCCTTGGAGCGCTATCATGTCCTCCTCCGCGGGTCCCTCTTTAAACATCACGGGTTCAGTAGTTAACCCAGGGCCCACAGGTTGGAATTAGCGGGGCTGCCATCTGAACCAAGCTACTGTCCCCCTGATCCCAGTTAGTCGATGATCTGCTCCTCTGGGCCTCGGCGGGGTCGGTAGGGTGTCGTCTGGCGCAGGGGTTGCAGCGGGACTTGAGGCCGGGGTACCCTCGGTGTACAGTGAAATTTCACCAAGGGACTCAAAACCCTGGTCTCGGGTGTGTACAACGGTGGGGGTGACTTGGGCCTTCCGCCACTGGGGTCAGGGTCACACCACTCACCTTTTCTTCCGGAGCACCGGATCTTCTTTCTCGCTCTGGGCAGGACAAGGTTGCTGGCGGTCGCCCGATAAGGTTTCCGAGGAAGGCCTCTTTCCACCCGGCCACAGCCTCCAGCTGCATCTGCACAAGCTGCCGGGTGAGTTCTTCCACTTCTTTACACAGGAGGTCCGGATCCAACATCGGTGGCTGGTACAGTTCTTGCGTGTCCCGGGTGGGGCAGTCCGCCTGCTCCACCCCACGCTCCGGTGCTCGCTCACCTCCTTCCACCATGCTGCTTTCTGGTACTTCCTCCTCGGACTGGTTTCCCGCAGTTTCACACCACCACATCTGGAGTCAGAACAGTGTTGTATGTGCTGAATACCTGTTAAAGGGATCCTTCCTCGCTTCCAAGCATGACATCACTCTCCCCGTAAGCAAAGCAATGCCACTGTAACAACCGGTTACCTGGGGTGTTCCAGTAGCACCGATCGCGGGTGTTTAACTCGTCTGATGCCGCTGTCATGTCAATAGTGACAGCAACATCGAGAAGCATCGCAGAGGGAGTGAGCTCCCTCTGTTTCCATTGGCACAATGCAATCCTATTGTGTTGGGTCTATGGTCTCCATTGTGACCCCAGGAAGCAAGATGGTCATGAGGTCCTTCAGGGTCCTGCAGGGAAGGTGCCTGTCAGATGCTACCCTGATGCCCTCAGCGATCTGTCACTATATAGTGATGTCCCAACCAGGGACAATATAAAAAGGTAAAAAAATGTATTAAAAAGTGAAAAAATATATTTAAAAAAAAAAATCTCTTAATTGGTCTCTTAATTTTTTGTGTGTGTATATATATATATATATATATATATATATATATATATATATATATATATATATATATATATATATATATATATATATATACACACAGTACAGACCAAAAGTTTGGACACACCTTCTTACTTAAAGATTTTTCTGTATTTTCATGACTGAAAATTGTACATTCACACTGAAGGCATCAAAACGATGAATTAACACATTTGGAATTATATACTTAACAAAAAAGTGTGAAACAACTGAACTTAAATTATGTCTTATATTCTAGGTTCTTCAAAGTAGCCACCTTTTGCTTTGATGACTGCTTTGCACACTCTTGGCATTCTTGATGAGCTTCAAGAGGTAGTCACCGGGAATGGTTTTCACTTCACAGGTGTGCCCTGTCAGGTTTAATAAGTGGGATTTCTTGCCTTACAAAAGGGGTTCGGACCATCAGTTGTGTTGTGCAGAAGTCTTGTGGATACACAGCTGATAGTCCTACTGAATAGACTGTTAGATTTTGTTTTATGACAAGAAAAAAGCAGTTTAGTAAAGAAAAACGAGTGGCCATCATTACTTTAAGAAATGAAGGTCAGTCAGTCTGAAAAATTGGGAAAACTTTGAAAGTGTCCCAAGTGCAGTGGCAAAAACCATCAAGCGCTACAAAGAAACTGGCTCACATGAGGACCGCCCCAGGAAAGGAAGACAGAGTCACCTCTACTTCTGGGGATAAGTTTATCCGAGTCACCACCCTCCAAAATCGCAGGTTAACAGCAGGACAGATTAGAGACCAGGTCAATGCCACACAGAGTTCTAGCAGCAGACACATATCTACAACAACTGTTAAGATGAGACTTTGTGCAGCAGGCCTTCATGGTAAAATAGCTGCTAGGAAACCACTGCTAAGGACAGGCAGCAAGCAGAAGAGACTTGTTTGTGCTTAAGAACGCAAGGAATGGACACTAGAGCAGTGGAAATCTGTGCTTTGGTCTGGTGAGTCCAAGTTTGAGATCTTTGGTTCCAACCACCGTGTATTTGTGCGATGCAGAAAAGGTGAACGGATGGATTCTAAATACCTGGTTCCCACCATGAAGCATGGAGGAGGAGGTGTGATGGTGTGGGGGTGCTTTTCTGCTGACACCATTGGGGATTTATTCAAAATTGAAGGCATACTGAACCAGCATGTCTACCACAGCATCTTGCAGCGGCATGCTATTCCATCCGGTTTGTGTTTAGTTGGACTATCATTTATTTTTCAACAGGACAATGACCCCAAACACACCTCCAAGCTGTGTAAATGCTATTTGACCAAAAAGGAGAGTGATGAGGTGCTACGCCAGATGACCTGGCCTCCAGAGTCACCAGACCTGAACCCAATCGAGATGGTTTTGGGTGAGCTGGACCGCAGAGTGAAGGCAAAAGGGCTAACAAGGGCTAAGCATCTCTGGGAACTCCTTCAAGATTGTTGGAAGACCATTCCCGGTGACTACCTCTTGAAACTCATCAAGAGAATGCCAAGAGTGTGCAAGGCAGTCATCAAAGCAAAAGGTGGCTACTTTGAAGAACATAGAATATAAGACATTTTCAGTTGTTTTACACTTTTTGTTAAGTATATAATTCCACATGTGTTAATTCAGTTTTGATGCCTTCAGTGTGAATGTACAATTTTCATAGTCATGAAAATACAGAAAAATCTTTAAATGAGGTGTGTCCATACTTTTGGTCTGTACTGTATGTATATGTATGTATATATATATATATATATATATATATATATATATATATATATATACACATACATACACACACACATATATATTACACATACACACACACTACCGTTCAAAAGTTTAGGGTCACCCAGACAAGTTGGTTTGGCTTGATGGGCACTTTTGCGTACCATACGGTCAAGCTGCTCCCACAGCAGCTCAATGGGGTTGAGATCTGGTGACTGTGCTGGTCACTCCATTACTAGTGTTGAGCGATACCTTCCGATATGCATTGGTATCGGTATCGGATAGTATCGGCCGATACCGGCAAAATATCGGATCTCGCCAATACCGATACCCGATACCAATGCATTTCAATGGGACGCAAAGTATCGGAATGGTTCCCAGGGTCTGAAGGAGAGGAAACTCCTTCAGGCCCTGGGATCCATATTCATGTGTAAAATAAAGAATTAAAATAAAAAATATGGATATACTCACCTCTCCGGCGGCCCCTGGATCTTACCGCTGTAACCGGGAGCCTCCGTTCCTAAGAATGAGCGTGTGAGGGCCTTCGATGACGTCGCGGCTTCTGATTGGTCGCGTGACCGCTCATGCGACCAATCACAAGCTGCGACGTCATCGCAGGTCCTTCACGGGCTCATTCTTAGGAACGGAGGCTCCCGGTTACAGCGGTAAGGTCCAGGGGCCGCCGGAGAGGTGAGTATACAGGTCCTTCACGGGCTCATTCTTAGGAACGGAGGCTCCCGGTTACAGCGGTAAGGTCCAGGGGCTGCCGGAGAGGTGAGTATATACTCACCTCTCCGGCGGCCCCTGGACCTTACCGCTGTAACCGGGAGCCTCCGTCCCTAAGAATGAGCCCGTGAAGGACCTGCGATGACGTCGCGGCTTGTGATTGGTCGCGTGAGCGGTCACATGAGCGGTCACGCGACCAATCAGAAGCCGCGACGTCATCAAAGGCCCTTCACGCGCTCATTCTTAGGAACGGAGGCTCCCGGTTACAGCGGTAAGATCCAGGGGCCGCCGGAGAGGTGAGTATATCCATATTTATTTTAATTCTTTATTTTACACATGAATATGGTTCCGATACAGATTCCCGATACCACAAAAGTATCGGAACTCGGTATCGGAATTCCGATACCGCAAGTATCGGCCGATACCCGATACTTGCGGTATCGGAATGCTCAACACTATCCATTACAGATATAATAGCAGATGCCTGCTTCTTTCCTAAATAGTTCTTGCATAATTTGGAGGTGTGCTTTGGGTCATTGTCCTGTTGTAGGATGAAATTGGCTCCAATCAAACGCTGTCCACAGGGGATGGCATGGCATTGCAAAATGGAGTGATAGCCTTCCTTATTCAAAATCCCTTTTACCTTGTACAAATCTCCCACATTCCAAGCACCAAAGCAACCCCAGACCATTCACATTACCTCCACCATTCTTGACAGATGGTGTCAGGCACTCTTCCAGCATCTTTTCAGTTGTTCTGCATCTCACAAATGTTCTTCTGTGTGATCCAAAAACACCTCAAACTTGGATTCGTCTGTCCATAACACTTTTTTCCAATCTTCAGCTCTGTCCAATGTCTGTCTTCTTTTGCCCATATTAATCTTTTCCTTTTATTAGCCAGTCTCAGATATGGCTTTTTCTTTGCCACTCTGCCCTGAAGGCCAGCATCCCGGAGTCGCCTCTTCACTGTAGACATTGACACTGCCGTTTTGCGTGTACTATTTAATGAAGCTGCCAGTTGAGGACCTGTGAGGCATCGATTTCTCAAATTACAGACTAATGTACTTGTCTTACTCCTCAGTTGTGCAGTGGGGCCTCCCAATTCTCTTTCTATTCTGGTTAGAGCCCGTTTGTGCTCTCCCCTGAAGGGAGTAGTACACACCGTTGTAAGAAATCTTCAGTTTCTTGGCAATTTCTCCCATGGAATAGCCTTCATTTCTAAGAACAAGAATAGACTGTCGAGTTTCACATAGATGTTCTTTTTTTCTCGCCATTTTGAGAGTTTAATGGAGCCAACAAATGTAATGCTCCAGATTCTCAACTAGCTCAAAGGAAGTTCAGGTTTATAGGTTCTCTAATCAGCCAAACTGTTTTCAGCTTGGACAAGGTTTTTCAAGGGTATTCTAACCATCCAGTAGCCTTCTTACACAGTTAGCAAACACAAAGTACCATAAGAACACTGGAGTGATGGTTGTTGGAAATGGGCCTCTATACACCTATGAAGATATTGCATTACAAACCAAACTTTTGCAGCTAGAATAGTCATTTACCACATTAACAATGTACAGAGTGAATTTCTGAATCATTTAATGATAGCTTCATTCGAAAAAACTGTTTTTCTTTCAAAAATAAGAAAATTTCTAAGTGACCCTAAACTTTTCAATGGTAGTGTATAATATATATATATATATATATATATATATATATATATATATATATATATATATACACACTCACCGGCCACTTTATTAGGTACACCTGTCCAACTTCTTGTTAACACTTAATTTCTAATCAGCCAATCACATGGCGGCAACTCAGTGCATTTAGGCATGTAGACATGGTCAAGACAATCTCCTGCAGTTCAAACCGAGCATCAGTATGGGGAAGAAAGGTGATTTGAGTGCCTTTGAACGTGGCATGGTTGTTGGTGCCAGAAGGGCTGGTCTGAGTATTTCAGAAACTGCTGATCTACTGGGATTTTCACGCACAACCATCTCTAGGGTTTACAGAGAATGGTCCGAAAAAGAAAAAAAATCCAGTGAGCGGCAGTTCTGTGGGCGGAAATGCCTTGTTGATGCCAGAGGTCAGAGGAGAATGGGCAGACTGGTTTGAGCTGATAGAAAGGCAACAGTGACTCAAATCGCCACCCGTTACAGCCAAGGTAGGCCTAAGAGCATCTCTGAACGCACAGTGCGTCGAACTTTGAGGCAGATGGGCTACAGCAGCAGAAGACCACACCGGGTACCACTCCTTTCAGCTAAGAACAGGAAACTGAGGCTACAATTTGTACAAGCTCATCGAAATTGGACAGTAGAAGATTGGAAAAACGTTGCTTGGTCTGATGAGTCTCGATTTCTGCTGCGACATTCGGATGGTAGGGTCAGAATTTGGCGTAAACAACATGAAAGCATGGATCCATCCTGCCTTGTATGGAGCATCTTTGGGATGTGCAGCCGACAAATCTGCGGCAACTGTGTGATGCCATCATGTCAATATGGACCAAAATCTCTGAGGAATGCTTCCAGCACCTTGTTGAATCTATGCCACGAAGAATTGAGGCAGTTCTGAAGGCAAAAGGGGGTCCAACCCGTTACTAGCATGGTGTACCTAATAAAGTGGCCGGTGAGTGTATACTGTATGTATATATATATTTATATTATTAATGCAATAATTACGTTTATTTAGGTAAAAAAAACCAAAAACTACACATTATTGGGTATTGCCGCATCCGGAATTACCTGACCTATAAAACCATCTCCCTAATTAACACCTTCAGTGAACACCGTAAAATAAAAAAAGGCAAAAAAACTATGCTTTATCATCATACCGCTGAACAAAAATGCAATGAAACGCAATCAAAAAGGCGAATGTAAAAAAAAAATAAAATAAAAAATAGTAACCCCCTCTCGTTCTGCAAAAAACAAGCTGCTATAAAGCTCAGTCAGCGGAAAAATAAAAAGTGATAGCTTTCAGAATAAAGCGATGCAAAGATTTTTTTTTCTAAGTTTTAATTGTGTAATAGACCCAAAACAGAAAGAAAATATAAAATGTGGAATCTCTGTAATAGCATTGACCTGAAGAATTAAGCTGCTTTATCAAGATTACAACACGCGGAACGGTATAAAAAAACAACAAAAAACTATTCTTGAATTGAATTGCTGCTTTTTGTTCATTCTAACTCCCAAAAATCGTAATAGAAAGCAATAAAAAAAGTAATGTGCCGGAAAATGGTATCAATAAGAACGTCAACTCGTTCTGCAAAAAAGCAGCCCTCACATGACTTTGTCAGATGAAATGAGAGAAAATTGTAGCTGTAAATATGGTGCAGTGTCCGTATTTTAGGCGTACATAAAAGCGCTGTCGATCACTGTTTTGTGCACTTCTGAAAAGAAGGTCCACACTGAACAGAGGCCAGAGTTCAGAGTAAGGCCGGGATCAGACATGCGAGAAATACAGCCGAGTCTCACATGTTAATACCCGGCATTGCCGCCGTCACTCAGGAGCGAAGCGTGCAGCTGCATGTAGTGCTATGCGGTCGCACACTCTGCTCCTGAGTGACGGCAGCAATGCCGGGTATTAACATGCGAGACTCGGCCTTATTTCTCGCATGTCTGATCCCGGCCTAACTCTGCTGCCTCATTATAGTAAATTGATCCCTCGGGGGTTTCATCTGTCACGTCACTCAGAGATTTAGATGGAAATCCCAAAGTAAGTGCTCGGATAAATGTGATCCTAAAGGTTATGTAAAATGTGCAATTATGTAAAATCAAGTCCCCACTCAGGTCAGTCATCTGCCAATGAAATCATAGGGGGCTTCCACGTAACTGTTAGTAGAAATGCTCTGGAAAGACGTAATGGCTGCTCGCCCCTCAAAACAAATTCATCAAATTCTGTGCTCCCTAATCCAAATGCCCTTTCCTTTCTGAGTCACAGCATGTCTAAACCACATTTAGCGCCCATATTGGCATTTCTGTAGTGATGAGAGGCTGCCTACATTTATGGGTGCATGTCTCCAGAAGCATGAGATGGGCATAATGTACTGGTCACTGCAACGTACTGGTCACTACAATGACAGTTTGCAATTTTCACTCAGTAACATCCACTGCTGCTTGTATCTGGAAAACGTCAATGAGTCAAAATCATCACTATGTAACATTCACGCCCAGACTGGTTGGCGAGTGCGTGCGGGGATGTGGCCCCACTGACCAGACTACCCTGGAAGGGGCATGACTAAGCAGCTACCTTGGTGTTCACTGGAGCCTCTGATGGTGAGGTCAGGCTTGTGCGGCAGGTAGCTACCAGGTACCACTCCAGGGTGGTGTCTGGCTGTGGCTGCTGATCCCACTGGGGAACGGAACAATCGGATGGGTGCGGCCAAGTGTCGATGGGCAGGACTTGACAGGCGGGCACAGTTGACCCTCAGGCAGGACAGACAGGCACGGTTGGCACACTGGCAGGACTAGCGGACAGGAATGGAACTCTGACAGGACAGGTAGGTACCGGAATACAGGCAGGTATATGGAAACAGGTAGGAACCTGTTCAGACAGAAGAGTATGTGGGAACAGGTAGGAACCTGTTCAGACAGTAGAACAGAGGTAGAGCAAGAGTGGACGCAAAGCAGACCCACAGGAGGCAGAGTTAAAAGCAGAAATGTAGGAGCGGAGCAAGGCAGAACCGCAATGCGCGGAGCAAGGCAGAACTGCAAGGAGCCGCAGAGTGGAGCCGCAGAGCGAGAGCAGAGCCGAGCCGCAGAGCAGAGCGAAGCCACAGAGTGCAGAGCCGAGAGCAGAGCAAAGCCACAGAGTGCAGAGCCGAGAGCAGAGCAAAGCCGCATAGGCACAGGTTATGGCGAGCAGAGCAGAGGCGTAGAACCACAGGTTGTGGCGAGCAGAGCATAAAGGCACAGAGCCACAGGTGGTGGCAAGCAGAGCAGAGAGGCGCAGAGGTACGCACAGCAAAGTGGAAAAGGCAAACAAAGAACAACAGGAACGAACATAGACCAGAGTACTGACAGGGACAGACAGGAACTGGACACAGATATAGGCCTGGGTATTGCAGCCCCCAGAGGCAGAGACAGGACAGGACCTGGCCGCTCAGTAGCAAGATACTAACTGAAGGTTAGCTCAGGTATCCTCCAATGGGTGAGGATGCCTGAAGTATCAGAAGCCTCTAGGCAGTTGGCCGGGGACACCTTAGGGAGGTGCACACAGTCTCAAAAAGAATCTGGATTTGCCAGCACCGCCCCCCTATGCACACAGCCAGGAAGCGTGCACAGAGCAGGCAGACATGAGGCACACGGCATGGAACCAGCAGCAGACAGAACTCACAGCATGGCCCGTAGTAAGTTGATGTATCAGGCAGGTGGGGGATGGGAGGCCATGCAGTGATGCCAACAGGGTTGTTACATACTACACCTGTAGATAAATTCCCAAAGGGGTATAATTTCCAGAATCAGGTCACTTGAGGGGGGGGGGGGGGGGGAGAGAGAGTCTGTTTTTCAAGCACTTAGGGACTCTGTATATGGAGTCCGCAAACTATTCTAGGAAAATCTGCATTCCAGAAAGCAAATAGTGATCCGTGACTCCCAAGTCTCGCTGTGTGGCTAAGCAGTACTGTACAGCAGGGGAGGACCTACTGCCTATGTAGCTGCATCGAGGCCCATAGGTGGCTCTTGCTGGAAGGGGAATACTGTCAGGGGCCCGGCATTCTACTGCTTCAGTAGACCGATGCCGACACTGTATTGGATGTGTACACGGCCATCCCAGTATTGCAGACACTGCAGGCTATGTGTGTGGGCATATCTGTTTTAATCTGCCTGAGAGGAGAGATGAGGTCAGCAGAGCCAGAGGGCCACGGCAGCAGGTATGCGACAGGGCTTGATCCAATTTCTGCATCTTGTCTTGTTTCTGTGGAGACTATCTGAAGGACTGTGAGATTTATTGCACCATCTTAAACTTACATACAGATCTGTCAGTGTCTGACCCTGAGCTCGGCTTCAGGATGTCCTGCATTATATATCAGATACACATAATGTGTGAGGTCCTGGTCCAGGAGTGTTCAGTCAGTGCATATAACACTGTTATTATTTATTTATATAGCACCATTGATTCCAAGGTGCTGTACACGAGAAGGGGTTACATACAAATTACAGATATCACTTACAGTAAGCAAACAATGACAGACTGATATAGAGGGGAGAGGATATATGCACACATAGTATAGTACACATTAGTATATGGCTCGTATTTAACAGACCAGGGCAAAGTGCGGCAATCGGACCGAGATAGCCAAAGGCCTGAAAACACTGGTCCGCAGGCAGCACCATAAACCCATCCAGCACCATAAACCCGTCCAGCATCCAGATTTCACAGCTATCTGACTCCTTCCACCAGTCAGCATGTGTCACTGACACAGAAGACGCAACGACATCACTTCTGCTGTGCAGAGTGTCAGTGCACAAAGCAAAGACCGGAGCACAGGGAACAGGAGCAAGGTGCGTGTTTTTTGTTTTTTTTAAATATGTGTATGGGATTTATTCCTGTATATAGAGAGCTATGTGATGGCTCATACTGTATATAGGGGGCTATTTGATGGCTCATACTGTATATAAGGGGCTATGCGAAGGCTCATACTGTATATAGGGGACCTTGTGAGGGCTCTTGCTGTATATAGGGGACTATATGGGGGCTCAAGCTGTATATGAGGGACTATACGGGGGCTCATGCTGTATATAGGGAGCTATGTGAGGGATCATGCTGTATATAGGGCCTATGTGAGAGCTCATACTGTATATAGAGGCTATGTGATGGCTCATACTATATAGGGGACTACGTGGGGGCTCATATGCAGTATATAGGAGGCTATGTGGGGGCTCATTCTGTATATAGGGATCTATGTAAGGGTTCATGCTGTATATAGGGGGCTCTGTGAGTTCATGCTGAATATATAGGGGGCTCATCCTGTATATATAGGGGGCTCACGCTGTATATAGGGGCTATGTGAGGGCTCACGCTTTATATAGTGGATTATGTTAGAGCTAATGCTGTATATAGGGGCTCTGAGGGTTCATGCTGTATATATATGGGGCTCTGAGGGCTCACGCTGTATATAGGGGGCCGTCTGAGGGCTCACTGTATATAGGGGCAATGTGAGGGCTCACACTGTATACAGTGGGTTATTTTAGGGCTCATACTGTATAAGGGGCTCTGAGGGCTCACTATATATGGGGCTCTGTGAGGACTCAGGAAAGCAATGTGGGGGCTCATACTGTATAAATAAGGCTATGTAGGGTCTCATACTTAATATAGTGAGGCAATGTGGGGGCACATATTGTAGTACGTCTTTTAAAGGATACTGTTGTATGGGATAGTGCAGTCTACTACACAACTCCATATTTTTATTTGTACCATAATACAATGTACCAGACATATAATATATACATTACTGGGCTCAGCCGGTTCCAGCAGTTATCACAACCATGAGGATGCACTTTGGCAACTAGTATGTCAGCCAGGTCTACAGCGTTCTATTCACTGACATTGCAGTCAAGAGACAACTCGAGTGTCAACTAGTATGACTGCGCTAGAATCAACAGAACCGCTTCTAACGAAGATTAGTGTGTATATATAAATATATATTTTTTTTATTTAGTGTGCATGTCCAAATAGAACTTTTGCTATGGTGTGAACTCTATGTACGCCCCTGCTTGTAGGGCGGTAATAATGAGGGCAATCTGGCTTGTTGCTCAGAGCTCGAGGTTTCGGGAGTCCCATGACCAGAAAGCCCTCCTCAAGCAGCGTGCCGGACTTGGAGGTGAGCCCAGACAAATTTCTTTAACAGGGGCCCAAAGCAGTCAGTGTCCACATATGAGGTATTTCCACATTCAACAGAACTTGTGGGACAAATTTTGATGCCATTTTCACCCATTTTCCAGAAAAAAAATGTAAAGTTTCGGACTAACACAATCTTGATGGTAAAAATGTAAATTAATTTTTATTCAATGTCCAATGTTATAAAATTCTGTGTCACACCTGCAGTGTGAATATGATCACTGCACCCCTAGATTAGTTCATTGAGAAGTGTACTTTGTAAAATGGGGTCACTTATGAAGGTTTCTGTTCTGGCACTTCAAGGGCTCTGCCAATGTGACATGACACCCTCAAACCAGTGCAGCAAAATCTGCACTACAATATGGTGCTTCTTCCCTTCTGAGCTTTGTACTGTGCCTCAAAAGTAGTTTTTGACCAAATATGGGGGTATCTGAGTACTCAGGAGAATTTGAACCTCAAAATTTGTTGTGCAATTTCTCCTGTTACCCTTGTGAAAATGCAAAATTTGGGGCTAAAAAACATTTTTGTGGGAAAATTTTTTATTTTTTTTATTTTCACTGCTCAGCATTATAAACATCTGTGAAGCACCTGGGGAAGATTTTCACCACACATCTAGATAAAGTTCCCTGAGGGGTCTAGTTTCCAAAATGGTGTCACTTGTGAGGGAGTTTCCACTGTTTAAGCACATTAGGCGCTCTCCAAATGCGACATGGCGTTCGCTAATTATTCCAGCAAATTTTGCATTAAAAAAAGTCAAATGGCGCTCCTTCCCTTCCAAGCCCTGCCGTGCGCCCAAACAGTAGTTTTCCTCCATGTAAGGGGTATCGACGTACTCAGGAGAAATTGTGTAACAAATTGTATGGTCTATTAACTGATACCCTTGTAAAAAAAAAAATTGGGTCTAAAGAAAAATTCTTGTGAAAAAAAGTTAACGTTTATTTGTTCCTTCCGCGTTCCATTAATTCCTGTGAAGCACCTGAAGTGTTAATAAACTTCTTCAATGTGGTTTTGAGCATTTGGAGGGGTGCAGTTTTTAGAATGGTGTCACTTTTGGGTATTTTCTGTCATATAGGCCCCTCAAAGTCGCTTCAAATGTGATGTGGTCCCTAAAAAAAAATGGTTTTGTAAATTTTGTTGGAAAAATGAGAAATTGCTGGTCAACTATTAAGCCTTATAACGTCCTAACAAAAAAAAATAAAAATCTTTCAAAAATAGTGCTAATGTAAAATAAAAATGTGGGTAATGTTATTTATTAACTATTTTGTGTGACCTGTGATTTATGGGCATAAAAATTAAGAGTTTGAAAATTGCAAAATTTTTCAACATTTTTCACAAATTTCCATTTTTTTCACAAATAAGTGTAAGTCATATTGAAGATAAGAAAAAGCAACAAAGATCAACACCTCCTCTCAGTCCCACCGCACGGATCATGCAGTGCTACAAGTAGTATGAAGGTGAAGCAGAAGTCCAGCATGGGTGATCTCCATAAAAAATACCTTTTATTCCATTTTCATTAAAAGCACAAGTCCAAAATCCATCTTTAGATCCAGAGACACAAAAAGGGGTGATTCATACCAGTGACAGTCACAGGCTTAAAGTGCATTTAAAATCATACGCGTTTCAACGGTCGTGCCGCCTTAGTCACTGTGTCTCTGGATATAAAGATGGATTCTGGACTTGTGCTTTTAACCCCTTCATGACCTTGGGATTTTCCATTTTTCCCGTATTCGTTTTTCGCTCCCCTCCTTCCCAGAGTCATAACTTTTTTATTTTTCCTTCAATATGGCCATGTGATGGCTTATTTTCTGCGGCACGAGTTGTACTTTTAAACGACGTCATTAGTTTTACCATGTCGTGTACTAGAAAATGGGAAAAAAATTCCAAGTGCGGTGAAATTGCAAAAAAAGTGCAATTCCATGCGTTTTTTGTTTGGCTTTTTTGGTAGGTTCACTAAATGCTAAAACTGACCTGCCATTATGATTCTCCAGGTCATTATGAATTCATAGACACCAAACATGTCTAGGTTCTTTTTTATCTAAGTGGTGACAAATATTCCAAACTTTGCTAAGAAAAAAAAAAAAAAAATTGCGCCATTTTCCGATACCCGTAGCGTCTCTATTTTTCGTGATCTGGGGTTGGGTGAGGGTTTATTTTTTGCGTGCTGCAAAAGCAGCAGCATGGAAGACATTGTACAGCTGTACTGAGTAGTGTGAGATAAATCACTTACTAAAAGCTGCAGCATTCTCTAGCCTGCGTCTCACTATGCTGAATGCTCCTCCCCATGCCTTCTCCATAGATTTTAATTGGAGCTGTAATGTGATACTTCAGTGAGCTTGCAGTCTGCTTTCCTTTAAAGAGTTGATTTGAGCTGTTTTGAGTGGTTTGCAGAGTACGTGAGTTTAGAAGGCAGGGGGATGGGACAAAGTGGCTCTTTAGTGGAGAAAGACATTTCTCTGATGAGATATATTACACAGTTTCAAGTTTTATGCAAAGTTTATTGAAACAACAGTGACAGTTTAAAGGGACTCTGTCTGCACACAATGATTGTTCAAACCAAGTATGGGTGTTTGATGCATCATTGTGGAGCCAATCATTTATACACCTTCCCACTATCTCCACCCTACTCTGCTCTATGAAGCCAGAGCTGTCAATCAAAGAAAAGGGGGGTGTCGATAGATGGACAGCAAGCAGGTGTGAAGGTGTTTATTAATGATTGGCCCCCACCATGAAGCACCAAACGGCAGGACTTAGTTTGAAAAATCATTCTATGCGGATTGTGCAGCTGGAGAGCCAGGTTTAACAGTCTGATCTGGCACTACATAAGACTTTTTCTGGTTGTAATTTTTTGTTTCTTTATTTGTGTCACGGATCAAAATGACTCATACAAGTCTATGGGCATGTGAAAATCACCGCCAACACATGTATGGCATCAGTGTACAATCAGTGTGCTGTCCGTGATTAACATTGCAATGTATAGAAAAAGCTTATTTTTAATTTCTTTTTTACATTTTTCATAATGCTAGAACACTGATGGTAAAAACTGACTCACCAAATACTGATAAAACTCACATAGATTTTTTATTATTTAATAAAACTAATTCTTAAAACACTATTATATTTGTATGTGAATATTTTTCTGCCCATTGATGACAAAAGTATTCTAGGAGTGATACCTTTATTGGTTAACCAGAAAATAATATGTTTGCAAGCTTTCAGAGCACAGTGGCTCCTTCTTCAGGCAAGATTACAAATATTTGTAATCTTGCCTGAAGAAGGAGCCACTGTGCTCTGAAACCTTGCAAACATATTTTCTGGTTTGCCGATAAAGGTATCACTCCTAGAATACTTTTGTCATCATTGGGCAGAAAAGTATTCACAACGATATTTCTGGCTAACACGGTACCACAATACAATTTGTTATTGTACATCATTATATTTGTATGAAATACAGAATTCACTTACCTGCACTTTTACAGAATTTCCTATGAAATAGTTTTTTTGTGCTGCAGCCATTCTCATGGTGTCTATAGTATCATACATGATATGTGTGCTTTTGCTACCATTTGTAGTCATATGTATGATAGAAACAAAACTAAAAATGATGACTCGTCAGCCAATTTTCATGAAGCCATTTCACCATCTCCCCTAATGTCCAGCTACAGATTAGACTCATGGTCAGAGCGTAAAGCTCTACAAGGACTAAAAATAAAGCCATGTTCCCATCTATCTCTACACCAACCAAAAAATGTGTGTTTGATTATGATGCATTGAAGAACAACATTTCGCATTACCGCTGTTAAGAAACGTTACAAACTCTCAGATTTTTTTTTTACATTTAAAATTAAATATTCAGCCACACAATCATTTCATTGGGAGGCTGATCATCCATGAGGGTCTCTAATCTGGAAATGTTGATGTTAGAGAAGAAAAAAAAAAAAGTATGGCTTTTGGTTATAAAGCAACTAGCTACCTCAATACTGAAATGCAGCCATAAAATGTACAGCGAACCTGATGGCGTTATGATTGTTATTTCCACATTATATATAAACCTTTTTTTTTTTTTTTAAATTAGGGACATTTTTTATATCAACTCAACAACAATAATCAATCTTTAGTTATTATTTATTGTTTTTATATAAAGCACGTTGAGAGTGAAAAAGGCGAGTGCTAGAAAAACATGATATATTGTCTAGAACAATAACATTACTCCATAATATATCAGCACAGAATGAGTAGAAAAAGAGAATTACAAAGAAAAAGTAACAAAAATCCCAACACAATTTTCCCGTAATAAAAAAAGGAGAAATGAAAATGACTGCAAACACTATGCACTAATTCTATGTGCACAGATCAATAAATCAGGAAAATATAATTTGGAATATATCTATATATTGGATAGAGTAATATAGGTTGTCCTAATAGATTTTGAAGAGTAGGCCGTGTTGCTTCAGGCGTTGGGATTGGTTTCCATCAGATGAATATCTGATTCTACCATCTCTTTAACCAGTTCCTGCAAAAAAAGAAATTAGTGTTAACTTTGTTTCTACATACACTAGGCAACTATATTACAACTGGCTAAGAAATGTGACTCCTCATTTACTGACATCTCGCTACAAAGGATGTAATTGGTAGAAAGTAAGCATTTATACAGTGACAGACTATTAAAATTACAAATAAAGAGAACTTGACCTGAACGCCAATCCAGAAGAGAAGATGCCATGCAAACTTATAACAACCACATAAAGAGATCGTGCCATGTTCTATTCCCTGAAAATCACCATCATTCTGAAATATTGTAGGATATTAAGAATGGGAGTCTTACCCAGGACTACAAAGTACTAGTATTATGTGTGTTAGGCCATGTTCAGTATTTGGTCAGTATTTTACATCAGTATCTGTAAGCCTAAACCAGGAGTGGGTGATAAATATAGGAGTGGTGACGTGTTTCTATTATACTGTTACTCTGATTGTTCCACTCATGGTTTTGGCTTACAGATACGAAGGTAAAATACTGATAGTGTGTCCATGGCCTCACCTCCAGAAACACAGTGGCTAAAAATATTAGCGGCCTGGCAGAAATGCCCATCAGAGCCCAAATGACTGGTACTGTGAGGAATGTATTGTGGACATCACAGGAGGATGACATTTGCTATGGGGCATCACCTCAGATTGCACAAATGGGAGAAATAAAATGTTTTTCATATTTTGTTTTTTTTTGTGCAGAAAATAGAACTATATATTTTGTCTGCAAATAAACCAAATATCAAGACAGCAACAATGTGGTGGCTACTGCTCTGTATGATGGGCATGTAAGGCATTCAAGTAGCTGCCATAGAATGATGCCACATGGTTTCTTGTAACAGCAGAGGCTAGGGGGTATAGTTACCATTATAACACTGTCAGGTCAAATTCACCCATCCATGAAACATGTGCTCTGGCTGCAATACCCGGAACGATAACGGGTCTCCCGACTGCAACTAGGAGCCTCATATATGTCTACAAGGTCAGGAGAGCAGGGGGTCAGGCCAGGTATTGTGATCAGAGCACAGTTCATGCTCATGGATATGTGAACTTGGCCTTTTTCATGGGCATCCTGTGCTTGAACAGTGTCTACCAAAAATGGCCAAACACTTCTGGGTCTTTTATCACAGCCCAATCTTCTCCTTTCTCTTGAAAATATTGCGCCAGAATGATAATTACCATATACAGAGAAGAAGCATAAGTTACATAAAGACATGATGTGTTTTAGTGAGGCAACCCTTTTAAGGGAAGGTGATCCATACGGAACTAAAATACAGTTCTTGTACCTGCTGTTAAAGTTACATAATAAATATGACAATCTACACAACTATGCAGAGGAGAGAAAGAATATTGCCTTTTAGGTCTTATTATTTTTGACAAACCATTTGAGATCTGAACATAAATTTGAATTATCTATTTTTATTTAATTAAATTTGTTAGTATTGGGACTAGAAGTCATGTGCGTCTTGGAAAAAATATATCACATTTGGAAAGCAGTAAATATTTTGCTTGGGGTATCAAGATGCCCAAAGAGGTAAACTCCATGAAATGTTTTAATACAATGCTTACATCAAATGAGACCTTGGTTTCCCAGCCCAGCTTCTGCTTTGCCTTGCTGCAGTCTCCTTGTAGAAAGTCCTGTGGGTGCAAAGAAAAGCAATAAGTTGCAGAAGCTCACATTAAAAAGCTGAATCACTTTCATCCTACTAAAGCAGATCAGCTGTCACAGTCCTATATGGTGGACGTATATCCAAACCTCAAAGAAGTAAAAACAGTCATCCTGAACAGCGTAGATGACCGCATGAAACGTGTAATGACAGAACAGTAGGGTGACTATTCACTCTCAAGGTCATATACTATGGGGAAAAATAAAACAAGGCTGTCAGGATTTGTAGAAATCAGAATCCTGTGTAGCTTGGACACTTGCTAATTTGTAGGGCAAGCCTCACACACAGCATTTTGAGGAATTGTATTTTTTTTTTACCTTTTCACCATTTTTTGTCAAAAGCACTGTAGACAGATGTTATTCTGAAGCCTACAGAAAAATAGCAACAAGTCTACATGCACAGATGGTTTACCAAGCTAGAGCCTCAGTTTGTACCACAGACAATGGTATACATCACCATGCGACATATTAAATAAGTATTTTACACCCTTTATGTGCCTTACTTGACAGTTTCGAAAGGGAAACAAGGAATGGTTTAAATGTGCAAAATAGAACCAAAAATTTGTAGTAAAACATTGTTCTAGAACAGTGTTTCTCAACTCCAGTCCTCAAGACCCACCAACAGGTCATGTTCCTTAGTTCCTTAATTTCCTTAGTTTCCTTAGTTTTGCACAGGTGATAATTTCATCACCTGCTCAAGCATTTATTCCATCACCTATGCAATACTAAGGAAATCCTGAAAACATAATCTGTTGGTGGGTCTTAAGGACTGGAGTTGAGAAACACTGTTCTAGAATCACAGCTCAATTAGATGACCTGATAATCTGTCAACAAATGTTCGTAAGTATGTTCATTCCTGATTAAAGGAAAATCATCTGTCGAAAGAGAAACACTTGTTTGTCAGATTGTTTATGCCGATATAAAAATCATCAATGCCAGAGGCACATAACCCTTTGAGACGGGGCAAGTGTGAATGACAATGATACTGTAAAAAAACTGAATGGTTGTATTAAAGGGAATCTGTCAGCAGGCTTTTGTTATGTAATCTGAAGACAGCAGGTGTTAGAGGCTGAAATCCAGAATTCAAGAATGTGTCACTCGTCAAAGTGCATGCTGTTTACTAACTGTGAAGGATTTAGCACTAAGAGATTAACATTACTGGACTACATTTGTCAGTCAACGTCTCCTCCTGTAATAAGCAGCTCACTGTCTATGGACTTTGTACACACAGAGCTTGGTGTGGGCGGGGTTAGCTTTCTCAGCTCTACTTCATTCAAAATCTAAAAGCTCTGTGTCAGAACTGCTTACCCAGTAATCAAATGATACTTCGTTGGATTCAGTGTCTCTTTGCCTACATTACACTGCTCTCAGATGAGGAAGCAAAAACCTGCAGACAGATTCTCTTTAATGATTGTTCTTCTACATGCAGATTTCATCAGCCCCTGAGAATGGAACTGTAAATGAGTTCCAATCTATTTGGGTATATAGTCAATGGAAACATGTGTCAATATCAGCCCATGTGAATGAGCTTTAAGACACTGAAGAAAAGGAATAAAGAAAGTTATCTGTAGGCAGCACGGTGGCGCAGTGGTTAGCACTGCAGCCTTGCAAGGCTGCAGTGCTAACCACTGCGCCACCGTGCTTGCCCACAGATAACTTTCTTTATTCCTTTTCTTCAGTGTCTTAAAGCTCATTCACATGGGCTGATATTGACACGTTTCCATTCACTATATACCCAAATAGATTGGAACTCATTGGAGTCCTGGGTTCAAACCCCACCAAGGACAACATCTGCAAAGAGTTTGTATGTTCTCTCCGTGTTTGCGTGGGTTTCCTCTGGGTACTCCGGTTTCCTCCCACATTCCAAAGACATACTGATAGGGATTCTAGATTGTGAGCCCCGTCGGGGACAGCGATGATAATGTGTGCAAACTGTAAAGCGCTGCGGAATATGTTAGCGCTATATAAAAATCAAATAATTATTATTATAGATTATTATCTTGTAACATGCCTAAGACGCATCAATTCTAGCACAGTTTCAACCACAAATAAATTTGACCTGGTCATTGACATTTTAAAAACCGCATGTCCTTAGAATCGCGTTTTCTTGCTTGCTTAATAACCTTTTCTATAAAAATAAAAATTAAAAATGTGAAATAAAAATGCCTAAAAAAACTCAAAAATAATAATGGGTGATATTTTTGCATGCATTTTAAAATGCTGGAAATGAAGTGAATGTAAAGAACCCATAAGAAGAATGAAATTACATGTAGCAAAACGTGAGCTATGAGACATTGGTGTAATTGGAGCTTTTTGGGGAACAGTTGAGTCGTCTCTCAGGCTAGATTGCCATCGGCCCATCCTCCATATATACATAAGCCTGTGTACTTCCACTGTTATGTGCATCATTAACTTTGTTGGTACCATTGCTCTCAAGCTACATTCTATCACCTGGTTCAAATAGGTTATTTGTGAAACACAATATAAGAAATAGACTTCTTGCAATTGACTAGATCCAGTGTCCGCTCCAAATAGGGCCGACTTTAGCTGGAACTTTGGAGCTATAATTTTGTCAGAGTCTGTGCCCATCATTTATTACATTGGCGGACCAATGTGACTCAGAAGCTAACTGCAGGAGTGAGCGTTACTAGCCAAGACGGGCAGCATGGAATCCATGCAGAGGTGCCATGCAATCACACAAATTCAGCCAAACTCGTTACCACTTAATGCCGACCTACAGAAAATACAACAGTCCTTACAATAGAGGATGTCCCATATGCTGACGATTCCACAGCTATACCACGGAATCAACTTTCTGTACTGAAGGTGATCTGTATAAATTGGTAGTAATGAGGAAGTAATAAATGTTAAATAAGACACAGAAATGGAAGATATGAAAAAATAAAATTGCCAAATTGAATTTATAGGCTAGGACAGTAGTAGAACAGTCTGTAGGATGGCAAAAGGGTCTCCTGAGTGTTACAGAAAATTACATAAATGGATACAGAAAAGCATCTCACCACCCTAGACACTAAAGACATAGACTGCCTAGGTATTAAAGAGTGTGATTTCTGCTTAAAATCTTTGTTGTTTTTTAACAATCAGATTATCACCACTGAAGTAATTAGCTTTTTCAACAAACTAATCCATGTCTCTATAATGAAAAACAGTTTATGGGCCCTAAGTAGCTACAATTCGTCCTAAACAATGAAATCAAGCCAAACCCTGGGGCTCCACAAAGGTGTTTTTTTTAGGGACAGTGTTCATTTTAGGGTGAAAGGTAATGTCAGGGCTAGGGCTCCTGCAACTGATTAGCCAAAATCTCCGACCATCCCAACCGCAAATCTCTATGTGCCACCGCTGTAAACCCAAAGATACAAACATATCCCCCACCATATAAATGAAATTACTTAGGTTACAGTTCCTGGTCTTCATTTATGTGACGAGCCGACAGATAAATCTGTTCAAAAGCCTAGGTTTTTCTCCGCCTAAACCACACTCTATAAAAACAGCAGAGGAGCCCTAGAAAGCTCAGTGGTCGGGTTACTGAATCAACTGGTTCAAATTATTGTCTTGCTTTGTTTAAAACAGAAGTAAATCACAAAACAAACACAATAACAAACGAAATGCCCGACCTTAAATAAAAACATGTGCTCGAGGCAAAAGTTGAAACTGCAAAACACAACGTAGATTTTTACTGATGTCAAAAGGTTGAGATATCGATGAGTTTCTAGTGCAACCTGCCCTCTGCTGAAAAGACTGGCACATAAATTCTCATGTATTTTCAGCAGATATGTCAAGTACAGGTATTTTTAATATGGCTAAAATCTATATTTTCATTTTAATTGTTCTATATAGCAAAATGTATATCTGGAACACTGAAGAGTTGTATATTTAGCTACAGTGTGTATCTGTCCCAATAGGACATCCAATATAAAACCATTCGTTATGCATCCATCTTTATACAGCATGGCTTGTTCAGTGCTTATTACATGTGGAATAGTAACCATTACATAAAATAAGCAATAACCGTTTTACATTGACACTTAAGGACGACCTCAATTCTATATATGTGTCCGCTCTTCGCCAGTCATTACACTGGCTGCCCATTCATTACAGGATACAATTCAAAGTACTTGTTCTCACCCACAAAGCTCTCCACAGTGCGGCACCCCCTTACATCTCCTCCCTCATTTCTGTCTATCGGCCTAACCGACCTCTGCGCTCTGCAAACGACTTTCGACTAACCTCAGCACTAATCCGTACCTCCCACTCCCGACTCCAAGACTTCTCCCGTGCTGCGCCAATCCTCTGGAATGCTCTACCCCAAGATATTAGGACCATCCACAACTTGCATAGCTTTAGGCGCTCACTCAAAACTCATTTGTTCAGAGCGGCCTATCGCGTTCCCTAATCAGTCATTTTATGTTTGTGTGTGTGTGTGTAGCCCATTCACTATCTCACCTACCCCCCACCCCCTGAAGATGGCTGGACCATCATTGTAAATACATCATTGTAAATACACACCTGTACTTTGTATCTCCCCACCTCCTTGTAGATTGTAAGCTCTCACGAGCAGGGTCGTCTTATTTTGCTTTATTGCTGTATTAACATTGTTACCTATGACTGTTGTGTTTGAAACTGTTAAACTGTAAAGCGCTGCGGAATATGTTGGCGCTATATAAATAAAGATTATTATTATTATTATTATTATTATATATCTGTTCATTGAATGTGTGTATACAGTGACTTGCAAAAGTATTCACCCCTTTGCCTTTTTAGCTATCTTGTTATATTACAACCTATGTTTAAATAATTTTGTATTGTGATTTGTGTGTGAAGCATCAGCACTAAATGGGTTGAGATGGTGAAGTGAGAAAAATATAGGCATAAATTAAATTTATGGGATCAAATAACTAAACATTGGCATGTGCATATGTATTCACTACTGAAGCCCCTAAAAATTTCTGGTCCACGCAATTACATTCATAAGTCACATGCTAAGTGAAAGGAAGTCCACCTGTGTGCAATCTAAGCGTCACACATATACACGCCTTTTCTGAAAGGCCACAGAGGCTGCAAAACCATTAAGCAAGAAGCACCACTAACCAAACACCATGAAGACCAAGAAAGTCTCCAAACAAGTCAGGGACAAAGTTGTTGAAAAGTAAAAAAGTCAGGATTGCGTTAAAAAAAAATCCCAATTTCTGTTAATCCCCTCACCAGCATCAAATCCATTATCGTCAAATGAAAAGAACATAGGACCACAACAAAGCTGCCAATAGATGGTTGCCCACCAAAACTCTCAGCCCCAGTCAAGGGGAGGGTATTAATCAGAGACCCAGCACAAGACCAAATGAAGGAGCTGCAGACTTCTCAATCATAGACTGGAGTATCTGTCCATATAACCACAATAAGCCGTACATTCCATAGAGGTGGCCTTTATGGAGGAGAGAGCCCAAAAAAAACCCTTTACTGACACACAAAAATTGTTAGGCTCATTATGAGTTTGCCAAAAGACACGTGGGAGACTCCCCAAATGTATGGAGGAAGGTGCTCGGGTCAGATGTGACCAAAATTGAACATTTCTTGCCACTAAGGTAAAATCGCTATGTCTGGCGACAAACCAACACAGCTCATTACCCCAAGAAAATCATCATCACAGTGAAACATGGTGGAGGCAGCATCATGCTGTGGGGGTGTTTTTCAGCAGCAGAGACAGGAAAAATGGTCCAAGTAGAGTGGAAGATGGTTGGTGCCAAATACAGGGATATTCTTGAGCAAAACCTGTTTCAGTCTGTCAGTGATTTAAGACTGAGATGTACGTTCATCTTCCAACAAAACGACCCAAAGCATACTTCTAAAGCAACAGGAGTGGTTTAAGAGGAAACGTGTAGATGTTATGGAGTGTCCTAATCAAAGCCCAGACCTTAATCCAATTGAGAACCTGTGGTCTGACTTGAAGTTTGCTGTTCACCAGAGAAGAACATCTAACTTGAAGGAGATGGAGCAACTCTGCCTTGAGGAATGGGCAAAAATCCCAGTGACATGATGTGGAAAGCTCAGAGACTTCACCAAAGCGACTTGCTGCTGTAATTGTTGCAAAAGGAAGCTCTACAAAGTACTGACTTTAGGTAAGTGAATAGTTATGCACAATGAAGTTTTCAGTTATATTGTCCTATTTGTTGTTTGCTTCATAGTAAAAAGAAAACCAAATGTTCACAGTTCTAAGCATGTTCTTTATGTAAACTGATGCAAACCCTAAAAATAAACCGTTAAATTGCAGGTTGTGAGGAAGCAAAACACAGAAAATGCCAAGGGGTGAATACTTTTGCGAGCCACTGTATGTGCATGTAATGTAGTTCAAGTGTATTAACATACTCGCCTACTGCTGCACTCTCTGGGATCCAGCGCTGTTCTGCTTTGCTTCTCAGTGATGTCTCTGCAGTTGTGACTAGCCTCTATGCTCTGTGCGTGAGCCGAAAATCTTTTACAATGTAAGCCTATGCAGTCTTGTTCTGATGCTCTATAGATTTATATTGTAAAAGTCCCTTTTTAAGTGACCTGGAGAATCTGCAGAGCGGTGACATCACAGAAGAAAAAAAAAACGGTGCTGGACACGGAAAAGAGCAGCGATAGGTGAATATATTAATACTATTAATACACTCACACTACATGAGCATGTATGTGTACATATACATATATACACACAGTAATAAATATATATATATATATATATATATATATATATATATATATATATATATATATATATATACATACATACACACACTAATGTAAAGTTAGGATTAGCCCACTGCGGACCCAAATTGTATCTATTTTCTTTCTATCTATTGGCTAACATGATACACAGATATTTTTTCTGGTAATTTCAAGTCGAAATTTAAATAAACAAGACACAAACAATAAAAACATCATGAGAAACTTGCCTATACTGTGCGGTTAATATCCAAATTTGCTGTAAACTGCTGCCTACAATGAGCTGTTACATGAGTAAGATTTGTATGTCTGGGTTTGCAGCGGTGGCACATACAGATTTGTGGTTGGGATGGCTGAGGTTGTTGAGTAATCAGTTACAGGAGCCCTAGCCCTGACATTACCTTTCACCCGAAAATGAACGCTGTCCCTGAAAAGACTTTCTGCGGCCTCAGGGTTTAGATTGATTTCATTGTTTAGGACAAATTGTAGCTACATAAGGCCTGTGAAATGTTCCTCATTACACAGACATGGATGACGTTGCAGAATTGAGGCTTCTCAGGCCATGCTTAGATGTTTGTTATAACCTATAATATATTTCATATATATTGAATATTTTAGTAATTTAAAGTGGCTGCCTGATCTCACAAGAAATGTCTATAGCCAGGCTCTTCATGGGCTTCCTATTGCCCAGAGGCTACAGTTCAAAACACTAACAATGACATACAAAGCCATTCACAACCTATCTCCTCCATACATCTGTGACATGGTCTCCCGGTACCTACCTACACGCAACCTTCTCTACTGCTCTCTCATCTCTTCCTCCCACGACCGCATACAAGACTTCTCCCATGCTTCCCCCATACTCTGGAACTCTCTACCCCAACAAATTAGGCTCTCATCTACCACGGAAACCTTCAAAAGGAACCTGAAGACCCACCTCTTCCGACAAGCCTACAATCTGCAGCGATCCTCTGTCTGCTGAACCGCCACATGACCAACTCTACCCTAAACTACCAAAACGAGTGGCACCCCGCTTTTGGTGGGCACTCAGAGAAGAGGTAGCAGCAAGATTAGGAAGCTGATAGAGTCCATTGAGGTCCAAGGCCAGGTGACCTGACAGTCCCAACCTGGGCTCTCCATACATCTCTATGGGTTCAGTGATTGGTAGTGGATCAAATCTGTATTTCTCCAGTTGAAGCCATGGTGCCTTAGCTGTTGTCCACTAGAGTCTCAAGAAAGAGAGAGGTCACTCTTATACCCACAGCTGTCCTTCGGGCCATTATCCATAGGTTTGGTGATAGGTGGGAGGAAGTAATCTCTCATTGTTCGAGTGTTCAATTAACCTGCATATTTTTCCTTCAATTCTTGAAGAACAAGCTTCATAGACTGATGATATAGGTAGTCAACAGTCATTCACCAAATCAACAAACATTGATTGTTCAATTAACCTGTGCTTTTGTCCCCTAAGGATAGTAGAACAGTAGGCTGTAGGGGCTGATACAATAGGTAATCAGCAGCCATTCAACAAATCAACAAACATCAATTCAATCTACTACAAGAGTCAATGTTAAGGCTTATATGAATAATAGTTCATGTCCCTGGTTCTATTGAATAACACGTCTGGCATAATTAAGAATAAACCAGTGTTGTCACAGTACATTACCTTTCATTGTTATACAACTTCTTAAGGGTCTGCTAATTTTTTTTTTCATATGGACAAACCTTTCAAATGTCTCTCTAAACCCAGCATATATGATATGAAATGAGAAAGACAAAATAAGACACATGTATGGCAGATACTGTGATTAATGCCACACATTCATCACTCAGACTTTGGAAAAATTATGTTTTACCATATAGGTTTTGTTACTGGCTTGTATAGGTGGAGAATTGCATCAAACTGTATAACTTGCTGCAATTCAAGAAGGTGAACCACTACACTGGACATGCTTTAGGAGCAGGGGATCTGAAAAGGTGAGTGCGTTTTTTGTCATATGTAGATACTAGCATGTTGGCTAGGTTTTTCCCCCCTTATATTGTTTCATATGCAGCTGCCAGAAAACCCCTTTAAACCTGCTATGAAAGTACCACTCAGCCCCGATAAGCAATAAACTATGAACTTATTAATAATAAAATCAATTTGCAACAGTAAAGACTATACTTACACCCTCCTAGAACCCGAAAACAAAAGGGCATATTGTGTAGTGCTGTGACAACGTCTCAAAAAGCAGTGAAAAATGTAAAGCATTTAAATGTAAATACCCCGCTTCCTGAGCACTGCTGCAGGGTGTGAGCACTGCATTTACTCTGCCTATTTAGGTGAAAGATATAGTCTGAAAATGGATTTGGCCTAATTCAATCATTGTAATTGATATTTTCAAACTATTACGACCGCAAATAAAACCAGCCAGGTTAACAAGCTCAGATTGTGGAGAGTTAATCCATGCTGGAAAACCTTGACTGGAATAATAAATTGTAACGATCTCTCAATTTCATGTCATAAATACACAAACTCACAATACTTGTGTTTCTTTTTCTGTTTAATCCACTGAAATGTTCCTTGTAATTCCCCAAGCATCTAACAACCTCCTCCTCTGGAGAAACGGTGATTAGAAACAGCTATAGCCGCCATAGACTGACATAACAGTCCTCTCATTCCTTATCAGTTAGACTGGCGGCTTTTTACCAGCCGTTCACACAGGCTGCATTTATCACAAAATCAACATAGGAGACTAAAATAGGAAAATCTCGGAATATCATTAAGTATATATGGAAATGCTTCCGGATGGTCTTCAAGATCAATTCAAGCTTTATTTCCTCTTAAAAACACTGTTAGTTCCCAGAAATAAAAAGTATACTTGTACCAGTTCTGCCAGCACCGTCTACGTCTAGTAATTGGAAAAAAACAATCTGACAGGTTACAATCGAACACATCTAATCCTTTAGCCCTGTGGAAATTAACAGCGTCAGCTGTTATTCTGCTCTTTTCATCATCAGAGATAGCAGTCTGATATAAAAGGGCATGTTCACACCAGAGGATTTTAAGTCTGGATTTTCTGTAAGGAAAATTCTTTGTGCACGACAGTAATTTCACTAGATTTTATCCACACTGAAAAAAAAAAATCTATTGCCTAAGGCTACATTGCCACCATGAGTATTTGGGGAGTATTTGACGTTGCAGATTTTCTGCATCTTCAAGGTAAATTATTTATGTTTTTTCATTGCGTTTTTTACATGTATTTTTATAGCACTTTTGACACTGCAGTTTTTGTCTCTATTTGGTATGTCATGCTTTAAGTAAAGCGGCTTTGCTTTTGATACGTCCTAGTATTTGGTTTTGACAAAACTTTCTTGATACAGTCATGTGCGGATTACATGAGTTTATGGAGTTTCCACAGTGAAAATTCACTAAAAAGGCATATTTTTCATATTTTATGCAAGTCTATGGGGAAAATCCACACACAAAACTTGTACCCTCTTCGTATACAGTTTCTAGGTTTTCCCTATTCATATACATTTCCCATTCCTAACTTCTGATACTGCTTCTTGGCGATAGTTAACATTTCTACCCCATTGCCCCAAAGATCTAGCAACATAACTGTTATCCAAGCTCCATGATGCACAGCATTCCGGTAGGAAGAAGCCCCAAAATTCTTCATTTTGCTTAGACTGGAATAAGGAATACAATTAAATAATATCAGTAGATCTCAACACTGAAATAATTACTCCAAGAGACCAATTATTTTGCTATTTAATCAGCAACAGATTTTTCAATCAACCCCTACAAGTATCAGTAATTATATTAACCCTATTATTGACGGGGGGAGGAGTACTAATGCTAAAAAAAATCCCCCCATCTAATCTTTTTATATTCCTCTGGTTCAGTCACCCTTAGTAACACAGAAAACTTGTAAGTAGTGTGAAGGTCACAGTTTACAATAACCCTGTGAGTCGAACAGTCAGAAAACGGGCTCAAGGCAGCCTGTCAATCATGGCCAAGAGGTGAATTATTTTTTTCCCCCCATTTTTTGTTAATTTTACTTATTACTATTTTTTGTCCTTATTGAGGTTACTGCTTACTATAGTCACTATCATATTTACATATAGAGGTAACTAATCTAAGCTCAGCTTTAATTCTGGAAAACTGACCTATGATTGGTTCTTATAGGTAATAAGGCCTGGACCGTCTATAATGTGCAGGAAAGAAAACCCATTCACACTGTTATCTCCCATAGCCTCAGTTTACAGGAAGCTCTTATCAGTACACATGTTATCATGGAGGCTATTGTGTTTAGCATTTATGTGTCCTTTACCTACAGTCTCGCAAGAACATTAGTAAAGTCATTAAATGAATGGGGAAAAGTAAAGGCCAGGAAATGACATTGTTTGGGTGACGAGCCACAAAATTTGAAAGACTAAAAAAAGAGGTTTAGAGATTTTATATAATGAAAAAGAATATAAATTCTTTCCATAGTCTTCTATATCTATTATGTGATTTTTATTTCTCAGCAACTAGTAAAATCTTGTTATTCTAATAAATGGGGTCCCTCTTTCAGGGACCTAATCTCGCTCCATCACATAAGCTGCGCCCCTTATTTACATTCAAATGTCTAAAACCAAATAAAATGTTGGTGGTCGCAATGTGAGCCCCCCGAAGGAATTTTTTTTACTGTCACATGATGCTATGATACCTGCCAGTTGTAGAGATGTTACATTAAAACTAAGGAAGACATGCAGCGGATCAAACATGACCAAAGTAGTAAAAAAATAATTCACCTTGCCAAAAAGGAAAGTAATTAGGCAGCAATTTTATAGGGGTAATTTAACTCCCAACTCATATGCAGAAATAATGGGAATTGGTCACGTCCAGGAATGCCATTTACCTGCAGATACAATGGTGATCTGCCGGTAGATTGCAATTAAATCATGTCTGGCAGGCATATAGGAGCAGCGGCTACAGGGGAGAAAAGGAAGTTTTATTCTCCCTGTAGCTGCTCTCTTCTAGTCATCTGGGCAGAGTTAGGGTACCGTCACACATTGAAATTTTCATCGCTGCGACGGCACGATTCGTGACGTCGCAGCGTCGTATAATCATCGCTCCAGCGTCGTAGACTGCGGTCACACGTTGCAATCACGGCGCTGGAGCGATGCCGAAGTCCCCGGGTAACCAGGGTAAACATCGGGTAACTAAGCGCAGGGCCGCGCTTAGTAACCCGATGTTTACCCTGGTTACCAGCGTAAATGTAAAAAAACAAACAGTACATACTCACCCGTCGGTGTCCTTCAGGTCCCTTGCCGTCTGCTTCCTGCTCTGAGTGCAGCCGTACAGTGAGAGCAGATCGCAGCACCGCTGCGCTCTGCTCTCACTTTCCGGCCGGCACTCAGAGCAGGAAGCAGACGGCAAGGGACCTGAAGGACACCGACGGGTGAGCATGTACGGTTTGTTTTTTTACGTTTACGCTTGTAACCAGGGTAAACATCGGGTTACTAAGCGCGGCCCTGCGCTTAGTTACCCGATGTTTACCCTGGTTACAAGCGAAGACATCGCTGGATCGCTGTCACACACAACGATCCAGCGATGTCAGCGGGTGATCAAGCGACGAAAGAAAGTTCCAAACGATCTGCTACGACGTACGATTCTCAGCAGGGTGTCTGATCGCTGCTGCGTGTCAGACACAGCGATATCGTAACGATATCGCTAGAACGTCACGAATCGTAACGTCGTAGCGATGGAAATTTCAATGTGTGACAGTACCCTAAGGCTCGGTTACAGTCCCGCTTACCATACAGTGAGTCAGCTGTAATCACTCCCCAGGCACATTGACAGTCTGTTCTGTATGCTGCAGTGCGGCTGTCAATCAGTGTACAGGGGTGTGAATACAGCTCACTCACTGTATGGTAAGCGAGACTGTAGCAGCTCCTGCTGTTGAGCAAATGATGGTTCTGGTGACCGATATCTTCCCCAACGCTCCCATAAACAGAAGTAATTGCCCTGCCAGATCCTTCCGTCCCCCAACATCATATATCAGGAACAATAGTAGACCCCCTGCATACAGACTGTCGACTGAACATGACGATATGGGCAAATTCGGCTGATATTAGTCTAATGTGTACGAGTGTCTAAAATGTGTGCTCCCATAGTTTTTGACAAGGATTTTGAAGTTGATTCTGCTCCAAACTTCACATCAAAAACTGGTTACATTTTTCTTTGAATAAGCTAATGATTTTAAGTGGGAAAATGCTCTTGGTACGGTTTTTACACTTCTCATTTTAGCATTGCCAATTAAAATCAAAAGGAAGCTTATTCAAAGAGTAAAGCCCCCGTCTCACTAAGCGAGATCGCTAGCGAGATTGCTGCTGAGTCACAAGTTTCGTGACGCAACAGTGACCTCAGTAGCGATCTCGCTTTGTGTGACACGTAGCAGCGACCAGGCCCCTGCTGTGAGATCGCTGGTCGTGTCGGAATGGCCTGGACCTTTTTTCGATCGTTGAGGTCCCGCTGGGTAGCACACATCGCTGTGTTTGACACCTTACCAACGACCTCGTTGACGACTCAGACACTGAATCGTCATAATAGCTCCCATGTGAGATCGTTGTACAGGTCGCTACAGGTCGCTGGTGAGATGTCAAACAGTGAGATCGCAGCTGCGATCGTTAGTAAGATCTCACTGTTTGACATCTCACCAGCGACCACATAGCGACGCAGCAACGATCCCTGACAGGTCGTATCGTTGTCGGGATCGCTTTAGCGTCGCTAAAGGTACCTTCACACGAAACGACATTATAACGATATCGCTAGCAATCCGTGACGTTGCAGCGTCCTCGCTAGCGATATCGTTTCGTTTGACACGCAACAGCGATCAGGATCCTGCTGTGATGTCGCTGGTCGCTGAATAAAGTCCAGAACTTTATTTGGTCGTCCGATCGCCGTGTATCGTTGTGTTTGAAAGCAAAAGCAACGATACCAGCGATATTTTACACTGGTAACCAGGGTAAACATCGGGTTACTAAGCGCAGGGCCGCGCTTAGTTACCCGATGTTTACCCTGGTTACTAGCGTAAAATGTAAAAAAAACAAACAGCACATACTCACATTGCGTCCCCTGCAGTCTGCTTCCTCCTCTGACTCAGCGCCGCAAAGTGAAAGTGAAAGCAGCACAGCGGTGACGTCACCGCTCTGCTCTCACTGTACGGCGCTCAGTCAGTCAGGAAGTGGACGCAGGGGGACGTGAATGTAAGTATGTGCTGTTTGTTTTTTTTTAGATTTTACGCTGGTAACCAGGGTAAACATCGGGTTACTAAGCGCGGCCCTGCGCTTAGTTACCCGATGTTTACCCTGGTTACCAGGGGACCTCGGCATAGTTGATCGCTGGAGAGCGGTCTGTGTGACAGCTCTCCAGCGACCAAACAGCGACGCTGCAGCGATCGACATCGTTGTCGCTATCGCTGCAGCGTCGCTTCGTGTGAAGGTACCTTAAGTGAGACGGGGCCTTAAGGATGTAGATTTTAGAGCTGAATCAGCTACAAAATCCTTGTCAAAAACTGTGTGAATGAACCTTTATCTTGTCACATATATATACAGATATCAATCTCAACTGGCCACTACGTTGGGGTTAAGATGTTTAACTGCACTGCTCCTCACTAAAAAAAAAGTTAAAAATGTCGACCTTCAATTGTGATAGGCTCAGAGTCCAGAGTTAATTATTCTACTATTTAGATGCTTTTATATATTTTGGACGTTACCTAGACACACACATAACCGGACACAAGTGACAACTTAGGGAAGTGTTAAAGGCCATGTACTAATGATGGACCACTAGTAAATCTGCCCTCAGGGAACAGGACGGTTAAGGTACCGTCACACTAGGCGATATCGCCAGCAATCCGTGACGTTGCAGCGACCTGGATGGCGATATCGCTGTATTTGACACGCAGCAGCGATCTGGATCCCGCTGTGAAATTGCTGGTCGCTGCTAGAAGGTCTGCACATTATTTGGTCGCTAGGTCGCCGTGTATCGCCGTGTTTGACAGCAAAAGCGACGATACCAGCGATATTTTACACTGGTAACCAGGGTAAACATCGGGTTACTAAGCGCAGGGCCGCGCTTAGTAACCCGATGTTTACCCTGGTTACCAGCGTAAAAGTTAAAAAAACAAACAGTACATACTCACCTGCGCGTCCCCCAGCCTCTGCTTCCTTACACTGACTGAGCGCCGGCCCTAAACTGAAAGTGAAAGCACAGCGGTGACGTCACCGCTGTGCTGTTAGGGCCGGAGCTCAGTCAGCGTCAGGATGCAGAGGCTGGGGGACGCGCAGGTGAGCATGTACTGTTTGTTTTTTTAACTTTTACGCTGGTAACCAGGGTAAACATCGGGTTACTAAGCGCGGCCCTGCGCTTAGCAACCCGATGTTTACCCTGGTTACCCGGGGACCTCGGCATCGCTGGTCGCTGGAGAGCGGTCTGTGTGACAGCTCTCCAGCGACCACACAGCGACGCTGCAGCGATCGGCATTGCTGTCGCTATCGCTGCAGCGTCGCTTAGTGTGACGGTACCTTTAGTGTTGGATTCAGGGGCTGAAGTATCTTTTTCGGGTTGTTTGTTTTTCTTGAGCTATAGGCAAAACTTCCAGGAGACATTTTACCTCTGTTTTTGAGGCCTTATAACATTGTATAATGCAGGATGACTTGATATTATATAAAACATACACAACATACTAACCAGCTGCACAGTTTATCAAGTATTCTTTACTGAATGCATACACATAGCACAAATATCATGCTGGACAGAGTCTCCTGCTTTTTCAGCATTCCTAGAAATCTCATGCAGTGGAACAGCCAGGGTATCAAGGGAACGAAGGAATTTTAGTGGATTTAACTCCTAGTTTAAACTTGCAGTAACCACGGCCTACATGGAAAAATGCTGCATCGACACATTTGCAATGAAAACAACAACTACCTGAAGAGTTATTAGAATATATGAAGTTTTCAGGAAATATGGGAGACCATTCAAAAATATTCTTCTCTGACGACTATAGAAAAAAAATCGACAATTTCGCAGCACACAGAAATGGAAAAATATTGGCAGTGGAAAAAGCCATAAAAGGGGGCAGGACAGCATGCCCTCTTAATATCTAGATTGGTGAGTATCAGCACAAACGTAAGCAGAAAGCAGCTCTGTGTCGTAATGACAGGGGTGATAAGAGACGACGTGAAAACAGCAAGCTGTCTGGTCTGCTCAGGAAGTAAGGAATCAGCAGCATTGTCCGCCAGTGGAGGCCTGGAGAATTCCATCAGTGCGCAAACAATGCTTCAGCTCAACCTCAGGGAAATGGAGTCAGTCAGCACTGCCTCTGACAAGCACACTGACACTGGAGATAAAATGGGAAATTAAGTGAGCCAGAGGGAGCCGGCCCTGCACCGCATGCTCCACACTGCCAGTGCTAAGGACGCAATGGACACATTTATCAACGCAGGCTCAGAATACATCCCTCTATGAATGTACGTGCCGCTTTCCAACTGTGTTACTACATTTATGGTTATTTAAAACCATCAGTAATGTTACAGCATGAGCATTAATATTTCAAAAAAAAGTAAGGGTATGTGCACACGTTCAGGTTTTTTCGCGATAAAAACGCATTAAAAACGCATACATATGCATCCTATCATTTAGAATGCATTCTGCTGTTTTTGTGCACATGATGCATTTTTTTTCCGCAAAAAACGCATCGCAGTAAAAAAAGCAGGATGTTCATTAATTTTGCGTTTTTTTTGCGCTTTTCCCACTATTTAATGCATTGGGAAAAACCGCGAAAAACCGCGAAAAAAACGCATGCGGATTTCGGGCAGAAATGTCCGGTTTTTGTCAGGAAATATCTGCAAGAAATCCTGACATGTGCACATAGCCTAATAGCAATTCCCCATTTACATTCCATTTTGTACTCTGAACAGAACCAGAATACTACAACACCCCAATATATCCATATCCTGTGAAAAATCCTGGGGTCTCAATTGTGGACGTTGAAAGCTTCATTACAAAGTTATGTCTCCAACCCTCATAACGGTAACAGAGCCATACACATTAGGCAGATGTGGTTTAAACAATGGTTGAACAATTGATTAATACGCAACCACGATCACATATTAGTGGATAGTGGCCACTACCGTTGTTCAAAGTGGCCACGCATTTTCAAATACAATGACGAGGTGATGTCGGTGCAAAATAAAACTTTGTCTAGGAGAAGGGATATGTAAAAAATAAAATAAACTCAGTCATATGCATCTACCGGCATAAAGCGCAGGGCTACTCTCCGACAGGAAGTGGAGATTTCACCATGACACCAACACTAGACCACAGCAGCCTGTGAATGCCTGCAGCAGTTGACTTGGGCTGGGTGTGATTGGATGTTTTATGATAATGCACAAAATCACCTGACTGCTGCAGCCAATCACAGGCTGCAGTGGTCCAGCAATTGTGGAACAGTGACATCACTGCTTACTGTATCTGTGCACACTACGGAGAGGCTGGTTGAGCAGCAATATCACCTATTCCTATGTCTGTGGAGACCAAGAAGTGACCTGTGCAGGTTGCAGGTGGGTATCGGTAAGAGAGTATGACAGTTTGTTTTTTTATACACATTCTGTCGGCGGGGTAAAGTTATATTTGGATTGGTAAAACGCTCTAAGATCAGTGGGCATAAAGCAGTCTGTAAAACCTCAGTACACCAATGATGGAATCAAAGAGATGATGCTAATGACGTACATGCAAAATCCCTGTTTTAACTAATATCATTCGAAACATTAACATACGCCGTCACTTCATCTACCGCATCGTGCCATCTATTTACAATTTCACAAAAAGCACAACTTAATAATATATTACTTAATTTAATTTGCTGTATTGGTTGCTGTAGCCAACTTTTAAAGTATCTTAAAAAAAAACCAACCTTAAATTTTTGGCACAAATTATTGCTGTAAATTCGAGTAATTTTTAAGCGACATCACTTTCTCTCTAAACCATACCCTTGTCATGTAGAACACTTTATATGGGGCAATTTTCAGAATTGGGGCGTATTTAGCGTTGTGAATCTCTTCTATATTTCTTTTTAAATAAATGTATTTTATAATTAAAGTTGTACAACAATTCTTTAAAAAGACAAAATTGTAACTGCACATATGCTCAAGGACGACAACATTTAAGTAAAAACTATTCTAGGAGCATCCAAATCGAATGGGAGTAAGAATGACAGCCAGCCATGACCATCTCCACATATCAATATGCCCTGTGTATGTGCACCTTACAGCATAAATAACACTGCCATATGCTCCTAGACATGCCTTATATTAAATTATCTGCTGGTCACATATGTAGGTGTTGGAGCTCCTGCCAGTTAAGTGACACCATGCTACAGGCACATTTCCAATTTATTTTTTCATGCAGCATGCCCAATGGAGGAAGTCCAAGCTGTGGCCTTTCACATGACATCATAACAGTCTAATTTATCACCAGCCACCAAACATCTAGAAAATCATAACATCCTTTCAGGAAAACCGTGTGGAAAATAATCAGATTTACTTTGATGAAAGCTTTATTACACTTTGCACAGTAACCCTTTACACTGAAATGACCAGGATAATGTCTGCGGTTAATGCTTCAGGCATGATTGGCTCATCAGTCCAGGAGAAGGGACCCAATGCCCAGTGCAGACCAGAACTGATCTTTTCAGAACTGAATGGGTTACAGGATCTCAATGTTCTTATCTGGATTGTGTTACTATCTCACTGTTTCATTGCTGGCAGCATCTTACAATTGGCTCAGCCAGAGAATGAGATACAAATTAATACGTTACTTTTGAGGCTTTGAGGGATTATTTTCCTAGTGTTTATTTAATATTGTTCTTTTACTTAGAAGTCTATTTGAAACATGTTTCCGAAAAGATTGTCCAATTTCTAATTTACCCCAAAAGTTATACACACATCCTACAACTTCCACACAAGTGGTGAATCATAAATCACAGCTGCTAGTGCTGATAGATAAGGGCAGGGAAGTAGCAGAAAAACAAGAGCTGCTCAAATTAATGGTACCCTATTCAACATATAGAAACATTAAAACTCTTGTAAAGGAAAGTTCCACATTTTTTTAATTAGCCATCACTTTTAGTGTGAATTATAGTGAGGGGGGTTACTTAAAAAGAAGCTGTTCACACAATTCTGAAAGTTAAAGTAAAGACATGGCCATAATGGGGCCAATATACAGCTTAAATTGATATCTTTGGTGAATAAATTTGCTTTGTTGTTGGCCGGACTGTGCACTGGGTCTTCTCCTCCCTTTCTGTGTTTCCCAGGCCCCTCCGCCTCCCTCTGGTCTGTGAAGGATCTGCCTCCTCTGATTAAAATCTGACTGAGGCAGACTGGAGGCAGGCAGAGGGGCTGGAGAATCGCAGACAGGGAGGAGACAACCCAGGGCAGAGCCCGGCTACCTTTTGCCTACCCCAGGGAGGGTGAGGATTTTTTAAAAAAAATTGCAGAATTTCTGCGGTAACCCAACATCCTCCTGTAGCCGCAGATATTCAGCACAGTGACAGCCGAGGCGCAGGCACACAGAGGAGCAGTGTCAGTCACCGCTCTCTCTATCCTGCACCCTGGTCATAACTCCCTCCCTGCACTCAATTGCATTCGTGTCTATCAGACGTGAATACAACTGCTGTGTGCGCAGCCCAGGACAGGAGCAGCAGAGTGGTCATCTCCGCTGCTTTGCCAGGCTCTCCAGTAAGACACAGGCCACTTCCTGCCTGCGCCTTGTTGGAGAAGGTGCACACAGGGGACATTGGATGGCTCGGAGCTGTAATGTCATTGCGCCATCTAGTGTCCACTGCTGCATTTCACAGAATTTGGAGACCCTGGATGGGAGTATGACTTTTTTTTCTTATAATACTGTGCAGGGGGATAAAATGAGAGAGGGGGGGGGGAATGAAGGCCGCTCTGCAGAGGCAGATGGGGAAATAAACAGAGGTGGGGCTGTGCTGATGTGGTGAATAAAATGAGGGGCTATGCAGATGGAGGGAATAAACTGATGGGCTGTGATGATGGGGGAAATTTACTGAGAGGCTGTGCGGATGTCGAAATAAACGGAGGGGCTGTGCAGATGTGGGGAATAAACTAAAGGGTTGTGCAAATGGGGGGAATAAACTGAGGAGCTCTGAGGATGAGGGAATAAACAGAGGCTGTGCAGAAGTCAGGGTAAAATGGGGGACTGAAGATGGGGAATAAATAGGGGCTGTACAGATGGGGAAATAAGCTGAGGGGCTGTGCAGAGGTGGGGGTAAAGTGAGGGGCTGTGCAGTAAAGGGAATAATCTGAAGGGCTGTGCCGGGGGGATTAAATGTGGGGCTGTGAAGATGGGAAGAACAAGCTGAGCAGCTGTGCTGAAGGGGAAATAACATGAGGGGCTGTGCAGGGGGGGCATAAAAATAGAGGCAGTGCAGGGGGGCATGAAATGAGGGTTTGTGAATGGGGACAGCACAATATATGAGGCACTGTGGTGACCATACTGTATATGGGGCTGAGGAGTTAATTATATTGGGGGGATGTGGTGACCATACTGGATAGAGGGCTGTGGTGCATATCATACTGTTTTACTGTTTGTGGGCCACAATACTATATGGGGTGCTGTGTGGCCATCATAGCATACATGGGAGCCGTTTTGGTCATCATACTATTTATGGGGGTATGTATGTACAGTTGTGGCCAAAAGTATTGACACCCCTGCAATTCTGTCAGATAATACTCACTTTCTTCCTGAAAATGATTGCAAACACAAATTCTTTGTTATTATCTTCATTTAATTTGTCTTAAATGAAAAAACACAAAAGAATTGTCCTAAAGCCAAATTGGATATAATTCCACTCCAAACATAAAAAAGGGGGTGGACAAAAGTATTGGCACTGTTCGAAAAATCATGTGACGCTTCTCTAATTTGTGTAATTAACAGCACCTGTAACTTACCTGTGGCACCTAAAGGTACCTTCACACTAAGCGACTTTGCAACAATAACGATAGCGATCCGTGACGTTGCAGCGTCCTGGATAGCAATATCGTTGTGTTTGACACGCAGCAGCGATCTGGATCCTGCTGCGATATCGCTGGTCGTTGCTGAAAGTCCAGAACTTTATTTGGTCGTCAGATCGGCGTGTATCGTCGTGTTTGACAGCAAAAGCAACGATGCCAGCAATGTTTTACAATGGTAACCAGGGAAAATATCGGGTTACTAAGCGCAGGGCCGCGCTTAGTAACCCGATGTTTACCCTGGTTACCATTGTAAATGTAAAAAAAACCAAACAGTACATACTCACATTCCGGTGTCTGTCACACGTCCCCCGCCGTCCGCTTCCCGCACTGACTGTGAGTGCCGGCCGTAAAGTAAAAGCAGAGCACAGCGGTGACGTCACCGCTGTGCTGTGCCTTACGGCCGGCACTCACAGTCAGTGCAGGAAGCAGACGCCGGGGGACGTTACGGACACCGGAATGTAAGTATGTACTGTTTGGGTTTTTTTTACATTTACACTGGTAACCAGGGTAAACATCGGGTTACTAAGCGCGGCCCTGCGCTTAGTAACCCGATGTTTACCCTGGTTACCCGGGGACTTCGGCATCGTTGGTCGCTGGAGAGCTGTCGTTGTCGATATCGCTGCAGCGTCGCTTAATGTGAAGGTACCTTAACAGGTGTTGGCAATAACTAAATCACACTTGCAGCCAGTTGACATGGATTAAAGTTGACTCAACCTCTGTCCTGTGTCCTTGTGTGTACCACATTGGTCTTCTTTCTTTTCTCCATGCTCAAAGAACTGTCTGAGGACTTGAGAAACAAAATTGTGAGGAAGCATGAGCAATCTCAAGGCTAAGTCCATCTCCAAAGACCTGAATGTTCCTGTGTCTACCGTGCACAGTGTCATCAAGAAGTTTAAAGCCCATGGCACTGTGGCTAACCTCCCTAGATGTGGACGGAAAAGAAAAATTGACAAGAGATTTCAACGCAAGATTGTGCGGATGTTGGATAAAGAACCTCGACTAACATCCAAACAAGTTCAAGCTGCCCTGCAGTCCGAGGGTACAACAGTGTCAACCCGTACTATACGTCGGTGTCTGAATGAAAAGGGACTGTATGGTAGGAGACCCAGGAAGACCCCACTTCTTACCCAGAGACATAAAAAAGCCAGGCTGGTGTTTGCAAAAACTTACCTGAAAAAGCCTAAAACGTTTTGGAAGAATGTTCTCTGGTCAGATGAGACAAAAGTAGAGCTTTTTGGGCAAAGGCATCAACATAGAGTTTACAGGAGAATAAAAGAGGCATTCAAAGAAAAGAACACGGTCCCTACAGTCAAACATGGCATAGGTTCCCTGATGTTTTGGGGTTGCTTTGCTGCCTCTGGCACTGGACTGCTTGACCGTGTGCATGGCATTATGAAGTCTGAAGACTACCAATAAATTTTGCAGCATAGTGTAGGGCCCAGTGTGAGAAAGCTGGGTCTCCCTCAGGGGTCATGGGTCTTCCAGCAGGACAATGACCCAAAACACACTTCAAAAAGCACTAGAAAATGGTTTGAGAGAAAGCACTGGAGACTTCTAAGGTGGCAAGCAATGAGTCCAGACCTGAATCCCATAGAACACCTGAGGAGAGATCTAAAAATGGCAGTTTGGAGAAGGTACCCTTCAAATATCAGGGACTTGGAGCAGTTTGCTGGAATTTTAGACCATTCCTCTTTGGCAGGGCATTGTAAGAAACTCATTGATGGTTACCGGAAGTGGTTGGTCGCAGTTATTTTGGCTAAAGGTTGTGCAACCAAGTATTAGGCTGAGGGTGCCAATACTTTTGTCTGGCCCATTTTTGGAGTTTTGTGTGAAATGATCAATGTTTTGCTTCATTCTCTTTTGTGTTTTTTCATTTAAGACAAATTAAATGAAGATAATACCAAATAATTTGTGATTGCAATCATTTTCAGGAAGAAACTGGGTATTATCTGACAGAATTGCAGGGGTGTCAATACTTTTGGCCACAACTGTACACTTTGGAACATTCTTCCAAAACGTTTTAGGCTTTTTCAAGTACGTTTTGGCAAACTCCAGCCTGGCTTTTTTATGTCTCTGGGTAAGAAGTGGGGTCTTCCTGGTTCTCCTACCATACAGTCCCTTTTCATTCAGACAACGACGGATAGTACGGGTTGACACTGTTGTACCCTCGGACTGCAGGGCAGCTTGAACTTGTTTGGATGTTAGTCGAGGTTCTTTATCCAACATCCGCACAATCTTGCGTTGAAATCTATTGTCAATTTTTCTTTTCCGTCCACATCTAGGGAGGTTAGCCACAGTGCCATGGGCTTTAAACTTCTTGATGACACTGCGCACGGTAGACACAGGAACATTCAGGTCTTTGGAGATGGACTTGTAGCCTTGAGATTGCTCATGCTTCCTCACAATTCAAGTCCTCTCAAGTCCTCAGACAGTTCTTTGGTCTTCTTTCTTTTCTCCATGCTCAATGTGGTACACACAAGGACACAGGACAGAGGTTGAGTCAACTTTAATCCATGTCAACTGGCTGCAAGTGTGATTTAGTTATTGCCAACACCTGTTAGGTGCCACAGGTAAGTTACAGGTGCTGTTAATTACACAAATTAGAGAAGCGTCACATGATTTTTCTAACAGTGCCAATACTTTTGTCCACCCCCTTTTTTATGTTTGGAGTGGAATTATATCCAATTTGGCTTTAGGACCATTCTTTTTGCGTTTTTTCATTTAAGACAAATTACCGTATATACTCGAGTTTAAGCCGAGATTTTCAGCCCACTTTTTTGGGCTGAAATTGCCCCTCTCGGCTTATACTCGAGTCATACCCAGGGGTCGGCAGGGGAGGGGGAGCTGTCTAATAATACTCACCTAATCCTGGGGCTGTCCCTGCAGGTCCCTGCTTCCCACATATGTGGCTCCACGTCCCATAGGGGTGGAGCCGCATATTCATTACTGTAATGAGCGGTAACGGTGACCGCTCACTACAGGAAGCAAATGCGGCGCCAGGGAACAGACGTAAAGGGACCTCGCCGAGAGCAGGTGAGTATGACGGGGGCAGTGCGCGATATTCACCTGGTCCTCGTTCCACTGTCGGCGCTGCTGTGTCTTCTGCAGTGACACTCAGGTCAGAAGGCGCGGTGACACGATTAGTGCGCGCCGCCCTCTTCCTGAACGTCAGTGCAGAGGATGGGAAGACACAGCGGCGGTCAGCGGTGGAACGGGGAGTAGGTGACTCCCAAGTGCCGGGGGCCGGAGAGGTGATTATGTAATTTTTTTATTTTTTTTAATTGCAGCAACAGCATATGGGGCAAATATCTGTATGGGGCATCTGTATGGGGCCATGTGCAGCATTATATGGGGCAATGTGCAGCATGATATGGGGGCAAATATCTGTATGGGGCATCTGTATGGGGCCATGTGCAGCATTATATGGGGCAATGTGCAGCATGATATGGGGGCAAATATCTGTATGGGGCATCTGTATGGGCCATGTGCAGCATTATATGGGGCCATGTGCAGCATGATATGGGGCAAATATCTGTATGGGGCATCTGTATGGGGCCATGTGCAGCATTATATGGGGCAATGTGCAGCATGATATGGGGGCAAATATCTGTATGGGGCATCTGTATGTGGCCATGTGCAGCATGGTATGGGGGCAAATATCTGTATGGGGCATCTGTATGGGGCCATGTGCAGCATGGTATGGGGGCAAATATCTGTATGGGGCATCTGTATGGGGCCATGTGCAGCATGATATGGGGGCAAATATCTGTATGGGGCATCTGTATGGGGCCATGTGCAGAATGATATGGGGGCAAATATCTGTATGGGGCCATGTGCAGCATGATATGGGGGCAAATATCTGTATGGGGCATCTGTATGGGGCCATGTGCAGCATGATATGGGGGCAAATATCTGTATGGAGCATCTTATGGGGCCATAATCCACATTTGTGGAGCATTATACGGGGCAAATGTCTGTATGGAGCATCTTATGGGGTCATAATCAGCATTTGTGCAGCATTATATGGGGCATATTTTAATATGGAGCATCTTATGGGCCCATCATAAACTGTATGGCGCATTATATGGGGCTCCTGATTCAATATGGATATTCAAAAACACTTAAACTACTGATGTCTCAATTAATTTTACTTTTATTGGTATCTATTTTTATTTTTGAAATTTACCAGTAGCTGCTGCATTTTCCACCCTAGGCTTATACTCGAGTCATTAAGTTTTCCCAGTTTTTTGTGGCAAAATTAGGGGGGTCGGCTTATACTCGGGTCGGCTTATACTCGAGTATATACGGTAAATGAAGATAATAACAAAGAATTTGTGTTTGCAATCATTTTCAGGAAGAAACTGAGTATTATCTGACAGAATTGCAGGTGTGTCAATACTTTTGGCCACATCTGTATAATTGAACAGTGGTTTATTCTACGCGTTTCAGAGTACATATTACTCCTTCAGGAAAATACCACGACTTGTGGTATTTTCCTGAAGGAGTCATATGTATTCTGAAACGCGTAGAATAAACCACTGTTCAATTGTACACTTTGTTTCTGGATGTGCTGGCAGCGCGGATCATAACCCATAAATCCTCCTATTCAGCGATATAGCTACGGTCGCGTGTCGACCGGTGGATCTGCGGCAGCCGGCACTATATGCCTATGAATCTTCTACATCAGGTGAGCAGTTACATTCCTGGCGAATCTTTCTTTAACCCCTTCATGCCGCGGCCCTTTTTCGTTTTTGTGTTTTCGTTTTTCGCTCCCCTCCTTCCCAGAGCCATAACTTTTTTATTTTTCCGTCAATATGGCCATGTGAGGGCTTGTTTTTTGCGGGACGAGTTGTACTTTTGAAAGTCATCATTGGTTTTACCATGTCTTGTACTGGAAAATGGGAAAAAAATTCCAAGTGTGGTGAAATTGCAAAAAAAGTGCAATCCCACACTTGTTTTTTGTTTGGCTTCTTTGCTAGGTTCACTAAATGCTAAAACTGACCTGCCATTATGATTCTCCAGGTCATTGCGAGTAGACACCTAACATGACTAGGTTATTTTTTACCTAAGTGGTGAAAAAAAATTCCAAACTTTGCTAAAAAAAAAAAACGCGCCATTTTCTGATACCCGTAGCGTCTCCATTTTTCATGATCTGGGGTCGAGTGAGGGCTTATTTTTTGCGTGCCGAGCTGGCGTTTTTAATTATACCATATTTGTGCAGATACGTTCTTTTGATCGCCCGTTATTGCATTTTAATGCAATGTCACGGCGACCAAAAAAAACAATTCAGGCGTTTCTAATTTTTTTCTCGCTACGCTGTTTAGCGATCAGGTTAATGCTTTTTTTTATTGATAGATCGGGCGATTCTGAACGCAGCGATACCAAATGTGTAGATTTGATTTTTTTTTATTGTTTTATTTTGGATAGGGCGAAAGGGGGGTGATTTAAACTTTCAGATTTTATTTATTTTTTTCATATTTTTAAAAACTTTTTTTTACTTTTGCCATGCTTCAATAGCCTCCATGGGAGGCTAGAAGCTGGCACCACTCGATCGGCTCAGCTACATAGCAGCGATCTGATGTTTGCTGCTATGTAGCAGAAATGCAGGTGTGCTGTGAGCACCGACCACAGGGGGGCGCTCACAGCAGGCCGGCATTAGTAACCATAGAGGTCTCAAGGATCTCAATGGTTACCATCCTGATGCATCGCCGACCCCCGATCATGTGACGGGGGTCGGCGATGAGGTAATTTCCGGCCGCCCGGCCAGAAGCGCCGGTTTAATGTCGCTGTCTGCATTTGACAGCGGCATTTAACAGGTTAATAGCGGCGGGTGAATCGCGATTTCACCTGCCGCTATTGCGCGCACATGTCAGCTGTACAAAACAGCTGACATGTCGCGACTTTGATGTGGGCTTACCGCCGGAGCCCACATCAAAGGGGGAGACACAACATGCGCAGTAATAGTACGGCGCATGTCGTGAAGGGGTTAAATTGTGAGAAAATACACTATCTGCGCTTTTTGGTTCCTACAAGGTATATTACTAATATAGCACATCGTAAGAGGTCATATGCATCTATGAGACAGCCATGACAGAAGCCAAGGGGTGCAATTACACATCTGGAAAACTCAGACCTCCATAGAGCTGTAACTTAGGTTGTTGTATAAGTTTTTATTCTACTTGTATTCTACATACAGTGGATAGCTGTCATTCAAAATCTCTACAATCCTGAATATATTTTCTACATGCAAAACAAGAATTAGTCAATTAAAAGTACGTAGGCAAAGGAAAAGAATAATTGGCCGAAATTATTCCTGATATTATAACTTGTCCAATAACATGTCCAATGGTACTGAATAAAATTGAATGCAAAATGTAGAATGTAAGTCCGCAAGGACAGGGTCCTCTCCCCTCTGTACCAGTGTGTCATCGTAAATTTGTTTACTGTAAACGATATCTATAGCTCTGTACGTAACCCCTTCTCATGTACAGCACCATTGAACTAATGGTGCTATATAAATAAATTATAATAATACAAAATATAACGTTTTATTGCAATTCCAATATGTGAGTGTCTGCAAAACTCTCGGGCCACAAATCTACATTGTGTCATTCATAACAATGGTGTCTTATGTTACAAAGGGGACTTTGGGCACCCTTAGGCTATGTTCACATGTTACTTTTTTTTTAAGCTGCGTTTCACAGTACCAACAACGTCTGAGATTTCAGAAATCTCATGTGCACAGCTCAGTTATTTTTTTCTGACTGTTTCGTCAAACAGATGAATTTTGGAAAATGCAGCACGTCACTTTCAGAGTTTTTGCAGCGCTTTTCATCCACTGGAAGCAATGGGTGGTGAAAAAAGCTCAAGAGATAAATGTACCCTGACAAAACCACAATAACCAAAAAAAACAAAAACGCACTGCTGCAAAACCCACTTTTTTGCCATTGCTTCTTTACTGCCAAGAGAGCAGGTTTTGCCTGTGTGTGTGTGGGGGGGGGGGGGAACAAAAAGCAAAAACGCAGCGTGTGAACATAGCTTTATACTTCAGTGCAACTTCTATCCCTGCATATTCCCCTAGTGTTTTATAGATGAAGTCAAGGTGATGACACTTTCTAGTTTCGTGCAGAGAACTTATTACAAGTCTAGTCTCAGTTTAAGGGGGAAGATAAATTCTGTTGGACATAACTATATAACAAAATTGTCATTCTTATAAATTCCATTCATTTGCCTGAATAACTTCCAATGTGCACGATTCTGGACACATTTAACTTTTTCCTTCCAGTTGCTTTAATGCTATTATGCTTATATATTCCATCATATTCAACAGCACTTTCCGGACATCATCATAGCTGTCCCAGTTGGGGCTCAGGATCTTAACTCCCTATCAGTATATGTCTTTGGAATGTGGGAGGAAAACAGAGTAAAATACAGAAAACAAAAACAATTGTCAAGAATTGGTTTATAGCTATTTGTCTTTTTTTTCCAGTTCAAGAATGAAAAGAGCAATAAGAAAAAACTACAAATCAGTTAATTTGAGTTAATTAGCATTTTATTGAGGCCAGGCTGGAGCAGAAAGACCTGTTCCAGCTAGTGCTAATAACACAAGAGGACACAAACTGTCTGGAAGTTTGCCTTTAGCTGATACCTATCACACCTTAAGTAATGGTAATTTACATCCTTACATTATAGGCGCCTCTATGACAGTTCACATACTCTACTACACCAAGAAGAATCATCAAATGCAATCTGCCCTTTATTTGAACCGTGTAAGGAAACGCCTTAACTTATAGAAGATTAAAAAAATTCTGGAAACGCGCCAGTTATGTCTATTTGCAGCCTACTTTACTTCAGGACAATTCCTTTGTCTTAAAAGTAGGCAAAAGGGAGATATCGATGAGTGCTGATTTAAAGGGCCTAGTGCAAGGTCCATGGTTGGGTAAATGTGGCGTAATATAAATCACGGTACACTGGGATAGGAAGAGGTGTAAACTGTGATTGGACAAGATCTTGTAGAATAGCTGCCGATTCAACTTATTGGACATATATTAGAGCGCAGAATGAACTGTCTTAAGTCGTGGAATTACAGTCTCTTCATTGAACATTATGAATGCATTCTAGTTACATTTTGGCCAAATTCTCCAATCTGCCCATAGGGTCGTCTTGATTTTTAAAACATGATAGTTTTTCACTTATAGATACTGCAATAATGGGTCAAATTGGCCAATATTAACAAAAATACTGTAGAGTGCATGAGTGCTGAAGGAATCACAACTTTAAGGCTCCAAGGTGACTGCCCCGCAGCTTATTTATCCTAGACGGGTGATACAATACTCTGCTGTCACTCACTGGTTGACTATGTTACACCGTTACTGCTATGAACGTTTAAGATGGACACATAGGCAACATCTAAATTAACCCCTAGACATTCAAGTGCATTAGACAAGTAATTCTCTTAAGAAGACAGAAAGGTTAAACGTTGTTATAAACATTCACATTCTTCCAAAGTAAGCCCAAAACCTGGACACATTCCCTTACGCAATGCCCTAGCTGCCCACAGAAGTTTATTTTTTCTAACTGCAGTGAAAGGTTGGTGCCTCTGGGCCATAAAAAAAATGCACCTCATTTGCATGAATCCTCACTTTTTTGCCACCATTGTTTATATCTAGGTCAATGTAAAAAAAAGAACCTTTAGATGTTTGAAAAGCTGAAAACTTTTTCTTGATTTAAAATGTTTAATTGATATGTATGTGACATTTCTTCTAAGACATGGTCTTGTTAATATCTTACCAATATATTAAGTTAATTTTTTAAAAGATCAATGAATAAAATAGTAAAAAACTACAGAATTTACACCTGCAAGCTATAAACTGTACAGAAAATTTGTCACCATTTGTGGCCAGAGAGCAGCATAATATAGGGGGCTGAAACCCCAATTCCTGCAATGTCATTTACTGTGCTGCTTGCTGTAGCTTAGATAAAATCACTATTATCTGCTGCAGATCTACCAGTTCTCTGAATGCTGAGCTCTGTATAACCCCGCCCACACCACTGATTGGCAGCTTTCTGTGTACACCGTGCATAGGCAGAAAGCTGCCAATCAGTGGTGGAGGTGGGAGTTATACAGAGCTTGTGAATATAGAGCATCAAGTTTACTAGTGCGCTAATGATAATCTCCTGTTGATAAAACAGTGACAAATCACTGGAATCAAGGTAACTGTCTCTACATTATTGTATTCTCAGATTAGGTGGCAAAAATGTGGTGACAGGTTCCCTTTAAGCACCAGGAGAGCAGCATTGCACATTACTATTAAATATAATTTACCAACATAATATATGAATAGTTACACACAGTGGCTCAGTGGGTGGTTGTTTTGCAGCGCTGAATTTTCTCCCACACTCCAAAAACATTCAGATAGAGAATTTAAATTGTAAGTCCCAATGGGGACAGTAACAATATTGTCTGTAAATGCTCTGGAATATGATGGTGCTATACAAGTCAATGTAAAAATACATATTCCCCAGGAGGAAAGGATCAAAATTGCTAAAGAAGAATATAATGCTGTTTGCAGGGAATGCAGGGCAAGAGTTACAAGAGCTAAAACCAGTAATAAAGTAAGGCTTGCAAGGGAGACCAAAATAGTAAAAAAGGATTTTGGAAGTATGTGAAAAGTAAAGTCAAAGATGCTATAGGATTTTTACAGAATGAAATGAAAAGGGTGAAGTAGTAAAAAATGATGTTGAGAAAGCTAAACTTTTAAATTCCTATTTTGCATCTGTGTTCTCTAAGAAAGCAATTGTAACATCAGCTGATCTTCATGGTGCCATCTAAGTAATGAAATAATCCACACTATCTATTAACAGAGAGATGGTGAGGGAACACTTAGCTAATTTAAATTAATTTAAATCTCCTGGTCCAGATGAATTACATCCTAGGGTACTAAAAACAGGAGAAGTCCCAGAAAATTGGAGAAGGGCAAATGCTATCCCTATCTTCAAAAAAAGGAATGAAGATGGAACCAGGAATTTACAGGCCAGTGAGCCTTACTACTATACCAGAAAAGATATTTGAACAAATTATTAAAAATCATGTATGTAAGTACTTGGATAAGAATACAGTAATTAACCAGAGCCATTATGGGTTTGTAGCAAACAAGTAATGCCAGACTAATCTAATTTCCTGCTATGGTGGAATCAATGAATCAGTGGATCAGGGAAATGCGGCAGATATAGTATTTCTCGACTTCAGCAAAGCATTTGATAAAGTATCTCATACTATCCTTATTGATAAAACTACCAATTATGGGATTGACAAGGCTGTGGTTAGATGGATTTAACACTGGCTCAGTGATCATACTCAAAGAGCGGTAATAAATGGTTGCACATCCAATTGGAAAAGTGTTTCAAGCGGGGTACCAGAAGGCTCTGTCCTGGCCCCATTGTTGTTCAAAATTGGATAAATGATCTCGATAAGGGAACTGAAGGTAAACTAATTAAATTTGCAGAGGATGCAAAACTAGGAGGGACAGCCAACACTAGAGAAGACCGAGAAAGGATTCAGAAGGATCTAGATAAGCTTGAACAATGTGCAGTGATTAAGAATAGTATTTAACAGGGAGAAAAGCAAGTTTCTGTATCTGGGCAAGAAACATGAAAATTACATCTATAGAATGGGAGGAATAGAACTAAGCAACAACACATGTGAAAAAGACTTGGGTATTCTAATAGATCACAGACTGCGCATGAGTCAACAGTGTGATGCAGCAGCAAAAAAACCCCCACAGTTCTAGGTTGTATTTAGAGAAGTATAGAGTCAAGATCACATGAAGTATTTATTCCCTTCTACTTCTCCTTGGTCAGGCCTCATCTGGAATACTGTGTCCAGTTCTGGGCATCACGTTTTAACAAAGACATTGAAAAGCTGGAGAATGTTCAGAGAAGAGCTACCAGGATGGTGAGCAGACTGCAAAGTATGTCATATGAGGAACAGTTAAAGTATCTGGGAATATTTATCTTGCAAAAAAGAAGGCTAAGAGGAAACTTAATAAAGGTCTACAAATATCTTAAGGCATGTCACAGCGTAGAGGGATCATCCTTATTCTCATTTGCACATGGAAACATGATAAGCAATCGAATGAAACTGAAAGAGAAGATACAGATTAGATATTAGAAAAAAACTTTTTGACAGGTAGGGTGATCAATGAGTGGAGCAGGCTACCACAAGAGGTGGCGAGTTCTTCTGCAATGGAAGTCTTCAAACAGGCTGGACAGACATCTGTCGGAGATGGTTTAGTGAATCCTGCATTTAGCAGGGGGACACAATGACCCTTGAGGTCACTTTCAACACTAACATTCTATGATTCAACTAGTTTCACTGGGACACCTCTCTAACCTCCCATCTACAGTATATAGGTCCATCCATAGATAATACATTTCTAGTTTAGGTCGTCTGCACCTTGCTTTTCTTTTGACTACTATTTGGTCTCGTGTCTGCCTCTCTATCTCCTCCATTCATACCCCCTGTATGTTGTCTTTTTCCAGATGTGTCTCCTTAATTACTTCTTTTTCTTATTCTCTCCATTTCCTCGCTCTTACGCTCCTCCTTTCACTACTCCATTGTCATCCCCCAGTCCTGATATGACCTGCAGTTCACTATGTTCAGGTATTGGCAATATAATGATTTTTGGATTTTGTATCTTTGTCTTGTAGGGGGTAGACTTTGGAAGGAAAGACCTCAATAGGTTGCCTGAAGCTCTAAATGTCTTGGAGATGTTTGTTGAATTGAGGTTTCCTCTGGTATGTTAAAAATTGTAATAAAAATTTGAATAAAAAGAATTTTCATATTTTTTTCAAAGTTGTATTTATTGGAATCACTTTTTAAATGTTATGAAATCCAGCTCCCAGACATTGAGACTGCTTGGAAAAAATGAGTACTTCAAATAAGATCTCTGAATTCATCCATGATACAGAAATATCATGCCACCGTTGCAACAAGGTAGTCAAATTTCATCCCTCCTAAATATTCTGGAATCAACTGTGAATGGTAATATTGAAAAGTGGAGGTGTTTAGGAACCACAGCAACTCAGCCAGAAAATGACACAATGTACAGTCAAAGAGCAAGGCCCTTAAGTGCTGAATGGGTAAAGTCTACAATGTTCCACACTCTGGCTTTAACATCAGCACAAACTGCATCGGAAAGGGAACTTTGTGACATGGAGTTTCCATGGTGGAGCGACTGCATGCAAGCCTTTCAAAAACAAACACAATGCCAAGTGTTGGATGGGGGGTATAAAGCAAGCTTTCATTAGGCTTTAAAGCAGTGGAAACATCTTTGTGGAGCGGCAAATCACACCACTCTATCTGGCAGTCTGACGGACGAGTTCTGGATTTGTCAAATGCCTTACTGCATTTTGCAAACTGTCAGTTTGGTAATGGATGGATAATGCTATGGGCCTGTTTTTCAGGGGCATGATGGCTCCAAGGCTCCTTAGTTCCAGTTAGAAGAAATCTTAATGCTTCAACATACAGTACCAAGTCATTAAAGACAATTGCATGCTTTTAAGTTTGTGGGAACAATTTAGGGAAGGTCATTTTCTATTCCAGTATGACTGTGCCTCAGTGCACAAAGAAAGGTCCATAAAGGCATGTTTGGATGAGAGTTTGGTGTGGAAGAACTTGACTGACCCACACAGAGCCATGATGTCAACCTCTCAGCCGATATCAATTATGGAGCTCCTAAATGCTCCAGCAGATGCAAGGTGTAGGTGTCCAAATACTTTTGTCCATATAGTGTATTTGTACTTAATTTGCACATGTTTGATGATAGGGATGAAGTGGCTCCATCCCCATCACTTAAAGTTAAATAAAACATTGATTTTACATGGCAGAACCTGGTATTTATTTTTGACACCGTACTTTAGTTCTATTCATACCCCACTACTGAAGATCTAGCAAAGGGAAACGCTCTCTTTTAAACAAAATAAAAGAAGGGAATAACTGCATAAAAAAAACAAAGAAATACCCAACATGTCACTTGGCATGGAAATTAGGTATCTTCCAAAATTGAAAAACTCTCTGACAAGTACTACTTAGGAGAGGTAAGCTACACTAAGTCAAAGGTGGTCAGTAACATGAAGTTTTGGCTGATCGTTTGGCCAACAGCCATCTTGGTTGACTCTCCCATATATAGGAGAGCTTCTATGTTATCTGTAAGAAAGCCATGGTGACTGCTCATCTCCACCAGACAATATAATCGGCACTCTCATGGAGCATTGCCAGTAACACTCAATATTCAGCTGGACCCTTTGCCAGGGAAGTATTTTCGCTCCTTAAAGTCAGAGCGGTCACACAAAGAACCCTTGCTTTGACTGATCATAAAATATAAATTTTTTAGCATTTAACTGGCTAACAGTCACGGGTGAATATTAAATCCACCCGAGACGGTTAGAGGCACATGACAGCTGATCATATCAGCTGTCCTGTGCGGGGGAGGGAATAGGAGGGTGGGGGACGCGTGGTCAGCATGGGACCCTGCATGAAAGGTAAGGACACTACCTTTAACGTACCTATATGTCGAAGGTCTTGAAGGGGGTTAAGAGGTTTGGTTGAATATAACTTGAGACTTTTTTCTGGTCATCCACATTAAGTATTTATCAGTGAATTCCATCAATGTAATCAGCATATCGACAGGAGGAGATAAACTCATACAACTCTATTGAGTCAACAATCTAAATCATATTAACATTTTTTTCCGTATGATCCTCATTTTTTGCATCTGTTTACTTTAAAGGGGGTCTGTCAGCAGGTTTTTGCAATTTAACCTGAGAGCAGCATGATGTAGGGCAGACATTTCAGCGGTTACTTAATGGGCAGCTTGCAGTAGTTTCAGCAAATCAGTGTTTAATCAGCCTAAGATTATAATTAAGGGACCAGGTGTGTTTCATGCTATGTAGTCCTTTAACTCTGTGCAACCCCACCCCATTCACTGATTGGCTGTTTTCTGTGTACACTGTGCATAGGAAGAAAGCTGCCAATGAGTGGTGTAGGTGGGGTTATACAGAACTCAGCATTCAGAGAACTGCTACATCTACAACAGATTATGGTTTGGCTTTTATCCTAAGTCATGTGACAAGGCTTGTTAAAGGGTTGACATTGACTTTTAGGATTGCTACTTCTAATAGGTGGCAGAGTTCTTGTCCTCTTCCTCTCTGAAGAGACAATTTTCATCTACAACAGAGAAAACCGTGATTTTATCAGAACTGCAACAAGCAGCCCAGTAAGTGACTAATTGCCGGACTCGAGGTCTTTGCACCTAAAACATGCTGCTCTCATATTACATAGCAAAAACCTGGTGACTAATTCCCTTTAAGGATAAATCAAAAGTAGCCGCTCTAGCTTTATCTACACAGTTAAAATATTGATACATTTTGCACATTTAGAATTCAGAACCCCATATTTAAAATAGTGTATAGATTGGCAGATCACTACTGACCCAATCAAAATAATTGGAAGATAAAGTTTTCAAATGAAAATCATGATGGTTGGAGTAATTGAAAAGTTTTTAGCAATTACATTGAGAAATCATTTTTGTTCATTCCCTGCAACCTTGACCTATATGAAAAAAATCAGCTTCAAAGGAAGGGACAAGTGTAATTGTATAGTGAAGTCCAAAATCTGCATTTTGTTGCACGCCAAGGCATATCAAAAGCAGAAAAGTAACTGGGACTTGTTATCAGATGGAAAGAGTATGCACAACATAAGATAAATAAATGCAGACATATAAGTTGCTAAGATACAGTGTTCCTGGCACATGTCTGTGCCTTTGGCGCTTTCAAATAATTATAGTCATGTTCTTTACCAATGCAAAAAAAAATATCTAATCAAAGCTGAAGCTGACTGTGGCAGTGTCTACTTCTGCACGTAGGCAATGGCTGGCACTTCCCCGACTTACACACTGCTACTCATCTTGAAATCACACCTGTCACACAGGTTGGGAAAACAAGATTAATAAGACAACAAGAAAAAAAGTGATAATCCTAAGAGCATTTAGAGCACCTCCCTGAATCACACACTTCTTCCTTCTCTTCACACAGTGCTGTATTTGCTTATTTGATAAGTAGGATTATAAGTTCCTAATGCCATTCGTAAGGTAGTAATTCACACACTATGCAAATTACTTATGCTAGGAGACCAAATCAACAGTACATTATAGAGAACAACACTTAATTTCTGAGGTTCCTCAGAAGATAAGGTGACATAACCAAACCAGTAGTAAGATCGGACAATGTGATTTAAGGAGGCAATACTAGATAGAAGTTGGTGGTTGAACAATTGCTACAGTGACACAGTCATACACATTGTAGTCTCCATTGGATGTTATAGTAGATTATAACAACCAATCTGGTTGTACATGTCTGATGAACAGTTTGAGAACATTCTACGAATTTTCTTTATCCAGTTTACAGAGTTCTCTCCAGATTACAACAATCTACCATGAGACAGGTGAACGATCAGTCATTGTTAAATTTCAACAGACAATTGTTTTGATTGAAATTATCCATTTTAATCAACTTTAAAACTAATGTGCTTGGCCAAGTTTAGCATTAATATTGACCAGAGAAAATACATTTGTAGTTTTAAGGTAAAGTAGTACTTTTAGGGTAAATTAGACAACTTCCTCATATTGTCCTGCACTTTGTGACTTGTGTTCTGACTAAAAATGCTAAAGATAAAAATATACATTAGAGAATTAAACTAAAACACAGACACACCAGAACAAAATGTTCATCTGCCTTGAAGACAGTCAGAAAGCTATACTTCAGGGATTGTAAAGGAGAGTGATGAAGGAGCAGGAGGTGAACAGGGATAGAGGCACATTCTCTCACTGCTCATAAAACACAACTAGACATTAGTGAGACCACCATGAACAAAAGCCATCACTCTCTAAGAATGACAACCAAGCTGATCAGTTCACAGTTCATCCAATAATTTGTTTCTAACAGGGTCTATTAACACAGAATCCCATTTAAACAATCAGTAAGTGGGTTCTGAATTTTCAGAATTGCTGTATAAGCTGCCCGACAGCTTAAACTTCTTTGAAAATAAAGGACACTGGAGGAACTAGTTTAAAACTTTGGACCCAGAGATTTGAACCTCCAGGCAACTTCAAGAAATGTAAACATACATGTTCAACATCTCCAATAAATAGGGAGGAAGAGGAAGTATACGTGTAATATAGTTTAATTGGCCACCTTTGCCAATATCAAATATATTGATATATATCGAGTGATATATCCAATATAACTCTACACTCAGGCAAAAGGCACTAAAGATTTATTCAGAGAATCCCTTGATAGTAGATCCATAACATTTGGTCTTTAACAGTAGACCTTCATTAAATCAGACTGCAAGTATTCAGAAACTTTAAGAAGCTGGTTTATACACTGATTAATGGTGGCATCTGCAGTTCTTGCAATCCGGTCTAATTTTAAAAGAAATCTGTCAAAAGGTTTTAAGCCTCCAAACTACTTAAATGTCCATGTAGCTTCTTGAAAAGACAAGATCAACAACACCTTTCTATGGCCATTTTATTCCTCCATTACTGAGAAATCAGCGTTTGAATTTATACGTAAATGACGCTTAAGGACAATTGGAAATGTGAAGCCTGTCACTCCAGCTCTATTCCCTGCCTAGCGCCACCTACCCTTACTTGACTGACCGCTCCTTTGCCTGAAGTCTCACAGCATGGAGGATGACACTCAAGTAGGAGAAGGCGGTGCTGGGCAAGGAGCAAAGTTGAAGTGTTAGAGGCTCCAGATATACACATGAGGCTGAAGAGATTTTGCAAATAAATTAAAATGCTGATTTCTCAGAAATGGACAGTCTAGCTAAAGGTATTACTGAAAGAGTGACATGCACCTATAAACATTTTAGGATGTGAAATCATACAGATTCCTTCAAAAGATTGAAATCTCATTAATATACTAACATGTTTTAATAAGGTCCATCAAAAATTGACGGTCATTGTATTTAGAGGTTGGGAGATAGTCTGGATAATCGAGAGTTAAGAGCTTGTCATGGACAAGAAATAAATGTATAGTTCTGGTTTATAAGAGTGAACGAGATCAGTAGAAAAAATATTTTGTAGTTTTGATAAAATGTACTATTTGTTAACCCCTTTTTGTTCCATTATAAATAATTATTTGAGCTTTACCTTGGTCTTCCAAATGAAAATGAAGGTAGTAATAAAGCAGAGAAGAGTAATTCATATTATACATCGGAATAACTACAACTGTTCATAGCCTTTACTGAAAGGGAAGAGGTAGCTTTACGGTCAGTTAACATGGACTGACCAGTGGCAAGAAACCACTGCCGAAACAAGCATTTTTTATTTAAAAAAAAAAAAAAAGCTCATTCATAATCATTTTTCAGTGTAAATACAGCGCAACTGTTCAGTTTAACTTTTTAATTTTATGTTTTAATGACCACTCTAAATAACATAAATGGAAATGATACCATGTCACTATTCACACCATTCCGCCTATCAATTTCACAGTTCTGTTACTTGGGGAGAGATTACAGAATTACAAAGACAAACAAAGGTTCCTGAGAACTTGTGTGGGTGGCTCAGACTCAATAAAACTTCCCAATGGGAGACTGTTTGTTTTGTCAGATTGTTTTCTACATGAGAGAAATGAAAAGCATAGACAATAAAACCTAGAAGTCTAACACAAAATCAACTTACATGAGATGCAGTAACTGCCAATATAAAAAATTATGCCATATAACTTGAAATATCTACAATTAAGTACCCCATAAAAATGTATTATGAATTAATATTTATTATTAAATATGTATTCTGAAAATTACTTGACAGTTTGACACTTACAAGTGCTTCTCAATAAATTAGAATATCTCAATAAATTAGAATATCATCAAAAAGGTAATTTGAGTTCTTCAATACAAAAAGTGAAACTCAGAAACTCATTATATAGAGTCATTACAAACAGACTGATCTATTTCAAGTGTTCATTTATGTTAATGTTGATGATTATGGCTTACAGCCAATGAAAACCCAAAAGTAATTACCGTATATACTCGAGTATAAGCCGAGATTTTCAGCCCAAATTTTTGGGCTGAAAGTGCCCCTCTCGGCTTATACTCGAGTCACGGTCGGCGGGTGAGGGGGAGAGGGCGCTGAGGCATACTTACCTGCTTCCGGGGCTCCTGGCGCTCCCCCTGCCCGTCCCACGGTCTCCGGGTGCCGCAGCTCTTCCCCTGTTCAGCGGTCACGTGGGACCGCTCATTAGAGAAATGACTATGGACTACACTCCCTTAGGGGCGGAGCCGCCTATTCATTTCTCTAATCAGCGGTGCCGGTGACCGCTGACAGAGGAAGAGGCTGCGGCACCGAAGACCAGCTGTCCGGGGGAAGGAGCGGGACGCCGGGAGCAGATAAGTATTACATATTACATGAAAAAAGAACGGTATTTCAGCTCACCCTTAGTTCAGACGAGATGGTAGAAGTCAGTCCGAGCACGGATACAGAGTGTTGCTGCCACAACACTGATTGGTATGTAGAAAGAAACGGTGTGGATCCAGCTCCGGGATAAAAATGCAAAATTTTATTTAAACATTTAAAACGCTGCTAGAACATGACCAGCATGAAGGTGACGGAGAGCAACCAGCACCTGGACGCGTTTCGGGCAACAAAGATGCCCTTAGTCCTCATAGTGAGGACTAAGGGCATCTTTGTTGCCCGAAACGCGTCCAGGTGCTGGTTGCTCTCCGTCACCTTTATGCTGGTCATGTTCTAGCAGCGTTTTAAATGTTTAAATAAAATTTTGCATTTTTATCCCGGAGCTGGATCCACACCGTTTCTTTCTACAAGTATTACATATTCACCTATCCGCGTTCCACACGCCGGGCGCCGATCCATCTTCCCGGCGTCTCTCTCTCCGCACTGACTGTGCAGGTCAGAGGGCGCGATGACGCATATAGTGTGCGCGCCGCCCTCTGCCTGATCAGTCAGTGCGGAGAGATGCCGGGACGGGACGCTGAGGAGCTGCAAGCAAGAGAGGTGAGTATGTGTTTTATTATTTTTATTGCAGCAGCAGCAGCAATGGCACAGCTTTCTATGGCACAGCTATGGGGCAATTCTGAACGGTGCAGAGCACTATATGGCACAGCTATGGGGCAATTCTGAACGGTGCAGAGCACTATATTGCACAGCTATGGGGCAATAATGAACGGTGCAGAGCACTCTATGGCACAGCTTTCTATGGTACAGCTATGGGGCAATAATGAATGGTGCAGAGCACTATATGGCACAGCTTTCTATGGTACAGCTATGGGGCAATAATAAACGGTGCAGAGCACTCTATGGCACAGCTATGGGGAAATAATGAACGGCGCAGAGCACTATATGGCACAGCTATGGGGAAATAATGAACGGCGCAGAGCACTATATGGCACAGCTATGGGGAAATAATGAACGGTGCAGAGCACTATATGGCACAGCTATGGGGAAATAATGAACGGTGCAGAGCACTATATGGCACAGCTATGGGGAAATAATGAACGGTGCAGAGCACTATATGGCACAGCTATGGGGCAATTATGAACGGTGCAGAGCACTATATGGCACAGCTATGGGGCAATAATGAACGGTGTAGAGCACTATATGGCACAGCTTTCTATGGTACAGCTATGGGGCAATAATGAATGGTGCAGAGCACTATATGGCACAGCTATGGGGCCATAATGAACGGTATGGAGCATCTATTTTTATTTTTGAAATTCACCGGTAGCTGCTGCATTTTCCACCCTAGGCTTATACTCGAGTCAATAAGTTTTCCCAGTTTTTTATGGCAAAATTAGGGGGGTCGGCTTATACTCGGGTCGGCTTATACTCGAGTATATACGGTATCTCAGTAAATTAGAATACGTTATAACACCAGCTTGAAAAATGATTTTAAAATCCAAAATGCTGGCCTACTTAAATGTATGTTCAGTAAATACACTCAATACTTGGTCGGGGCTCCTTTTGCATCAATGCGGCACAGCATGGAGGCGATCAGTCTGTGGCACTGCTGAGGTGTTATGGAAACCCAGGTTTGCTTTGATAGCAGCCTTCAGCTCCTCTGCATTGTTGGGTCTGGTGTCTCATCTTCCTCTTGACAATATCCCATAGATTCTCTAAGGGGTTAAGGTCAGGCAAGTTTGCTGGCCAATCAAGCACAGAGATACTGTTGGATTTAAACCAGGTATTGGTACTTTTGGCAGTGTGGACACGTGCCAAGTTCTCCTGGAGAATAAAATTTTCATGTCCCAAAAGCTTGTCGGCATAGGGAAGCATGAAGTGCTCTAAAATTTCCTGGAAGATGGGGCTGCGCTGACTTTGGTCTTGATAAAAACAGTGGACCTACATCAGTGTTGTGAACTATACTTCTTGGCTCCCTCTTGTGGTCACTAGTGATTTGGCACTTGGATTGTCTTTTACCAGGTTGGTACTCACCTGCTTCGTTAGGCCTGGGGTGTTGCTATTTAAACTTCCTGGATTCTCAGTCCAGTGCCTGGCATCGTTGTAATCAGTTCATTTCTGTTTGCTCCTGTCTTCAGGTCCTGGTTCTTTGCAAGATAAGCTAAGTCCTGCTTTCTTACTTTTGTTTATTTGCATTGTTCTTATTTTTGTCCAGCTTGTACAAAATGTGATTCCGGATATCGCTGGAAACTCTAGGGGGCTGATATTCTCCCCCCTCACCGTTAGTCGGTTTGGGGGTTCTTGGATATTCAGCGTGGATATTTTGCAGGGTTTTTTGCTGACCATATAAGTCATCTTACTATCTTCTGCTATTTAGTCAGTGGGCCTCTCTTTGCTAAAATCTAGTTCATTCTTACATTTGTCTTTTCTTCTTGCCTCACCGTTATTATTTGTTGGGGGCTTGTATTTCTTTGGGGTCTTTTCTCTGGAGGCAAGAGAGGTCTTATTTTCCCTGATAGGGTTAGTTAGTTCTCCTGCTGGCGCGAGACGTCTAGGATCAACGTAGGCACGTTCCCCGGCTACTGTTAGTGTTGGTGCTAGGATCAGCTATATGGTCAGCCTAGTTACCACTTCCCTATGAGCTGGTATTTATGTTTGCAGACTTTGCTTAATCTCGGAGATCCCTTGCCATTGGGATCATAACACATCAGCAGATGACATGGCTCCCAAAACCATCACTGATTGTGGAAACATCACACTAGACATCAAACAGCTTGGATTGTGTGTTTTTACACTCTTCCTCCAAACTCTGGGACCTTGATTTCCAAATGAAAAGCAAAATTTACTTTAACCCCTTCACCCCCGAGGGTGGTTTGCATGTTAATGACCAGGCCAATTTTTACAATTCTGACCACTGTCCCTTTATGAGGTTATAACTCTGGAACGCTTCAACGGATCTTGGCGATTCTGACATTGTTTTCTCGTGACATATTGTACTTCATGTTGGTGGTAAAATTTATTCGATATAACTTGCGTTTGAGAAAAAAACGGAAATTTGGCGAAAATTTTGAAAATTTCGCAATTTTCCAACTTTGAATTTTTATGCCCTTAAATCACAGAAATATGTCACGCAAAATACTTAAGTAACATTTCCCACATGTCTACTTTACATCAGCACGATTTTGGAACCAAAATTTTGTTAGGGAGTTATAAGGGTTAAAAGTTGACCAGCAATTTCTCATTTTTACAACACCATTTTTTTTAGGGACCACATCTCATTTGAAGTCATTTTGAGGGGTCTATATGATAGAACATACCCAAGTGTGACACCATTCTAAAAACTGCACCCCTCAAGGTGCTCAAAACCACATTAAAGAAGTTTATTAACCCTTCAGGTGTTTCACAGGAATTTTTGGAATGTTTAAATAAAAATGAACATTTAACTTTTTTTCACAATAAATTTACTTCAGCTCCAATTTGTTTTATTTTACCAAGGGTAACAGGAGAAAATGGACCCCCAAAGTTGTTGTACAATTTGCCCTGAGTACGCTGATACCCCATATGTAGGGGTAAACCACTGTTTGGGCGCATGGCAGAGCTCGGAAGGAAAGGAGCGCCATTTGACTTTTCAATGCAAAATTGACTGGAATTGAGATGGGATGCCATGTTGCGTTTGGAGAGCCCCTGATGTGCCTAAACATTGAAACCCCCCACAAGTGACACCATTTTGGAAAGTAGACCCCCTAAGGAACTTATCTAGATGTGTGGTGAGCACTTTGACCCACCAAATGCTTCACAGAAGTTTATAATGCAGAGCCGTAAAAATAAAAAATCATATATTTTCACAAAAATGATCTTTTCGCCCGCAATTTTTTATTTTCCCAAGGGAAAGAGAAGAAATTATACCACAAAAGTTGTTGTGCAATTTGTCCTGAGTACGACGATACCCCATATGTGGGGGTAAACCACTGTTTGGGCGCATAGGAGAGCTCGGAAGTGAAGGAGCGCCATTTTACTTTTCAATGCAAAATTGACTGGAATTAAGATGGGATGTCATGTTGCGTTTGGAGAGCCCCTGATGTGCCCAAACATTAAAACCCCACACAAGTGACCCCATATTGGAAACTAGACCTTCCAAGGAACTTATCTAGATGTGTTATGAGAACTTTGAATCCCCAAGTGTTTCACTACAGTTTATAACGCAGAGCCGTGAAAATAAAAATTCTCTTTTTTTTTTTTTCACAAAAATGATTTTTCAGCCCCCAGTTTTGTATTTTCACAAGGGTAACAGGATAAATTGGACCCCAAAAGTTATTGTCCAATTTGTCCTGAGTACGCCGATACCCCATATGTGGGGGGGAACCACTGTTTGGGCGCGTGGCAGAGCTCGGAAGGGAAGGAGCGCCATTTGGAAAGCAGACTTAGATGGATTGGTCTGCAGGCGTCACATTGCATTTGCAGAGCCCCTGATGTACCCAAACAGTAGAAACCCCCACAAGTGACCCCATATTGGAAACTAGACCTCCCAAGGAACTTCTCTAGATCTAGTGTTTTGAGAACTTTGAACCCCCAAGTGTTTCACTACAGTTTACAACGCAGAGCCGTGAAAATAAAAAAATATTATTTTTCCCACAAAAATGATTTTTAGCCCCCCAAATTTTTATTTTCCCAAGGATAAAAAGAGAACTTGGTCCCCAATAGTTGTTGTCCAATTAGTCCCGAGTACGCTGATACCCCATATGTTGGGGTAAACCCCTGTTTGGGCGCACGGGAGAGCTTGGAAGGGAAGCACTGTTTTACTTTATCAACGCAGAATTGGCTGGAATTAAGATCGGACGCCATGTCACGTTTGGAGAGCCCCTGATGTGCCTGAACAGTGGAAACTCCCCAATTCTACCTGAAACCCTAATCCAAAAACACCCCTAACCCCAACGGTAACCCTAACCACACCCCTAACCCTGACACACCCCTAATTCTAATCCCAACCGTAAATGTAATCCAAACCCTAACACTAACTTTAGCCCCAACCCTAACCCTAACTTTAGCCCCAACCCTAACCCTAACTTTAGCCCCAACCCTAACCCTAGCCCTAGCCCTAACCCTAGCCCCAACCCTAACCCTAACCCTAGCCCCAACCCTAACCCTAACCCTAACGGGAAAATGGAAATAAATACATTTTTTTAATTTTATTATTTTTCCCTAACTAAGGGGGTGATGAAGGGGGGTTTGATTTACTTTTATAGCGTTTTTTTTATATCGGATTTTTATGATTGGCAGCTGTCACACACTAAAAGACGCTTTTTTATAGCAAAAAAGTTTTTGCGTCTCCACATTTTGAGACCTATAATTTTTCCATATTTTGGTCCACAGAGTCATGTGAGGTCTTGTTTTTTGCGGGACGAGTTGACGTTTTTATTGGTAACATTTTCGGACACGTGACAGTTTTTGATCGCTTTTTATTCCGATTTTTGTGAGGCAGAATGACCAAAAACCAGCTATTCATGAATTTCTTTTGGGGGAGGCGTTTATACCGTTCCGCGATTGGTAAAATTGATAAAGCAGTTTTATTCGTCGGGTCAGTACGATTACAGCGATATCTCATTTATATCATTTTTTTATGTTTTGGCGCTTTTATACGATAAAAGCTATTTTATAGAAAAAATAATTATTTTGGCATCGCTTTATTCTGAGGACTATAACTTTTATTTTTTTGCTTATGAAGCTGTGTGGCGGCTCGTTTTTTGCGGGACAAGATGACGTTTTCAGCGGTACCATGGTTATTTATATCAGTCTTTTTGATCGTGTGTTATTCCTCGTTTTGTTTGGCAGTATGATAATAAAGCGTTGTTTTTTGGCTTTTTTTTTTCTTACGGTGTTCACTGAAGGGGTTAACTAGTGGGACAGTTTTATAGGTTGGGTCGTTACGGACGCGGCGATACTAAATGTGTACTTTTTTTTTTTTTTTAAAGAAATGTATTTATGGGAATAATATATATTTTTTCTTTATTTAGGAATTTTTTATTTACATGTGGAAAATTACATGTGGATATTTTTTTAAACTTTTTTACTTTGTCCCAGGGGGGGGACATCACAGATCACCGATCTTAGTTTGCATAGCACTCTGTGAGATCGGCGATCTCACTCATCGCTGCAGGCTTACAGAGCTGCAGCCTGCTCCTGACCCGGAAGTACTCCCTGCAGGACCCGGATGCAGCCCCGTGGCCATTTTGGATCCGGGGCCTGCAGGGAGGAGACGCTCGGTACAAGGTGAGTACATTCCCTTGTACCGATCGTCTCAGGGAATCCCGCAGGGAGCCCCCTCCCTGCGCGATGCTTCCCTGCACCTCCGGTACACCGCGATCATGTTTGATTGCGGTGTGCCGGGGGTTAATGTGCCGGGGGCGGTCCGTGGCCGCTCCTGGCACATAGTGCCGGATGTCAGCTGCGATAGGCAGCTGACACCCGGCCGCGATCGGCCGTGCTCCCCCCGTGAGCGCGGCCGATCGCTATGACGTACTATCCCGTCGGTGGTCATACGGGCCCACCCCACCTCGATGGGATAGTACGTCCAATGTCAGAAAGGGGTTAAAGGGATTCTGTCACCTGAATTTGGAGGGAACAATTTTCAGCCATAGGGGCGGGGTTTTCGGGTGTTTGATTCACCCTTTCCTTACCCGCTGGCTGCAATATTGGATTGAAGTTCATTCTCTGTCCTCCGTAGTACATGCCTGCACAAGGCAATCTTGCCTTACGCAGGAGTGTACTATGGAGGACAGAGAATGAACTTCAATCCAATATTGCAGCCAGCATGCAGCCAGCGGGTAAGGAAAGGGTGAATCAAACACCCGAAAACCCCACCCTTATGGCTGAAAATTGTTCCCTCCAAATTCAGGTGACAGAGTCCCTTTAATCTGAAAATACCACTTTGGACCACTGAGCAACAGTCTAGTTCTTTTCTCCTGGGCAAGACACTTCCAACGTTGTCTATTAGTCATGAGTGGCTAGACACAAGGAATGCGACACTTGCAGCCCATGTCCTGATACGTCTGTGTGTGGTGGCTCTTGAAGCAATGACTCCAGCAACAGTCCACTCATTGTGAATCTCCCACAAATTTTTGAATGGCCCTTTCTTAATCCTTTCAAGGCTGCGGTTATCCCGCTTGCTTGTGCACCTTTTTCTACCACACTTTTTCCTTCTACTCAACCTTCCATTAATATACTTGGATACAGCACTCTGTGGACAGCCAGCTTCTTTTGCAATGACCTTTTGTGGCTTATCTTCCTTGTGGAGTGTGTCAATAACTTTTTTCGTGACATATTGGGCTTCATGTTAGTGGTAAATTTAGGTCGATAATTTTTGCGTTTATTTGTGAAAAAAATGGGAATTTGGCGAAAATTTAGAAAATGTTGCAATTTTCAAATTTTGAATTTTTATTCTGTTAAACGAGAGTTATGTGACACAAAATAGTTAATAAATAACATTACCCACATGTCTACTTTACATCAGCACAATTTTGGAAACAACATTTTTTTTGCTAGTTAGCTATAAGGGTTAAAATTTGACCAGCGATTTCTAGTTTTTACAACAAAATTTACAAAACCATTTTTTTAGGGACCACCTCACATTTGAAGTCAGTTTGAGGGGTCTATATGGCTGAAAATACCCAAAAGTGACACCATTCTAAAAACTGCACCCCTCAAGGTGTTCAAAACCAGATTCAAGAAGTTTATTAACCCTTCAGGTGCTTCACAGCAGCAGAAGCAACATGGAAGGAAAAAATGAACATTTAACTTTTTAGTCACAAAAATGATCTTTTAGCAGCAATTTTTTTTATTTTCCCAAGGGTAAAAAGAGAAACTGGACCCCAAAAGTTATTGTACAATTTGTCCTGAGTACGCCGATACCCCATATGGGGGCGAACCACTGTTTGGGCGCATGACAGGGCTCGGAAGCGAAGGAGCGCCATTTGACTTTTTCAATGAAAAATTGGCTCCAATCTATAGCGGACACCATGTCGCGTTTCGAGAGCCCCTGTGTGCCTAAATATTGGAGCTCCCCCACAAGTGACCCCATTTTGGAAACTAGACCCCCCCCAAGGAGCTTATCTAGATGCAGAGCAAGCACTTTGAACCCCCAGGTGCTTCACAAATTGATCTGTAAAAATGAAAAAGTACTTTTTTTTCACAAAAAATCTATTTTAGCCTCATTTTTTTCATTTTCACTTGGGCAACAGGATAAAATGGATCCTAAAATGTGTTGGGCAATTTCTTTTGAGTACACTGATACCTCACATGTGGGGGTAAACCACTGTTTGTGCACACGGCAAGGCTCTGAAGGTAAGGAGCGCCAATTTACTTTTGAATGAAAAATTAGCTCCAATCGTTAGCGGAAACCATGTCGCGTTTGGAGAGCCCCTGTGTACCTAAAGATTGGAGCTCCCCCACAAGTGACCCCATTTTGGAAACTAGACCCCTCAAGGAACTTATCTAGATGCATAGTGAGCACTTTGAACCCCCAGGTGCTTCACAAATTGATCCGTAAAAATGAAAAAGTACTTTTTTTTTCACAAAAAATTTCTTTTAGCCTCAATTTGTTCATTTCCACATGGGCAACATGATAAAATGGATCCTAAAATTTATTGGGCAATTTCTCCTGAGTACACTGATTCCTCACATGTGGGGATAAACCACTGTTTGGGCACACGGCAGGGCTCGGAAGGGAAGGAGCGCCATTTGACTTTTTGAATGAAAAATTAGCTCCAATCGTTAGCGGACACCATGTCGTGTTTGGAGAGCCCCTGTGTGCCTACAGATTGCAGCTCCCCCACACGTGACCCCATTTTGGAAACTAGACCTCCCATGGAACTAATCTAGATGTGCCGTGACCACTTTAAACCCCCAAGTGCTTCACAGAAGTTTATAACGCAGAGCTGTGAAAATAAAAAATCATTTTTCTTTCCTCAAAAATTATTTTTTAGCCCTCAATTTTTTATTTTCACAAGAGTAACAGGAGAAATTGGACCCCAAAAGTTGTTGTCCAGTTTGTCCTGAGTACGCTGATACCCCATATGTGGGGGGGGGGACCACTGTTTGGGCACACGTCGGGGCTCAGAAGGGAAGTAGTGACGTTTTGGAATGCAGACTTTGATGGAATGGTCTGCGGGCATCATGTATCGTGTTACGTTTGCAGAGCCCCTGATGTGCCTAAACAGTAGAAACCACCCACAAGTGACCCCATTTTGGAAACTAGACCCCTCAAGGAACTTATCCAGATGTTTGGTGAGCACTTTAAACCCCCAAGTGCTTCACAGAAGTTTATAATGCAGAGCCGTGAAAATAAAAAATCATTTTTCTTTCCTCAAAAATTGTTTCAGCAAGCAATATATTTTCGCAAGGGTAACAGGAGAAATTGGACCCCAATAGTTGTTACCCAGTTTGTCCTGAGAATGCTGGTACCCCATATGTGGGGGTAAACCACTGTTTGGGCGCACGTCAGGGCTCGGAAGGGAGGGAGCACCATTTGACTTTTTGAACGCAAGATTGGCTGGAATCAATGGTGGCGCCATGTTGCGTTTGGAGACCCCTGATGTGCCTAAACAGTGGAAACCCCTCAATTCTAACTCCAACACTAACCCCAACACACCCCTAACCCTAATCCCTACTCTAGCCTTAACCTTAATCACAACCCTAACCCCAACACACCCCTAACCACAACCCTAACCCTGACACACCCCTAACCCTAATCCCAACCCTAATCTTAACACTAATCCCAACCCTAACCACAACCCTAACCCCAACACACCCCTAACCCTAACCACAAGCCTAATCTTAACCCTATTTCCAACCCTAGCCCTAATTCCAACCCTAACCCTATGTGCCCACGTTGCGGATTCGTGTGAGATTTTTCCGCACCATTTTTTAAAAATCCTCAGGTAAAATGCACTGCGTTTTACCTGCGGATTTACAGTGTTTTTTTTGTGAGGATTTCACCTGCGGATTCCTATTGAGGAACAGGTGTAAAACACTGCGGAATCCGCACAAAGAATTGACATTCTGAGGAAAATACAATGCAGCGTTTCCGCGCGGTATTTTCTGCACCATGGGCACAGCGGATTTGGTTTTCCATAGGTTTACATGGTACTGTAAACATGATGGAAAACTGCTACGAATCCGCAGAGGCCAATCTGCCACGGATCCGCAGCCAAATCCGCCATGTGTGCATATAGCCTAATTCTAACCCTAACCCTAGTGGAAAAATAAAAGTAAATATATTTTCTTTATTTTTATTATTGTCCCTACCTATGGGGGTGATAAAGGGGGGTTCATTTACAATTTTTTTTTTTTATCACTGTGATAGGTTTAATCACAGTGATCAAAATGTACCTGGAACGAATCTGCCGGCCAGCAGATTCGGCAGGAGCACAGCGCATGCGCCCGCCATTTTGGAAGATGGCGGCGCCCATGGAGCAGACGGACGGACACCGGGAGGCTTGGTAAGTATGAGGGGGGATCGGAGCACGGGGGGTGGGATCAGAGCACGGCGGGAATGGACAGGAGGACGGGGGAGTGGACAGGAGGATGGAGGGGAGCGGAGCACAGGACGGAGGACTGGGGAGGCGATTGGTGGTGGGAGGGCAGATCAGGGTTTCCAGCCATGGCCGATGATATTGCAGCATCGGCCATGGCTGGATTGTATTATTTCACCATTTTCATAGGTGAAATATTACAAATCGCTCTGATTGGCTGTTGAAAGTGAAACAGCCAATCAGAGCGATCGTAGTGCTGAAGTACCACTACCCCTGTCCCTGCAGATCGGGTGAAATTGGAGTTAACCTTTTCGCCCGATCTGCAGGGACGCGATCCCTCCATGACGCCACATAGGCGTCACAGGTCGGATTGGCACAGACTTTCATGACGCCTACGTGGCGTCACAGGTCGGGAAGGGGTTAAGTCAGCAGTCTTTCCCATGATTGTGGAGCCTACTGAAACAGACTAAGGGACCTTTTTAAACGTTTAGGAAGCCGTTGCAGGTGTTTTTGTTAATTATTCTAATTTACTGAGATAATGACTTGGGTTTTCATTGGCTGTAAGCCATAATCATCAACATTAGCAAAAAAACCCCACTTGAAATAGATCACTGTTTGTAATGAGTTTCACTTTTTGTCTTAAAGAGCTGAAATAAACTAACTTTTTTATGATATTCTAATTTAGTGAGAAGCACTTGTACTTAATATTATACTTAATATTTGAGCAAGTACTGTATGTTTTGTTCCAATTTTTTCATCTAATTAGGTGTAAATTCTACATTGGTTAATTTAATAGTTATCGCTTTATAGAGAATAAGGGGGAAACACCACTGCTGTAGTGTGGCATTCCCTTTACAGTCTCTCTCTGCAAAGTGCTAACTGTTTTCGTCTGTTGGTGATCGTTAGTATGTTTACACCATCAGGACCTGGGGTATGTTTACTGGTATAAATGCACCACAAGTCACTTATTACAGAAAGGTTTAGGCTATGTGCACACGATGCAGATTTGGTGCAGAATTTTCTCACAAAATCTGCACAAAATCTGCATCTTCTGGCAGAAAACGCACCTGCGTTTTTTATGCGTTTTTAGTGCGTTTTTTGCAGTGCAGTTTTGGTGCGTTTTTAGTGCGTTTTTTATGCTGATTTGTCAGCTTTTTAAAGCTAAATAAAGAGATAAAAAAAAAAAAAAATTACGTGATGTCATTTCCTAGTCCAACCTTTTCTCAATCTCCATTTTGGAAAGCCATAACCACTTTCTGACAGGCCTCACCATGAGTGCTGGTAATGAAGAACACAGGGAAGAAAGTAGCCCACCGCATACCGAACAGCATGTTACTTCTGTCCGGATACGCAGGCCACAACGCCTCCAGATGATTGGGGTTTTACTGGAGTATCTGAACCAGCAAAGATTGCAGGTAAGGCTAGGTTCACATTAGCGTTGTGCGGCGCAGCGTCGGGCGCTGCAGCGGCGACGCATGCGTCATGCGCCCCTATATTTAACATGGGGGCGCATGGACATGTGTTGCGTTGCGTTTTGTGACGCTTGCGTCTTTTTTGACATTTTTTTTGCATGCGTTTTGACGCGTTTTCGGCAACGCATGCGTTTTTGGACGCGTGCGTTCATTTGCAGAAATGCAACCTGTAGTAATTTCTAGCGGCGTTTTTTTGCCGCAAAAAAACGAATGCGTTTATTTGCGGGAAAAAAATGCATTGCTATGTAAACGCATGCGTTTTTTAGCACATGCGTTTGTTTGCGTTAAAAACGCATGCGTTTTTATAGAAAAAAAACAGAAAACAAACTGAAAAGTCACCCACCACCATCAAGGTGATAAAGGGATCCAAACCCTAACCCTACCCCTAACCTCACCCCTAACCGTTTAATGAACATTTTCTGACAGTCATAGTGCCACGTATTTCAGTCACGTTTAATTAACATTTTCTGACAGTCATAGTGCCACGTATTTCAGTGCCACGTATTTCAGTGCCACGATATTTCAGTATATTCAGATATTCAGATATTTAAGTGCCACGTATTTAAGTGCCACGATATTTCGGTGCCACGTATTTAAGTGCCACAATATTTCGGTGCCACGTATTTAAGTGCCACGATATTTCAGTGCCACGTATTTCAGTCACGTTTAGGGTTAGGGTTGATATTCATAGCCTAGAGAGGGGCCATGGATATTGGCCCCCCCCGGCTACAACTACCAGCCTGCAGCCGCCCCAGAAATGGCGCATCTCTAAGATGCACCAAATCTGGCGCTTAGCCTCTCTCTTCCCACTCCCGTGTAGCGGTGGGATATGGGGTAATGAAGGGGTTAACGTCACCTTGACATTGTAAGGTGACATTAACCCCAGTTAATAATGGAGAGGCGTCTGTAAGACGCCTATCCATTATTAACCCCAAATTACTGAACACAAAAAAAAGACACAGGAAAAAGTATTTTAATATTCTACATTTTACCATACTTACAAATCTCTTCCTGATCTGTAGTCTTTTCCGACGTAGTCCATTAATATCGAGTGTCCCACGACGATCTGCCATGGAGAACAGCCACACCAGGAGATGTGACTGCTCTCCATGGCTTCCCAAACACAATGACAGGAGCTAAAGCTCCTGCAGTGTGCCTGCGCATGCGCGCGAGTTTACCGGAGTTCAATGAACTCCGGGAATCTCGCTTTACGACACTGCTGAGAAATTTTACAGCAGTTCAATTGCCGTAAAGTGAGCTCCTGGAGTTCATTTAGCTCCAGGAAAAGAACGGGCAGCTCCGATACACTGCAGGAGCGATTAACTCCTGCAGTGTATCACCGGAGGACGTCGTGGGACAACCTATTAATGGATTACGACGGAAAAGTTTTTTGTTTTTTTTTTTGGGGAGAAGAATGATCGAGGAAGGTGGCCTTCGGGGACGTATGTGGTGAGTATGTACTACATGTTATATGTGTTTGTTTTTAACCCATTGTAGTCAGTCGCCTGACGATGGGACAACTCTCCCATCATCACATTTCGATGGGAGCAGTAGTCCCACCCGACGAATGACTACAATGAGTCACTACTGACAGACAGACTGACAGACAGACACACACACACAGACACTATACATACCATTTCTACCATATGCCTCACATCGATCCCCATCCGACGGTACGACTCCATTTTCACTACACTCCGCCCACTCACTTCCTCCTCTTTACTGACGTCACTTCTTCTGCTGCGGTTTTGACACCCAAATCCGCATAAAATCTGCAGATGGTATTTACATCTGCAGTTTTTATGCGGATTTGACCCACAGAATGGGAGTCAATGAGTGCAGAAACGCTGCAGTTCTGCAAAAAAGAAGTGACATGCACTTCTTTGAAATCTGCAGCGTTTCTGCACGGATTTTTCTGCACCATGTGCACAGCTTTTTTTTTTCACATTGATTTACATTGTTCTGTAAATCACAGTGCAGTTCTGCAGCGTTTCTGCTGCATAAAAAAACGCTGCAGAACTGCACTAAATCTGCATGGTGTGCACATACCCTTACAATTTCCATTTATCTACACCGAAGCAAATAAAATGATGGCCCGTTGATGGGTGAATGCAGCTATGTACTGCAGCATTTTAAAGTAAACATACTTTGATAAACTATTTGTGAACTATGTGTATTTGATGAGCAGTGCGAAACAGGTCTTGGATGCCTCTCACCTTGATGCCTTTAACGGACTGGTCTCTTTCTATGTACACACATAAGGATAGTACTGAGAGTCAACGGGAGTTGGGCAGGGAGAAGCCAGCCAGGGATCTACCTTGGGCGAGTCATCCAATAGACATAGTCCCCAGCCGGCTTTACAAAATATATTTAATCTGAAATACAACAGCATTTCAGACTAAAAGATAACTGGCTGCAATTGTGTGGACAGCATGAATCTGACCACCATTTTCTTTTAACAGTACAATGGTCTTCTTAAAGAGGACCTTTTACTTTTTATGTGTTGAACTGAACGCAAGATGCTATAGTGGATGCAGAGTAGAATAAAAGGTTTTGTTTTTAATTTTGCTCTTGATGTTGAGGAGATATTATCAAAGTATTTGACTCCTAATATGTTAATTTGTGTTAAGACCAAGTGGACTTTATCAAAGAGTTTATACTGGGGTAGTATAGTTTTTTCTCCTGTGTTGCTGCTTACGATTGGTCAACGTCATACAGAGGGAACAAGTACAGGTTCATAATGAAATCTCTCTGATAACATCCACGTGAACCTCAACCTTTTAGGTGCTAAATACTTAAATATCTGCACAATGGAGAGGCAAAATTAAAAAAAAAAAGTTTTTTTTCTGCTCTGCAGCCATTATTACATAATTTTGTCAGTTCAACATGAAAATCTGATGAAAGGTCCTCTTTAAATGGAAAAAAAAAATGTACAGTTGACCAATATGATTTAACAGCAAATAATTAGTTATCTTGTGAATACTTTGATCTTAAGAAGGGGGTTCTAGATTCAAGTTATTTTGCAGCAATATATCCAACTTTAAGGCCAAACCAATTATGTGTTAAGAAGTCTTCATGCATTGTAATTTCTCCGAACACAAAAGCAACTTTATATAACAAATAACCCCGCAGATAAAGAACAACCCATTCCATTTCTGATAGTTGTGCGGTTTTAATCGGAGATGGTTTTAGCATACAGTATCCCCACAAGAGTTCTTCCATTTGCATAAATATGTCAGTTGTCTACTATTTGATTCCCAGATTGGTCTGGCACCAGGAGAACTGAAAGCCGTGCAAACAAAAAGCAATACTGTATACTTGTTTATGTGACTGAACATGTCCTTCATTATATATACGCTGTACAATAAATTCATTTAATTGTACACATGTAATATACATATTCACTGGGACACAAAGCCTCAGAGCTAATCTTTCCTCATTCCATTATTTCGTTTGAAGTATTCCATATGAATGGCACATTTCTGGCAAAATTACAAATTAATCTAAAAGCTCAGAATCCACTTTTTAACCAAAAAAAAAAAAAGACACTAAAAACATAACACTGTTGAAGTTGAAAAATAGTTCAACTTGAGATTGTCTGTTTCCTATTATTTAAGCATTTACTGATGAACACATTATGTTAATTCATTTACAAACAATAGCAGTTGCCATAGCAAATCATTCAGTGTCTGTTCCTGGATTCACATGTAAATTTGAATAGGAATAGATAATTGTAATATTACTCAAATATTTTGACATTTTAAACCCATCCCACAAGCCTGGTCCTTGGATAGTGAGCTTACCAGGACGACCCCTTGCGACATCAGCTGTTATTACCAGTATTGGGCAAGTCTATTTCCAACTAAGTATCATTGCAAAGAAATTGGGTTAAATTGCACTGATGGTACTCGCTGAGCAGTTTACTAATGCACAGATCGGTCATGTTCTCCAAAGTATTCTTCTCATCAATTTGACAAAAAAGCACTCCTGGTATTGTGCCACGTTTTGCCAAATGAGGGCAGAGGGAATTGGTGCTCATTTTCCCCTTCATATCTTTTCCCTGATTGTTGGACCATTTCCATACAATGCAGGTAAATTTGCATGGGTGGTGGTGGTGGGAGGGAAGAGTTAAGGCTGAGTCACACAACAATATCGTTGCATCACACAACAATATCGTTGCAACGTCACGCTTTTGGTGACGTAGCAACGATCCCGCTAACGATCTCGTTATGTGTGGCAGCGACCAACGATCAGGCCCCTGCTGGGAGATCGTGGGTCGATAGGAATGATCAGGACCTTTTTTTGGTCGCTGATCACCCGCTGTCATCGCTGGATCGGCGTGTGTGACGCCGATCCAGCGATGTGTTCATTTGTAACCAGGGTAAATATCGGGTTACTAAGCGCAGGGCCGCGCTTAGTAACCCGATATTTACCCTGGTTACCATTGTAAAAGTAAAGAAAAAAAAACAGTACATACTCACATTCTGATGTCTGTCACGTCCCCCGGCGTCCAAAGTGTTAAAACTGCTTTCGGCAGGAGCGCTGCTAATATGCACGCGCTGCTGCCGAGAGCTTCCCTGCACTGAATGTGTCAGCGCCGGCAGTAACAGTGGTGACGTCACTGCTGTGCTCTGCTTTACGGCTGACACATTCAGTGCAGGGAAGCTCTCGGCAGCAGCGCATGCATATTAGCAGCGCTCTTGCCGAAAGCAGTTTTAACCCTGTGGACGCCGGCGGGGGACGTGTCAGACATCAGAATGTGAGTATGTAGTGGTTTTTTTTTTTTTACTTTTACAATGGTAACCAGGGTAAATATCGGGTTACTAAGCGCGGCCCTGCACTTAGTAACCTGATGTTTACCCTGGTTACCCGGGTGCTGCAGGGGCACTTCGGCATCGTTGAAGACTGTTTCAACAATGCCGAAGTCGTTCCCCTGATCGTTGGTCGCTGGAGAGAGCTGTCTGTGTGACAGCTGCCCAGCGACCACACAACGACTTACCAACGATCACGGCCAGGTCGCATCGCTGGTCGTGATCGTTGGTAAGTCGTTTAGTGTAACGGTACCTTTAATGGAAAAAAGGCTAACAAGGGCTAAGCCCCTTCTTCAAGAGCTCAATAGCAGTAGTAAGGTCTACCTGTATGGTATGAACACTTGTTTTTTTATAATCATACTTACATTGTATTTATTGCTATTTTTGGTTCATATTTATCTGCTTATCTCATATGATGAGTTGATAAGTGGTGACATAGGCTAGCATGTCTATACTTAAGTGATAAACATTCTCTTACCAACTAGAGTGCCTCCCAACAAACTGCCAGTAAGGATATGTCAAAATTTTACATAATCCCCATTAAGGAGTGTCCCATTAACACCAAGTAATTATGGTTATATCACTTGATGATCTTGTTACACATCTCATCTCAAGGAGAGCACTAATTTGTTTTGATACCAAGGTATACACGTAAAATTTGAATATATTGCAAGAATAATGTGACAGGATGTGATTTCGTAAACAACAAGTAGCTTCCATTTCAATATTATATATATATATATATATATATATATATATATATATATATATATATATATATATATATATATATATATATATATATATATATATATACACACACACACACACACACACAATTGGAATGGAAGCTACTTATTCTTTATGAAATCATATCCTATGACATTGTCGATCAGAGTTGCTGGTCTTAACCTTTTTGGCCAACCATAATTTTAAAGATCGTCTGACAAAATACCGCATACAAAAAGGGATGTCATATGGTCTATATTTGGCTTTTTTCATGTGATCAAGCCAAAAAAATCCAATCATTTGACATTTTGCACAGGACCCTGTGCTGTCTTTTTTTTTTTTTCAACCAATTTCCTGATCTACTAATTCAGGTTGCCATGTTGTTCGTTGGATAGGTTATGTTAACAGTCTGCATGAATCTTCTATGTGTGGTCAGTTTCATTATAAATAATTTATCCACTACAGTCCTGAATTTCATGTAGGGACATACCGGTTAGGCCCATTTTTTGGTAATACTTGCCACTGCAAGAGACGAAGCTATATTGCCATTTACAAAATTACCCCATGATGAACTCCCCGAACGGAGGGGGAAACGAGGTGGGAGGCTACACAAATCTTTTTGTGGTAAACTTGAATAGGTTATACTTGGGTACTGCCCTTGTAAGGGCAGGGGCATTGCAGGGGCATGACATGGAGTTATAGGGAAGGAATTGGTAATTTAGCTCCACTCTGCCACCACTGTTTCCCTCCTGCTCCTGTGTTGTGCATCCAGAACGGAAAACTACACTGGTGAGACCAAACCACTTTTATATGAGCACTGGTTATCAAGAGCACTGGCACTTTGTCGTGCCTGTATTGTTTATGTTGGCCTTAATTTTAGGGTAATGATTAAAAGTTAAGTTTTATTTACTCCTTACCCTGCTAAAAATAATGTAATAATTGTAAGGAAGAGACCAGTGATGACTCACTGTACTCCTGCTGGGATTCTTATATCTTACCAGATATAATAATATAAGCTGAAATAGGTCTGCGTACATAAAAAGCTTAGCCGACATAGATTTAATAGCATTTGAGTCCTTCATTTAACGTAATTCTGTATACTTCAATTCCTCAAGAATTATCACTTTCATAATTAAAGAAATTTTGTGATTTCAAGTTGGTCTTGCTGATGTAACAAGTTTTCCGCACTTTTCCATTTCTCATGAGAAAAGATTTGGTGAATTGCTTATAAAAAAGCAAGAAATGCACTACAGAGGCCAATAACAATTAGCCACAAGGGACCTTTGAAAATCTTCATAGGCAGACACATATCATGGAAATTGGAACAGGCAGCATCAGATTGATCCAATAAAGTTGTGAACACAAAACATTTTGAGAAACACAGCAAAAAATATTATGGTGTTAGACAAGGACATGTTTCCCATGCTGTTCTGAAACTGCGCTGACATCCTGAACAAACTGCTCAGCACAGACAATGAGTCAGCTCTAATAATTAATAGCAAAAGTGATTGTGAGAAGCCCGGAAAGCTGGAAAAAGTGTGAAATTGTAGACCTGTATAGACACTTCTAGGCAACAAAAATGTATTTATTAAACTACCATGTAGATCGCTAACTACAATTAATTTTATGACTAGCCGTTATCTAATTAGCAATTATCATAGGGATTACATTAATATATGCATTCCAAAAAAGCCCTGAATAAATATTATAATTATTTATATAGCACCATTAATTCCATGGTGCTGTACATGAGAAGGGGTTACATACAGATATATAGATCTCGTTTACAGTAAACAAATTTACAATGACAGACTGGTACAGAGGGGAGAGGACCCTGCCCTTGCGGACTTACATTCTACGTGGATATATAATATATAAATATAATGGAGAGCATTCATTACTTTCATATGTGAGTATGTACATGATGAGATATGTTGCCCAGTGAGAAGCCATTGAAAGTCTAAGTAATGAGCTTCTGGGTTCAAAAGTAAACTTTGCAACAGGGTCCCTTCCTACCATGGCAAGTTTTAATGGCATGTCAAGACAGTTAAAAGAAAAAGTGCTTGCAGATTTTACAAATGCCAATCTGCATGTGTAACTTGCATCGGATTTAAAGAGGTTGTCCACTTTTACATTGATGACCTATGCCAAGGATAGGTCATCAATGTCGGATCTGACAGGGTCATTACACCCCTGTTGATCAGCTGTTATTGGTGTCGGTGGCAGCCGCCTGCACTCACATGTGGAGCTGGCAGTCTTCTGATAATGGCCCACTGGCAGGGTACTACACATCTATAAATGGTGAAGTGAAAACCATTTCGGTGACCACCTCTTGAAGCTCATCAAGAGAATGCCAAGAGTGTGCAAATCAGTCATCAAAGCAAAAGGTGGCTACTTTGAAGAACCTAGAATATAAGACATTTTCAGTTGTTTCACACTTTTTTTTGTTAAGTATATAATTCCACATGTGTTAATTCATAGTTTTGATGCCTTCAGTGTGAATTTACAATTTTCATAGTCCTGAAAATACAGAAAAATCTTTAAATGAGAAGGTGTGCCCAAACTTTTGGTCTGTAATATATTATAATTATATATATATATATCTAATATATAATTGCCTAGAATACTACTTCCTGCAATTTGTGCCAACTTCCGTGGCTTTGTCCGGAGCTAATGTCCGGAGCTAATGTCCGGAGATAAGTGACGTCACCAGTGTCCTACACCCAGGCAGAGCACAGTGGCCCCAGGCAGAGCACAGGGGCCCCAGGCAGAGCACAGGGGCCCCAGGCAGAGCACAGGGGCCCCAGGCAGAGCACAGTGGCCCCAGGCAGAGCACACACCAAATCGGAGGCCGAGGGGCCCCGCCAACCAAATCGGAGGCCGAGGGGCCCCGCCAACCAAATCAGAGGCCGAGGGGCCCCGCCCACCAAATCAGAGGCCGAGGGGCCCCGCCCACCAAATCGAAGGCCGAGGGTCCCCGCCCACCACATCGGAGGCCGAGGGTCCCCGCCCACCACATCGGAGGCCGAGGGTCCCCGCCCACCACATCGGAGGCCGAGGGTCCCCGCCCACCAAATCGGAGGCCGAGGGTCCCCGCCCACCAAATCGGAGGCCGAGGGTCCCCGCCCACCAAATCGGAGGCCGAGGGTCCCCGCCCACCAAATCGGAGGCCTAGGGTCCCCGCCCACCAAATCGGAGGCCGAGGGTCCCCGCCCACCAAATCGGAGGCCGAGGGGCCCCACCAACCAAATCGGAGGCCGAGGGGCCCCGCCCACCGAATCGGAGGCCGAGGGTCCCCGCCCACCAAATCGGAGGCCGAGGGGCCCCGCCAACCAAATCGGAGGCCGAGGGGCCCCACCCACCAAATCGGAGGCCGAGGGTCCCCGCCCACCAAATCGGAGGCCGAGAGTCCCCGCCCACCAAATCGGAGGATAAGGGGCCCCGCCAACCAAATCGGAGGCCGAGGGGCCCCGCCAACCAAATCGGAGGCCGAGGGGCCCCGCCCAACAAATCGAAGGCCGAGCGGCCCCGCCCACCAAAGCGGAGGCCGAGGGGCCCAGCCCACCAAAGCGGAGGCCGAGGGGCCCGGCCCCGCCCACCAAAGCGGAGGCCGTGGGGCCCCGACCACCACATCGGAGGCCGAGGGGCCCCGCCCACCAAATCGGAGGCCGAGGGTCCCCGCCCACCAAATCGGAGGCCGAGGGTCCCCGCCCACCAAATCGGAGGCCGAGGGTCCCCACCCACCAAATCAGAGGCCGAGGGTCCCCGCCCACCAAATCAGAGGCCGAGGGACCCCGCCCACCAAATCGGAGGCCGAGGGTCCCCGCCCACCAAATCGGAGGCCGAGGGTCCCCGCCCACCAAATCAGAGGCCGAGGGGCCCCACCAACCAAATCGGAGGCCGAGGGGCCCCGCCCACCAAATCGGAGGCCGAGGGTCACCGCCCACCAAATCGGAGGCCGAGGGGCCCCGCCCACCAAATCGGAGGATAAGGGGCCCCGCCCACCAAATCGGAGGATAAGGGGCCCCGCCCACCAAATCGGAGGCCGAGGGGCCCCGCCAACCAAATCGGAGGCCGAGGGGCCCCGCCAACCAAATCGGAGGCCGAGGGGCCCCGCCAACCAAATCGGAGGCCGAGGGTCCCCGCCCACCACATCGGAGGCCGAGGGTCCCCGCCCATTAAATCGGAGGCCGAGGGTCCCCGCCCACCAAATCGGAGGCCGAGGGTCCCCGCCCACCAAATCGGAGGCCGAGGGTCCCCGCCCACCAAATCGGAGGCCGAGGGTCCCCGCCCACCAAATCGGAGGCCGAGGGGCCCCACCAACAAAATCGGAGGCCGAGGGGCCCCGCCCACCAAATCGGAGGCCGAGGGGCCCCGCCAACCAAATCGGAGGCCGAGGGGCCCCACCAACAAAATCGGAGGCCGAGGGGCCCCGCCCACCAAATCGGAGGCCGAGGGGCCCCGCCAACCAAATCGGAGGCCGAGGGGCCCCGCCAACCAAATCGGAGGCCGAGGGTCCCCGCCCACCACATCGGAGGCCGAGGGTCCCCGCCCATTAAATCGGAGGCCGAGGGTCCCCGCCCACCAAATCGGAGGCCGAGGGTCCCCGCCCACCAAATCGGAGGCCGAGGGTCCCCGCCCACCAAATCGGAGGCCGAGGGTCCCCGCCCACCAAATCGGAGGCCGAGGGTCCCCGCCCACCAAATCGGAGGCCGAGGGGCCCCACCAACAAAATCGGAGGCCGAGGGGCCCCGCCCACCAAATCGGAGGCCGAGGGGCCCCGCCCACCAAATCGGAGGCCGAGGGTCCCCGCCCACCAAATCGGAGGCCGAGGGGCCCCGCCAACCAAATCGGAGGCCGAGGGGCCCCACCCACCAAATCGGAGGCCGAGGGTCCCCGCCCACCAAATCGGAGGCCGAGAGTCCCCGCCCACCAAATCGGAGGATAAGGGGCCCCGCCCACCAAATCGGAGGCCGAGGGGCCCCGCCAACCAAATCGGAGGCCGAGGGGCCCCGCCCAACAAATCGAAGGCCGAGCGGCCCCGCCCACCAAAGCGGAGGCCGAGGGGCCCCGCCCACCAAAGCGGAGGCCGAGGGGCCCGGCCCCGCCCACCAAAGCGGAGGCCGTGGGGCCCCGACCACATCGGAGGCCGAGGGGCCCCGCCCACCAAATCGGAGGCCGAGGGACCCCGCCCACCAAATCGGAGGCCGAGGGTCCCCGCCCACCAAATCGGAGGCCGAGGGTCCCCGCCCACCAAATCGGAGGCCGAGGGGCCCCACCAACCAAATCGGAGGCCGAGGGGCCCCGCCCACCAAATCGGAGGCCGAGGGGCCCCGCCCACCAAATCGGAGGCCGAGGGGCCCCGCCAACCAAATCGGAGGCCGAGGAGCCCCGCCCACCAAAAGTAAGTGCGGCCCCAAAAGTAAGTGCGCCCCCGGGTGCAAAAGTAAGTGCGCCCCCGGGTGCAAAAGTAAGTGCGCCCCCGGGTGCAAAAGTAAGTGCGCCCCCGGGTGCAAAAGTAAGTGCGCCCCCGGGTGCAAAAGTAAGTGCGCCCCCGGGTGCAAAAGTAAGTGCGCCCCCGGGTGCAAAAGTAAGTGCGCCCCCGGGTGCAAAAGTAAGTGCGCCCCCGGGTGCAAAAGTAAGTGCGCTCCCGGGTGCAAAAGTAAGTGCGCCTCCGGGTGCAAAAGTAAGCGCGCCCCCGGGTGCAAAAGTAAGCGCGCCCCCCAGTCCCGTGTGTGAAAAGTGCTGCTGTAAAGCTGGTAGCGCTGTTCAAGCACCATGTATTTCCTTCAGGAAATGCCCATCTAATATATAATTGCCTAGAATACTACTTCCTGCAATTTGTGCCAACTTCCGTGGCTTTGTCCGGAGCTAATGTCCGGAGCTAATGTCCGGAGCTAATGTCCGGAGCTAATGTCCGGAGCTAATGTCCGGAGATAAGTGACGTCACCAGTGTCCTACACCCAGGCAGAGCACAGGGGCCCCAGGCAGCATATGGGGCCCCAGGCAGAGCACAGGGGCCCCAGGCAGCATATGGGGCCCCAGGCAGAGCACAGTGGTCCCAGGCAGAGAACAGGGGCCCCAGGCAGAGCACAGTGGCCCCAGGCAGAGCACAGGGGCCCCAGGCAGCATATGGGGCCCCAGGCAGAGCACAGGGGCCCCAGGCAGCATATGGGGCCCCAGGCAGAGCACAGGGGCCCCAGGCAGAGCACAGGGGCCCCAGGCAGAACACAGGAGCCCCAGGCAGAGCACAGGGGCCCCAGGCAGAGCACAGGGGCCCCAGGCAGAGCACAGGGGCCCCAGGCAGAGCACAGGGGCCCCAGGCAGAGCACAGGGGCCCCAGGCAGAGCACAGTGGCCCCAGGCAGCATATGGGGCCCCAGGCAGAGCACAGTGGCCCCAAGCAGAACATGGGGCCCCAGGCAGAGCACAGGGGCCCCAGGCAGAGCACAGGGGCCCCAGGCAGCATATGGGGCCCCAGGCAGAGCACAGGGGCCCCAGGCAGCATATGGGGCCCCAGGCAGAGCACAGTGGCCCCAGGCAGCATACGGGGCCCCAGGCAGAGCACAGTGGCCCCAGGCAGCATACGGGGCCCCAGGCAGAGCACAGTGGCCCCAGGCAGAGCACAGGGGCCCCAGGCAGCATATGGGGCCCCAGGCAGAGCACAGTGGTCCCAGGCAGAGCACAGGGGCCCCAGGCAGCTTATGGGGCCCCAGGCAGAGCACAGTGGCCCCAGGCAGAACATGGGGCCCCAGGCAGAGCACAGTGGCCCCAGGCAGAGCACAGGGACCCCAGGCAGAACATGGGGCCCCAGGCAGAGCACAGGGGCCCCAGGCAGAGCACAGGGGCCCCAGGCAGAGCACAGGGGCCCCAGGCAGCATATGGGGCCCCAGGCAGAGCACAGGGGCCCCAGGCAGCATATGGGGCCCCAGGCAGCATATGGGGCCCCAGGCAGAGCACAGTGGCCCCAGGCAGAGCACAGGGGCCCCAGGCAGCATATGGGGCCCCAGGCAGAGCACAGTGGTCCCAGGCAGAGCACAGGGGCCCCAGGCAGCCTATGGGGCCCCAGGCAGAGCACAGTGGCCCCAGGCAGAACATGGGGCCCCAGTCAGAGCACAGGGGCCCCAGGCAGAGCACAGGGGCCCCAGGCAGCATATGGGGCCCCAGGCAGAGCACAGTGGTCCCAGGTAGAGCACAGGGGCCCCAGGCAGCCTATGGGGCCCCAGGCAGAGCACAGGGGCCCCAGGCAGCATATGGGGCCCCAGGCAGAGCACAGGGGCCCCAGGCAGCATATGGGGCCCCAGGCAGAGCACAGTGGCCCCAGGCAGAGCACAGGGGCCCCAGGCAGAACATGGGGCCCCAGGCAGAGCACAGGGGCCCCAGGCAGCATATGGGGCCCCAGGCAGAGCACAGCGATATTTTGGACCACTGTGCGGTGTTTCAGACCCCCTGTGTGATGTCTGGGGCCCTGTTCTTAAGTATATTAAAGATTAAAGTAACGTATATTAAAGTATATTATAGATCAAATTTGACACGTTTATGAGCACCATTGAGTGATATACTCAAGAATGACATAATTTTTCAACATTTTATGGTTTCAAACTGTAAACACTCAAGAGTTTTTTTTACTTCAACCAGAAAACCTTAACGGTTCATAAAAAACTTGACTGTTCAGGATATGATAAAAGTCATAGTATTCTGAATCTTTAACTTATAAAGATACCTTTACATGGGGTGATTATTGGTTCCAGAGAGGCTTTCGGCCGATAATCGTACACATGGCTGGTGACAGGACAATACAATATAAACGTTCAAAGGTAAACACTGATAACATTAAAATCTAATATATAATTGCCTAGAATACTACTTCCGGCAATTTGTGCCAACTTCCGTGGCTTTGTCCGGAGATAATGTCCGGAGATAAGTGACGTCACCAGCGTCCTACACCCGCTCAGGGTGGACAAAGATATATGCCTTCGTGGTGCGCGGCACTTTTCTGATTGGTTGCCGCCTGCCGCGAGCGACCAATCAGAAATGTACCGTACTGTCAAAAATTGTCAAGAGCTGGTGAGTGCAGCCATTTTTTGTTCTTTCTTACTATTTATTAATTGTATTATTCTTACATTTGAATAAATAAAGTATATATGGATTCTAGACTCCCGATTCTTTAGAATCGGGCTGCCATCTAGTATATATATATATATATATATATATATATATATATATATATATATATCTATATATATATACACACATATACATATACACACACATACATATATACACGTTCACACACACATACCCCAATTAATTCACCCAACTGGCTATCATATCTTTAGGTACCGTCACACTCAGCAACTTTGCAAAGAGAACGACAATCCGTGACGTTGCAGCGTCCTGGATAGCGATCTCGTTATGTTTGACACGCAGCAGCGATCTGGATCCCACTGTGCCATCGCTAGAAGTCCAGAACTTTATTTCGTCGCCAGGTCGGCGTGTATCGTCATGTTTGACATCAAAAGCAATGACGCTAACAATGGATGTAATGGAGCTAACAACCAGAGGGAACGAGAAGTGAGTCGCCGTTAAGTCACTGGATCGCTCCTGCATCGTTCTGGAGTTGCTGTGTTTGACGTCTCTACAGCGACCTAAACAGCGACACTCCAGCGATCTAGTTTAGGTCGGCTCGTTGTCTATATCGCCGCAGCGTCGCTGAGTGTGACGGTACCTTAACTTTTTTTTTAATCTATTTAGGAGTTAATTTTTCTCAACGCATACTTCTAGCGTGTCACATACAGAAATGCACATAGCCTGATGTGATTCTGCAATAAGTGCATCTACTATAACTTAAGCAAGAAGAGGTCATTCCAAATCTTCACCCATCATTTCACTACGAGAAAATAATTTGTGTAATGGCTTAATTGGATTAATGGAAAGTAGGAGTTGAGTTATGGTTTATCGTTATATTACAAGTAACATTCCCAATTAATTTCAGGATCCTGGTGTCATTTGTGATTTAGTGACAAAAACAGAATGGGCTGAGTTACAGGCTCCAATTACATTTCACGGGAGTAGTTAATTATGGTTCAGCAACTCCCTTTTCTTACTGACATAGCTTAACTTCATTCCTTTCCACCCCAGCCCAGAGTGTCTGACAGTCTGCCAGGATTCAGCTGACCCAGGACCTTGAATACTTAAGATACTGAAGGATCTATGGGACTAGAAATGAAATAATCACAGAGACCACAATGTGCTGCTCTACATACACACAATAGAGGAACAGCAAAAATGATTGGAAAACCTAATGAGTGCTTCCGAGTCCTCATTCCTAAAATGTTTATGGCACCGTTCCAGTCTTCATAGTATTATACGTCTGCATTAATATAAAATATTCAGTATTTTGTCATGAATATATATATATTTTTTTATAAACCAGTAACTTAAACATTCACATAATTATGGGAAATAATTAGCTCCACTGGGGAATATTTACATACTGTAGTGATGGTTACCAAGAATATCTGCATTTTCATATGACATTCCAAGACCTTTAAATTAAAAACACATTTTTTAACAAGTTGCTGGATTATATGCTTGCCATGAAATTATCTGACTTAGTCTGCCCATATGATTTGTAAAGCACACGACTTTTACAATCCTGATTTTATATACTCGCTTGTTTCAATTGACTGATTCTTTCATTCTGGGTAATTACCCTACGCAGGCACACTGGATTAGACACGATCTTTTTTCACTTAAAACTTTTTCACTAAGGCTTAAGGTAGCTAAAAAAAGAGCATCTAAATAAGGTTTCAAGGATAAAGAGTTTAAAAGCCCTTTCCAGAATAAAACACTAAAACCCTTCATGGCCACAGGTGCTATAACACTCCTACAGTTTCTCCATTAAAATATCTGGATTTTCTTCATGCTTGAAGGGCTAAACAAAAACCTTTCCCAAAACTGTGGTTCTATGGCTATAAACTTGACTCCTGCACCTAACTCGAAAGTGTTAATTTGTCTTACTGACTTCTACTATGAGACGTTTACCCAGATGAGTATTTGGGGAGTTTTTAATGTTGCAGATTTTCTGCATCTATTTGCTAAATTAAAGGGAATCTGTAATGTAAAAAAAAATCCTGCAAATATGTGGTTAATCTGCATGTTAATGGCATTATGAAGCTGCCTGGGCTCGCTGTCGGGAGGAAATGAATGTTCTTCCTACAGGAAGCCTTGAGCTTCAGTCAAAGGAGCAACGCGGGCATAACAAGTCACCACTCAGTGTATAGTGAGCAGCAGCTATAACCGCACCCCAATGTAACAGACCACATTAACCCCTATCCAATCTAAACCCGGGTATATATGGACCCAGGCCAGAGTATACCCTGAAGGATAAACTGTCCTAGGCCAAACTATACCCGAGCGTGTAAAATAGCCTAGGCCAAACTATACCCCTCCAAGCTACAATATACCCCTCTTATGAGCCCTTGTAAATTAGATTTTAGATGTCATTTTTTAATAACTTAAAACTGACAAAATGTAGTGGGAAGGTATTTGTGTTAATCACATGATGAAGATCTTGCAGTACATTGTGGCAGGTAATGGACAACAGTCATTACATCTGAGATTACACTGTTGTCCAGTAAGATAAGTGCTTTTATCTAAGAAAGCAATTGTAACTTGATCTTACAACTTCACTGGTTTTCTCACACGGTCTGATTGCTTAAAAAGTGTGGCGACCTCTTTCTATCATACTCACACACAGCTGCTTTTAGTGTGTAACTACTGAGAAGTGTGGTAGGATTCATTACCTTATTATATCTTTGTGGAAGTTTAATATTTTTACTGACTGAAGTTTTTTCTGGTTCAAGTAATAAAAGTCCATGTATTTATAACTTTAAGATTTAAATCAGTTATCTTCTCACATAACTTATCTGACAAATCTAAACCCCCAACAACATGTTGAAAATTTGAAAAAGTAATTTTTGTGTTGGCATGAGGGGGTATGAAATGGCCTAGGCCATAATATACTTAGGGTATAATGAAGCCTATGCCGCTTTAACACTGGGTAATAGTCTTGACTCTAGATATACTGTGGCCTGTTACACCGTCACTGCCCGACTACCAGCTTCGCAATGACAGAAGCCACGCTGGCTGGATCTCTAGGACTGTAAGGCCGAGGCTGCCAGGAGGAATAAAGTACATTCAGTGGGGCTCTCAGAGTGGGTGCCAGGCAGCTTCTAAACACTATTAACCTGCAGATTAACAGTGTTTCTTTACATTACAGTTTTCTTTTAAGTTGTGTTTTTTTTTCATTGCATTATTAAGAAGTTTGGGTTTGTTTGTTTTTTTACACTGTTTTTTGTTCTTTTGGTATGTCATGTTTTAAATTTAAAAACTTGCTTTGTTTTTTTTACATATCCTGTAGATTGATATAATCATGTGCTGTGTTCATGCCATTCTAGTGTGTTAACACACTAAAATGCCTTTGAGGTTTTTAATTGCAGACTTTATTCATAAAATTGAAATAGATGGGAAAAATCCAGACAAAAAAAATCAATGTACACACAAGAGAAATTGACATATTGCAGATTTCAAACAATGTCAGTTTACACTGTGTAAAAAAAAAGTGCACATGAGATTTCTGTAAATCCTATCCACTTTCCTGTAAGATATTGCATTTTTTGAGCTAGAAAAAATACAGTGTTAAAAATGCACCAAAAACGGATTGTGGGAACTTAACCTAAAGGATTGTGAGGCATTTAATAAAATATTAAGCGAAGAAAGGGGAATGCAGTATAAAAAAAAACAACACGATAAATCCTCCATTGCTACAATGGTAACAGAGCTCCTTAAGACACCAATCCAGCAGTTTTTCTATTGCAGCAATGGAGTGGTGCTTCTAATCTAAAGTCACTGATCAGAGTATTACAATCACCCGCCACCATCTTCACCGATCTGCGCTGCTCCGGTAGGTCTTCAGTTGGTTGTGTCCTGCCGGATTGCTCCACTGTTTGCTGGGCTAGCCGGAGGTCACTTTTCAATGTAAGTCTATGAGAGCCTCATTCAAGCTCTCTCAGACTTACTTACTCACTTAGCTTGTGACCGCTACCCTCTGACTTCCAGTCAGTGAGATGTTGTGGTCCCAAGACGGTGATTCGGGACAGGAGTCAATAAAGGGTCATTCCATGTCAAGTGAACCAATGATTTTTACCTCTATATTTTTAATTCTTTTGAGATTTTGTTATTTGGTAATAGTGTGTCAGAGAATGCAAAATGTGAAGAAAAAAAATTTCTAGATATTTTTATTTTTTTAAATTGATTTTCAAAGTTTGGAAAAAGTGTGAATTTCGGTGTTGCCTGCCTTTACATTTCTCCTCATAACTCAGGCTAGAAAAAAGATAGAGAAACAAATAAACACCATTCTACTCAGAACTGTACAGACTTTCACCAGATGTCACATGAGTATCTTAATATTTTACCCATGCGAAAGCAAACGCAAAACTTTAAAACGCATTTCCGAAAAAAACGTTTAATTAAAAAATTTCAAAAACTGCACATGTGCCTGCTTTGTTCCTAGCCACATCTGTACCAAAATACATGTTGGGATCGTGATGGGATCATATTTTAAAAAATAAAACTATTACAGTGTCAGTTTGAAAATCTCAAATTCAGATCTGTTCATCCTGTGGTGTAGAAGTGTGCAGAACCCATCACAGGGACTCGGCAATACCGGACTGTCATCCCATATAGTGGAAATAAAGACAGTGAAGTCCATGAAGTGGTAGAAGGCGGCACAAGATCAGCAATGGATGACACAACTGGCTATGTGACCTGTGAATATGATCGGCGCTGGTGGCTACTGGACTCTCTAAAGATTGTGAAAATGAAGATGTAGAAGTGACTTTTCTGCACCTTCTGGTCCAGCGCCATCCTTTGTGTATCCAAGAAAACCAGACATTGTAAAAGTGAACAAAAATCAGATATAACTCAGGTGGAGCCGAACACCATGACAGGCCGCACATACTCTGACACAAAAGGAAACGGCCATTGCTAGTGAGCGCTTATGGACAATATTACACTTCACCCATTAGAAGGGACACATTGATAACAGGCCAGTGTAAAAACCTACTATTAATTGCTTGATTAGTTCATATTTTATAGAACGAGGATTTAACTACTGTACTATTCTTCTTAAACACTTCATAAATGACAGGTTTAGTGATATAGTAGAAAAAAAAGTTGTTCCATGTATAAATAGGTCGTAAAAATATTGGTTCTTTTAATCTTGTTTTTAACATATAATTAGGACGAGACTGTATTTAGAAAACCACACTTGAGGATATGATCACCTTTTTTCTTTTGGCTTGCTCAGCATTTTCAACCTGAATGCATTCAACAAGTTGTGTTATGATGATTAAGATGTATTTATTCTGGCACTTCGGTATTTGTTTTTTGTGTTTCTTTATTGTTGCATATAAATGTTGAATGCAATAAGTTGTAATTTGAAAAGAAAAAGGAAGAAACTCACACAAACATAAAATCAGATGATTCAAGGCTTATAAAAAAAATAAAAATTTGATAGATCCCAAGTTGAATCCCTGTACAAATATAAACAAGGACACAAGTAACACACATGCATGTTTTCACAATTTTAAAACGTACGTTTTTTTCACAATTGCGCATCAAAATATTGAATTTGATTTCTCAAAAACAAAATATAAAGAAACATAGTCTTGTGACTAGTGTTGAGCATTCCGATACTGCAAGTATCGGGTATCGGCCGATATTTGCTGTATCGGAATTCCGATACCGAGATCCGATATTTTTGTGATATCGGGTATCGGTATCGAAACAACATTAATGTAAAAATGTGTAAAAGAGAATTAAAATAAAAAATATTGCTATACTCACCTCTCCGACGCAGCCTGCACCTTACCGAGGGAAGCGGCAGCGTTCTTTGTTTAAAATTCGCGCTTTTCTTTCCTTTACGTGAGTCCCGGCTTGTGATTGGTTGCGTGCCGCCCATGTGACCGGGACGCAACCAATCACAGCAAGCCGTGACGTAATTTCAGGTCCTTCAGGATTTTAAAATTACGTTCCGGCGTTGTGATTGGTTGCGTCGCAGTCACATGGGCGACGCAACCAATCACAGCAAGCCGTGACGTAATTTCAGGTCCTTAAGGATTTTAAAATTACGTCCCGGCTTTGTGATTGGTTGCGTCGCAGTCACATGGGAGACGCAACCAATCACAAGCCGTGACGTCACGGGAGGCTGGACACGCGCGCATTTTAAAATGGGCGCGTGTCCAGCCTCCCGTGACGTCCCGGCTTGTGATTGGTTGCGCCGCGATCAACCAATCACAAGCCGGGAGGCTGGACACGCGCGCATTTTAAAATTTTAAAATGCGCGCGTGTCCAGCCTCCCGGCTTGTGATTGGTTGACCGCGGCGCAACCAATCACAAGCCGGGACGTCACGGGAGGCTGGACACGCGCCCATTTTAAAATTTTAAAATGCGCGCGTGTCCAGCCTCCCGGCTTGTGATTGGTTGACCGCGGCGCAACCAATCACAAGCCGGGACGTCACGGGAGGCTGGACACGCGCCCATTTTAAAATTTTAAAATGCGCGCGTGTCCAGCCTCCCGGCTTGTGATTGGTTGACCGCGGCGCAACCAATCACAAGCCGGGACGTCACGGGAGGCTGGACACGCGCCCATTTTAAAAAGCGCGCGTGTCCAGCCTCCCGTGACGTCACGGCTTGTGATTGGTTAATGGCGGCCATGTTGCCGGGACGCGGACCAATCACAGCAAGCCGTGACGTAATTTCGTCACGGCTTGCTGTGATTGGTCACGGCGCCATGTTGCCGGGACGCGGACCAATCATAAGCCGGGACGTCACTGGAGGCTGGACACGCGCGCTTTTTAAAAAGCGCGCGTGTCCAGCCTCCCGTGACGTCACGGCTTGTGATTGGTTAATGGCGGCCATGTTGCCGGGACGCGGACCAATCACAGCAAGCCGTGACGTAATTTCGTCACGGCTTGCTGTGATTGGTCCGCGTCCCGGCAACATGGCCGCCCTGACCAATCACAAGCCGGGACTTCACGTAACCAAGTAAAAGCGCGAATTTTAAACAAACAACGCTGCCGGTTCCCTCGCTGAGGTCCAGGCTGCGTCGGACAGGTGAGTATAGCGATATTTTTTATTTTAATTCTTTCTTTTACACATTTATATGGATCCCAGGGCCTGAAGGAGAGTTTCCTCTCCTTCAGACCCTGGGAACCATCAGGAATACCGTCCGATACTTGAGTCCCATTGACTTGTATTGGTATCGGGATCGGATTGGATCCGATACTTTGCCGGTATCGGCCGATACTTTCCGATACCGATACTTTCAAGTATCGGACGGTATCGCTCAACACTACTTGTGACATATCAAATGAAAGCCGGTACCGTTCTGAGAAAAATGATGCCTCTCCCAACTCTTTATCTTAATTCTAGCCCGAGATATAACAAATGTAAAGCCATAACAGGCCAAAATCCACGCTTTTTCAAAACTTTAGAAATCTGTAAAAAATTAACTGATGAAGAAAAAAATTCTAAACTTTTAATTTGTAATTAACTAAAGTTGTACTTAATAAAGACAAAAAATAAAAAAAATCTAAAGACGTCAGGTAAAAAAAAATTCATATTTGGATCACTTGATATGGAATGACCCTAAAATAAGAAGGCGGCGGAGGGTAACCAGGGACCTTAGATAAGTAGCACCACTCCAAAAATGAAAAAAAACAAACAAACAACAACAAAAAAAAGAGAACAGCAAAACGCTGGAGTGGGGCTTTAATGATTTTTTTTTTCATGAAGATGGCTTGAGGATTCAAATGTGAACACAATGAGGCTTCATGCAAATGACAAACCTGTGTGCGCTGACCCTATAAAACGAAAAAAGTTTCTATTCATGTTATGAATCCATAGGCACCCCATTTGTTGAGAACAAGCTTCTGTATTTATATTAAGCGCCATCAATCTGCAGCACTAAACTGATATCATGAACTGTGCTCATTGGGGCTCACAATCTAAATTCCCTATCAGTATGTCTTTGGAGTGTGGGTGGAAACCGGAGAACCCGGAGGAAACCCACGCAAACACGGGAAGAACATACAAACTCCTTGCAGATGTTGTCCTGGATGAGATTTCAATCTAGAACCGTGCTGTCCATAATGATAAGACACACGGAGGTACAGTGTCAGCTGGTAACGGTATATGGACTACATATTAAATATACATAGTCTCTCATTGCCCAAACAAAGAAAAAATGTCCAGATAGCAGAGATCAAGTTGTTTGCTGAGGCTTTCCTCACTGAAGAGTTATGGTACCATCCCTTTGTCCAATCTCCTCTTACATAGAGAGGAAAAAATGGTCACAAGTATTTTTCTTTTTATGGCTATCCCTAACAAAACTCCTAGCGCGCCTCTGAATTCTTGCATGCATTTTAAGAGGTCTTTAGAAGTTACATTTAACTACAGTCAGTGGAGATGGGCGTTGCAAACATTCATGCTCTCATCATCTTTTATATTAGACAAACTATGATGAGAAGTTTACAACATCTGCTTCATTCTGAGGTGGGTGGAAGTAATAATGTTATTAAAAAAATCTCTTGGCTTAGAATGATACTCAATTACGGTACTTTGTATCAATTTGATGAGGTGAAGAAGAGAATAAAAAGAAAAACTGGACTGCAAAGTGTTCCAGAAAGGACAACAACTGTGACTTATACCCAGGATCGTTCTGGGAATGAATTAATGTATTAAACTACACGTAGTTTACATTGTGAAAAGAAAAAATAACAGGCAATGTATTGTGAATAGTCTAACAACCTGGAATCCACCCACAGTATACTCCACCAAAATGCTACATTACATGTGCAGCTTACCTCTGTCTCCAACATCCCCACTGTATAGAGAAATATCACATCAGCAGGCATGGAGAAGCAGTGCTAATTTTAAGGCTTGTGCTGTAATTTTTTATAACAGTCTGCAAGGTTATCTGGCACAAGAAAAAAAAAGTCTACTGTAGAAGACTCGACAAACACACACCACACATATGGGAACTGAAAACTACACTAAAATGCCTTAAAGCGGATGTAACCTAGAAAGAAATCATCATTATCATGCTACTTTATTTTCCTGCTGTAAAAAGTACATTGTTTAATACAGAGCTTATGCAATATAAGAGAAATCTCTGAGATGGTCGCCTAAAACCGCAGTGATATATTATACACAAAAATCTGTGTCATCAATGATCTTAGCGATGGTTGAACCAGGTCGATGCTTATTTTAGTGGCACATTTCCTATCTCGCTGGGTGTCCATTGGTTTGCACACTGCTTAACTTTTGCAACCACAAGAACATCCTCTCAATTGTCCTATATTATCCTAGCTTGCTAAGGGCTCATTTCCGAAGTCAGTTTTTTCATGTACAGAAAAGACACTTGTGTTTTGGATCAGTGATTGGTCAGTTTTTACCATCAGTTTATTTTTTAGTAGGATTCTCAAGCTTATCAGATAAACTAGAACATCAGGGACAGCACTAGGATTATCTAAAATAGTATAAAAAAACTGACCGGTATTTGCAGGGATCCATAGATTTGAATTGGTGCAAATTTTAACCCATACTCTGATCAAACACGGACACATTTTTTTTCGGAATACTTGGTTTGCAAATACTTGAATCTTTAAAAACAGAATGGGCACAAGACCTATCTGTGAAAATCACAGAACTCGCATGAGAATCATGGATGTCTGAATGAGCCCTAACAGACTAATAATTCTATCATCATTTTACAAGGGACTGTCTAATCCAACTAACATCCTTTAATACATTTCAGCAATGAGAGTTTCAGGTTTTCTAACAATTTCCTCTTCACAAATTCTTCTGGCTTTCAGTCCTGTTAAACAATTCAAGCACTGGGTCTAAATATAATTTATCAGCACCCATCCCGCACATTTTTTTATTTTTTTTATCAATTATTATTATTACAGGGGTATTTCCATTCCCAATATCCTACTACATATTGGAATAGGATCTTGGAGATGGGAATACTCCTTTAATAATTTCCATTTGGTGTTGCATCATCTTATCAGAAGTTTCATGTACCGGTGTAACAGGCCAGATTATACCCCCAGGCCAGACTATACCCGGGGTTAAAGTGGCCTAGGCTAGATTATACCCCGGGTATACTTTGGCCTAGGCCAAACTATACCCCGGGGTATAAAATAGCCTAGGCCAAAGTATACCCCTCCAGGCCAGATTATACCCCCCAGGGTAAGCTGAGGGAAAGCTGCTCATTCTTCTAGGTCACAGCTCCCCTCCCATCGGGCACTGCTCCTTTTCAAGCTCCTCCACCTCTGGTGACGCCAGGGATCTCCCTTTCTAAGCCCCACCCCCTCCCTATAGTCACATGTGACATGAAATCTTCAGCCCTGCTCGTGCCAGCTCGTTGTCTTGGCGCCTTGGATATGCTTGGAAAAGGGCTTTGTATACCTAGGGGGCACTGACGAGCACTGAGGGGTGGGTGGGGAACCCCTTTACTGGTTGCTATGGGATATAGCATGATCACTCTATCCTAGCAACACCTTGGATACGCTTGGAAAAGGGGTTTATCTATCTTGGGGGCACCATTGCAGCACTGCGGGTGGGTGGGGAAACCTTTTACTGGTTGCTATGGGATTTTACATGATCACTCTATCCTAGCAACGCCTTGAATACGCTTGAAAAAGGGGTTTATCTACCTTGGGGGCACTCTCGCAGCACTTAAGGATAGGTGGTTAACCCCTTAGGTGGTTGCTATGGGATTTTACATGACCACTTTATCCTAGCAACGGCTTGTATACGCTTGGAAAAGGGGTTTATCTACCTTGGGGGCACCCTTGCAGCACTGTGGGGAAGCCGGGGAACCCTTTTACTGGTTGCTATGGGATTTTACATGACCAATTTATCCTAGCAACGCCTTGTATACGCTTGGAAAAGGGGTTAATCTACCTTGGGGGCACCCTCACAGCACTGCGGGGTGGGTGGGGAACCCTTTTACTGGTTGCTATGGGATTTTACATGGCCATTCTATCCTAGCAACGCCTTGGATACGCTTAAAAAATGGGTTTATCTACCATGGGGGCACCCTCGCAGCACTGCGGGGAAGCCGGGGAACCCTTTTACTGAGGAAGGAAACAGCACAAAAATTCAAAAGCTGACTTAGGCCATAGTATACCCCCGGGGGATAAACTTTATACCAGGGGGTATAAAATAGTTTTTATAGTATTTCTCTAGGCCATAATGTTATCACTTCACTGTTTTTCTCACCCTATTGCTTATTTGTTGAAAAGTGTGCAGATCTGAACTGACAGTAGATGGCGCTGTCCTGTCAGTGCATAGTTAATGATAACTTGTTTTGTATGTTCTCTATGACACCTCTCTGCTCTCTATGACACCAAATCTTTTCCAATTTTGACAACCATGGAAGATCAATTGTATGACCAGCTTTTGAGATTCTACACTGCAACAGAACAAAGGTACCCTCAGTATACCTACGATCTACCTCCTGAGAAACGTGCAAATGCCAAGTCCCAGTTTAGACAAACAGCAAAGCCATATCGAGCCCAAGGAGGAATTGTTTATCATAGGGAAAAGGAGGTTCTTACTAAAAGTCGACTGCCAAATATCCTGAAGGCCTGTCATGACAACCCAATATCTGGGGGCCATTTTGGCAGAGATAAAACTTTAGCCAAAATCTCTGACCGGTTTTACTGGAAGGGAATGAAAAATGACGTTCACCAGTATGTGAAAGCCTGTCAAAAATGTTTTGTTATAAATCCCAAAATCACAAAGGAAGCTCCACCACTCAACAGTATATCAGTGCCTGGAAAAGTATGGAGCTTAGTTGGGATTGATATGATTGGCCCTCTTCAGGAAACATCAAATGGCAACAAATATATAGTTGCTGCCACTGATCATTTCTCCAAATGGACTGAAGCAACAGCTGTCCCAGATAAGAGTGCCAAGTCAGTGGCAAATTTTTTGTACTCCGTTATCTGTCGCCTTGGCTGTATGGAGACTCTGATTAGCGACCAGGGACGAGAGTTTGTAAACTCGATCATTGACAACCTGATGGAACATTTTCAAACAGATCACCGTATTTCATCTGCATACCACCCACAAACAAATGGCCAGCGGGAACGTGATAATCGGACACTTAAAGAAGCTCTTAGTAAGCTTGTCAATGACCAAGGAAACAACTGGGATCAATTCATCCCTGGTGTTCTGTTTGCCTATCACACATCTGTGCATGCTTCAACCAAGGTTACTCCATTTGAGGTCATGTATGGACGGAAGGCCAAGCTTCCCATGGACCTTAATCCCTCAAAAGATGATACGGTGGATCCCATGCCCATTTCAGATCATGCCACCCCTGATGTGCTAAATACACTGTCAAGCATTCTTAAAAAGCTGCACTCAGACGTCAGTACCAACATCCACTCTGCTCAAGAACACCAGAAGTGTGCCTTTGATCGCCGACACAAAAGCAACAAAGAAATCACTGCTGGTACCATAGTTTATATCAAGAATCAGCGCCGTATTCAACGCATAGGTTCAAAGATGGAACCACGCTGGATTGGACCTTATTTAGTTGTGGAATCCTTGACCAAGGGACGAGTAAAACTTAAGAACAACAAAACTGGCAAGATATTAAGCAACACATACCACACCAGCAACCTAAAGATTTACCAGGATAAAGAGGCTTCTCCACCATCCGATGATGATTATTCCAGTGACTCTGCCACACAGAAAAATAAGCAAACTAAGGCTTTCAACCTACTACCAAGTTCAAGAAGGAAGTATCTTAGCACCACTCTTGGCCTTACGTTTAGTAAGGTTGTATACTGTGGATGCAGACGAGACCTTGAACAACCACGGCGTACATATAAAACCAAAGGTGATGGAAACTGCTTCTTCCGGGCCATCAGCTACATCTTGACAGGAACAGAGGACAACCATTCCCTTCTCAGAGATAAAGTCATCCACCATATGAAAACTGACTTGACAAAAAAACTACAGGACTACTTGAACCAAAATGTGAATGAATATGTGAACATCTCTGGAATCTCTCGTGATGGAGTCTGGGCAACTGATGCAGAGATCATGACCACGGCGAATCTGTTGAGTTGCGACATAATAATCTACACAAACGTCGGTGACTCCATGGATTGGTTGACATATCCTGCAAGCTTCAATCTGCAGTCAACAACTGAACATGCACTGTATCTTGAAAATAAGCACGATCATTTCAATGTTGTTATCAGTGTTTAGCTTTAAACGTTAATTTGGTAGCAAGGACATGCTAGACTAAATGTCATAATACACAGAATGACTGTTGGGCGATTTGTTGCCCCAGATAATTGCATTGCATGATAAGTGACTTATAGCTAATGAGAAATTATTGCCCCCCCTCCCACCGCTAGGTGGTGCTGGCTCTGCTTCTACAAGCTCCAACGGCACTAGCCAGGTGCCGCTCTCCTCTATGGCGCCTGGCTGTGACGTCGGCGCATGGAGAGGCAGCGCCACCTAGCGGCAGGAGGGGGACCCCGTCTACCAGGAGACGGGCAGCGGCGGTTAGCGAGGGGGGGTAATCGGGCAGCCCCCCTAAGGTAACTATAAAATGGGGGGGTATTTGTAATGCATATGCATTACAAATACCCCCCTTTACAACTACTTTTGCCATGGGCAAAAGTTTTGTATAGTGGGAGGTACTCTTTAAGAATTGTCAGTTTGGTTTCTCAATAAAATGTTGAAGCATTAAGTAATTCTTGTGTATATCACTCAATGCAAATGATTTCATTGGGGTATAATATGAGCTGAGAGGTATAAATTGGGCTAGGCAACTTTAACCCCAGATTAGTTACATAATCTGGCCTGGAGGGGTATAGTTTGGCCTAGGCTATTTTACACCCCGGGGTATAGTTTGGCCTAGGCCAGTTTATGCCCGGGTATACTCTGGCATAGACCAAATTATACCCGGGGTTAATCTGGGACAGGGTTACTTTGGCCTGTTACACCGAGGAACCCTTTTACTGGTTGCTATGGGATTTTACATGACCACTTTATCCTAGCAATGCCTTGTATATGCTTGGAAAAGGGGTTTATCTACCTTGGGGGCACCCTGCTTGCTATAGGGTTTTACATGGTGTAAGTACCTTAGATTGATCATTTGAAATCGCTTAGCAACCAGGAAAAGAGTTCCCCAGCCTCCATGCAATGCTGCGACAGTGCCCCCAAGGTAGATAAGCCCCTTTTCCAAGCGTATCCAAGGCGTTGCTAGGATAAAGTGGCCATGTAAAATCCCATAGCAACCAGTAAAAGGGTTCCCCGGCTTCCCCGCAGTGCTGTGAGGGTGCCCCCAAGGTAGATAAACCCCTTTTCCAACCGTATCCAGGGCGTTGCTAGGATAAAGTGGCCATGTAAAATCCCATAGCAACCAGTAAAAGGGTTCCCCGGCTTCCCCGCAGTGCTGTGAGGGTGCCCCCAAGGTAGATAAACCCCTTTTCCAACCGTATCCAGGGCGTTGCTAGGATAAAGTGGCCATGTAAAATCCCATAGCAACCAGTAAAAGGGATCCCCACCCACCCCGCAGTGCTGTGAGGGTGCCCCCAAGGTAGATTAACCCCTTTTCCAAGCGTATACAAGGCGTTGCTAGGATAAATTGGTCATGTAAAATCCCATAGCAACCAGTAAAAGGGTTCCCCGGCTTCCCCGCAGTGCTGTGAGGGTGCCCCCAAGGTAGATAAACCCCTTTTCCAACCGTATCCAGGGCGTTG